>NC_072489.1:18422307-18738461 GCF_027574615.1 Eptesicus fuscus | reverse complement strand
GGCTAGATCCTTGCTGATGAAGGTGGGGCCAATGTGCAGGTGTGGACAGTCATGTGTGGGGAAGTCTTGCCAGGATTAGAGTCATGGTTGGGAAGCTTCGATAACTTCAGCACGAGGATCCACCATGGGGACAAGTGGGAAAAGGAGACATTTTAAACTATTTTAGCTAAACAATGGTGTCTGCAAGGAAGCCACTTGGTGCAATGGAAAGAACATACCAAGAAGCTCAGAGCCCCAGGCCTGTTATTGGGAGGATGACTGCTCTTTGGGCCTTAGTTTGCCCATCTGTGAAATGGAGTGACTGGGTTAAAACTGGCAAAAGTCCCTTCCAATGCCTGATGAGTTCCACACCTCCCTCCCACATCCTGCACAACCAAACTGGAGGGCACCACCACATTCCAGGAGACACGCTGGGCCCTTTGATGGTTCTTATCTTGACTGCTTACAGATCCCCTGGGAGGAGATACCTGTATTATTCCCCTACTAAAGTTGGGAAAAGTGGGGTTCAAGTAGGAAAACAGGGACTATGTAACTTGTTCAAGGTCCCAGGTGGGCTTAATCTAGGTGGGTGCTTTTTCCAGAGCTTCAGTCATGTCCATGGATCACCTGGGATGGATGGGTACAAATGAGACCCCAGTTTAGGTGCTGGCTCACTGACAGGGCAGCTAGGGCTGAGGGGAAGAGGAACTCACTGGGCGCAGCCACTGGGCCACTGGGACATGGCAGGGATAGGCTCTGAGACCGTCATAGAACCAACCACAGCCAGCACCGTGAGGCCCAGAAGTGCCCATCGGAGCTCTCTCATCCCCGCCCTTCTTCCTCTCATCCCACAGACAGCTCATCATTCAACATACCTTTATTAGGAGGCTGGCCTGACAGCTAAAGATGAATGAAATGAGCTCAGCATTTAGGGGAAGAGGTGGCCTCATGAACAGAGAAGTCCCATGATGGATCACAGGGACTGGGTAGAGGGGGGCTCAGGTCTGGGGGCTCCTTGCAGGAGGGATCACTTTTTGGAGCGCAGTGGTCAGGAATGTCTTCCCTAGAGGAAGTGACCCTTGAGCGAAGCCTTGAAAGGTGGGTAGATGTTCACCAGGTAGAGGGGTGGGGCTGTGTGGTGGGCTGCCAGGTGGAGGGAGCTGCGCGGGCAGAGTCCTGTGTGAAAGTACCTTCTGGCTGAGGCGTATCCTGAGGAGAGGTGGGCACTGCACGCCGACTTGGAGACTCTGGGTATCACCCGGAGGGCACTGGGGAGCCATCAGGGGATTTGATTAAGAAAATGGCATCCACACCCTGATCAGATCACCCTGCCACTTTCCTGCTCTGGGCACTGAGGATGTTGCTGAGAATGGGGAGGAGGAGGATTCTTCTAGGAGCAGACCCTGAAACAGGTATTTACGTGCAGGAACGTTAGGAGGTAAAGAAAGGCAGCGAGGCCATTGTCAAGCTGGGTACCTTGTGGGTGAGTGGAGCCCTGACCTGCCGGGGAGCTCTGAGAGCTGGACCAGGACCAGCTCCTGTGCTGGACCACCCACAGAGCGAGGGAGCTGGGGTGTTTACCCACCAACTTCCCTCAGTCCTCAGTTGAAGGCTGCTCCCAGGAGGTGCTCATTCCCTGGCATTTCTGGGCTTCCCTACACATTCAGCAAGAGGATCCCAGCAGTCCGAGAAAATCCTCAGACAAATAAAGGAAGATGCTGGCAGTTGGCAGTTGGGCCAGCGTGCTCTGAAGTGGTAAGGGTGAAGGGATATAGATGGAGCACCAACAGCATCTGCTGTAGTGACCAAGCAGGGAGAACTTCCCAGAAAAGAGGACGGAGGGCAGAGGTCAGTTTCCACTAAGTCTCCATCATCCACCACCTGGCTGAGGAGACTCAAAGGTCAGCTGCTGATGGAAGACTCGCTTCCATGTGCTCCTTCATCAAGGACAGCCTAGGACTGGACCTCAAGACAGGTAGGAGGGAAAAATTCAGTCCTAAGATCCAGCTCTGGTTAAATACAGATCTGAGTTCAAGTGCAGATTGCCACTTATAAGCTATGTCCTTGGACAAATCACTTAACACCCTTGAACTTCATTCTTCTCTGAAAAGGGGAAAATAATAGTACCTATACCATGGGATTGTTGTGATCAAGAAGCAAAATAATGTGTGGGAAGTATATAGCCCAGTGCCTTGAATACATTGTGCCAATAAATGTTTGTTATCATTACTAGAGGCCCGGTGCACAAAATTCCTGCACTGGGGGGGGGTGTCTCTCAGGCTGGCCTGTGCCCTCTTGCAGTCCAGAAGCCCTCAGGGGATGTCCGACTGCCACAGAAGCGGGAGAGGCTCCTGCTACCACTGCTGCGCTTGCCAGCCGTGAGCCCAGCTCCTGCATTGAGCGTCTGTCCCTTGGTGGTCAGTGTGCATCATAGTGACGGGTTGTTCTGCCATTTTGTCGATTTGCATATTAGCCTTTTATTATATAGGATTATTCCAGTGCTTCATACAAAAGAGAGAGGGGAAATACAGGTTTGCAGAAAACCCAGCCAGGTTACCAGCCCAGAATAATTTTCAGTGACCCATGATGTCTTTGGGAGTTAAAGAATAGACTCTGGTAGCATTTGTGGACTTTGTGAGCTCAAATTGAGCCATTGGCAAGTGACTTTATATATTTCTTCACATAGATACTGCCTATGACAATTACTTCTTTGTCTATGACACCTGTTTCCCCAAGAACTCAAGAATTCATTATCTTGGCATCATTTTATCTTCCCCATTTTATCTTCAGACCATCCCTGAAACAGATTTTGAGGATGTGGAGCAGAGGGAGAAACACTGAACAAGGAGTCTTTATTCTAATTCAGGCTCCAGAAGGAAAGTCAGATTCCTCATCTGGAATGTGGGGATAAAGCCACATAATCTCTGTCTTCTCCTAGGATTGTTAGAAAATCACATAAGATTATGAGGGGGGAAGTCATGACTGTGCAACTGCTTTGAAAACTACCAATCACCATCCAAAGTCAACACCAGGGACAGAGAGCTGGGACTAGAGCCAGGTGGCTTGCTTCTTGACCTCAGGGCTTCTTCAAAGGGTCTAAGTAATCATGGCCATAGAAGAAGCCATGGCTGGAGAAGCCATAGATGCTGTTTTGCCACATTAAGGATGCCTCAGCTGGGCCTCTGGGCAGGCAGCCTGGGAAGAAGAAAGGGTACCTGGGAAATTGGTCCTTGGAAGAGACGCCTGAAGTTTCTACACAGGGACATCAGTGAGGATGTTCTCAGGTGACTCCTGGGGGTGGTAGTGGCAAAGGCTAAGGACTATGGGATTGGTAGTTATTAAACTGGGAGGTGGGTGGTTATCTGAGAATGGTTATAACCAATTGGGAACAGATTTCCTCGTTTCCTTACAGATGCAGGGACATGAGGGATGTGACTAAAGGGCCTCCTGCCCACACCTAGCCCATGGGGACTGGGAAACTGTCCAGGTTGACAGCACCAGTGGTCTGCAGGAGGCCATGTGGCTTCCCCTTCTCTCTGACTGTAGCCTGAGCCACTCTGGGATTAGTTTGGATCTAGCTCTTGATCCCAGCCAGAGTGAATGGTCAGTTTTGGTGTTTTGCAATGTGAAGCCATAGTGGGTTGGAAAGATTGTAGGGCTGGGGCTGGAGGCCCAGGAAGAGGGGTCTCTGCTTATATAAGCAGATCTGGACCTGGAATCCCATAATTCATGGAACTATTTTCACTGTTGCCCAAAGAAGGAAAGTCATGGGCCCCAGTGGGGCAGAGAGAGGAAAGAGCACATTCCCTATCTTGGGATGTCTGGGTGGGATGTATTCTTTAGAAGAGGCCAATGATTTCCCATAATGCCAGTGGGTGGAGAACACCAGGTTGATGCGTTGACACCCTCTCTGACTTCCCGTGGCTCCATAAAAGAAACCAAAATGGACAAGTCTCCACTTAGATTACAATGGCTCTTGTGGGGCTGTTTTCCTTGGGGAATACCTCTGTGACTTCTTGATTGGAAAGGTACAGTGATATCGAAGGAGGGCTCTTAGTGCTTTTTCAGAACCCCTGATGTACCTGAGACAGTCCTGCACTAAGGACCAGGTCTCATACATAGCTGCTTCAAAGCCAGGGAAGGCAGTACTGAGAAGTTCTTGTTTAGGTTCAAGTGCTGGTTTCCATTTTAATCTGTTTTCAGGGACCCAGTCAAATTGATTCCCTGGGATCTTATTTTATTTTCCAAAGTAAAAACTTATAAAGAATTGGTTTATTTTGTAATTTAAGTGAAAAGCCTTCCAATTTGTGGCTTTTCCAGTTTTATTTCAATAGTTTACATCCACTTAACTCTGACTCAAAATATGCCCTGTGAACTGAGATCACAGAGGAGGCCAGTTTGGGAAGACAAGAGTTGTAGCAGCCAGAGATTTAGGGGAGGAGATATAGGGTTGCTTTGGGGAGGCAAAGAGAGGAAAGCCAAAGAATGACAGTGAAAGGAGGATCATCCAGTGGGCTGGAGAGAGGAAAGGAGAATGATAAAAGAGAGAGAATAAGTGAGGAAAAAATGAGACACATGCAATCAGATGTGGGGACAAAATATGAGGGAAACGAGAGAGAGGGAAGCAGAGAGAGGGAGGCGGAGAAGGGGAGGCAGGAGAGGTGAGGTAGAAGAAAGGTGAGTGTAGGACGGGGGTGGGGGCACGAAGGCCCCAAGTTCAGGAGTCCTTTTCTCCACCAAGCATCTGCACAGCAGATAAATACAGTACAGCTGGGCTTTTTTCTCTTCTTAATTGACATCTTTGAATCTGTCCCCGCTTGACAAATCAGGCCATTTATTATTAGCGATGACAGGGATAAATATCACAGGCATTCATTTTACATCTGGGCCCCCTGATAATAGAAGTCAACACACCAACCCCTCTCCCCACTGCTCCCTACCCCCTCCCTAGGGCTTCCTAGCAGGGAAACTGGGTGGCCAGGAGCTGTTTGGAGCTTTTGTGGTGCTAAAAACACCTATAAATCCTCTCTCCAAATGGGAAGGCTGCAGGTAGGAACTGTCCACTATCTCAGTGGTGCTGAAAACCACCCTCTCTCTGGCTGCAAGGGGAAGCTGGGTGGCTGGGAGCTGTACCCTGCCTGTGTACAGCTGAAAGCATCAATTGTCCCCAGAGAGGCCAGAGACCCCAGGACTGGGAAGGCAGGAGTGCACTCCATCCGCATAGAACACAACTGGCATGGAGTGAACAGTGGCTTAAATGTACTACACCCAGCCCTGGTTCTAAAAATCCTGGATGAGTTTAAGCACCTCCCTACCCCTCTCTGGGTCTCAGGCTCCACACCTGTAACATGATGGGTTGGATTAGATGTTATCTCAAGGCTTTCCCAGCTCCAGCCCTTTTTGTTACAAAAGTCTTTAATAGATTCCCTCTGTTTATAGAATTAAGTTCTAAATTCCTTAACCAGACCCTGAAGGCCCACTGTGATCACTCTCTATTTCCTCATACTATTCTCATTCCAGCCAGAAGAACCTTCTCTCCACTCTTGTGTGTGTGTGTGTGTTGTGTGTGTGTGTGTGTGTGTGTGTGTGTGTGAGTGCGCGCGCGCATGTGCGTGCCTGTCTCTGAGACTTTGCCATTCCCACTGCCCGACTATCTCCTCTGCCTCTCCATTCCTAATCTCTGAGAAAACGGATTTCCGAGCCCCTCCTTAAACAACAATGGTCTTACACTCAGTGTGATTTCATCTGATTGTGCCAGAATCTTGAAGGCAGGCCTATGTCTCATATGGCTTTGCAGGGCCGGGGTTGTGCTGAGTGGGGCTCAGTGGCTCGCCAGTTTCTCGACTATGTGCAAGGAGCATGGGTGAATATTGGGTATTTTGACCCATCAAGCTCTTTTGATAGAACCACCATGGCTCTCTCAAGATTATCAGTAAATGAAGAGTTACTCTGAGAGGAGGTTAGCTTAGGCTGTGGTCCGCTCTCTGACACAGAATCTTTCTGGGGCTCCCACTTCATGCGGGCACTCGTGGGCAAGGGCGCATTCATGCAGACACAGAGCCCTGTCATTTCCTCTCGGAGTGGCCGAGACATGCCAGATTGGGCACACAAGCCTCCTTCTCCCTGTTTGCTCAGAGTCTTTGGGAGATGACCCTGCACTCTCGTTGTATAGTTATTACACAGTGATATCGCCTCAGCTTCAATTTTAGAGACTTTTCAGGGAGCTTCTTATTCACCAATTCCCTGGGAGCCCAGACTGCTCCCTGGGGAGATGTTTTTCTTTGGGTCAAAACCTTGGAAGATCCAACATGATTTTACTACTGGACATGAGAAGTCTCCTGCACAGTCACAATTCAGGTATGTTGCCTCTCCCTCTGGCTTCTCAAAACCAAGGGGCTTCTATTTGCTGGATTAAACAAGCAGGTGGGGAGAGGAGTGACTGTCTTTTCTCTATTAAACCCACAGGGAACTCAAGGTCGCCCAGAGGTGGGCATTACACATCCCCTCTCCATCTCAGTAGAGGAGGTAGAATCATCTCTTGGGCACCTAGCAGAATCTCTGGGAAGAAACCTGCCTCCTTCCCGTGCCTTTTATCAGCCCAGATGCCAGGGCAGGGCTTGGCTTCAACTCTGCATAACTGCCCATTGCCTGGCAGTGCCCTGAGGTCATGGCTGGTAACAGAAGTTCGGAAATAGGGAGTATTTTTCAAGAAGTGGTTTAGAGGGGGCGAGTCACGTTCATTAACTGCTCCGGTTGTGTCTCACAAACCTGAGCCATGAACTTGGTGGCCTCAGGACCTGCAAGCTCTTCCCTTCACCCAGATACACCGGTATCTTCTCAGGACCTGGAGTTCCCCCATGGAACCTTGTAATCTCAGCGATCAAGGGGCTTGGAGATGATCTAGATTCTAGGTCAACGCCTTCAAGATGGACAAACTGAGGCTCAGAAAGGGGAAACCAGTTGCACAACAGAGAGGGGTGTCTTCAACTGGCTCCAGCCCTGTGCTCTCCCTCCTGATGCCAGAGGTGTTTGCATTGTGATAGACTTGTGGAGGCAGACGTGGCTCAGCGACGCCTCTAATGGTGGGACTCCAGGCATGGTGACAGGTGGTGAGGGAGCTGTCAGGGATACATTTGAAAGGGATGGTGCCTCCTACCGTGCAGAGGAGGCCTATGACCTCAGGCAGGAGAACTGCTCAGGGAGGGGAGGCTCAGGATGGCCCCTTAGAGACTGTCCTAAGGGCTCTGAGCCCTCCCAGGCTGATGGGAGTGGGAAGGCTTCAGTCATCTCTGCACAGGGGATGGATGGCTGGGGAGGAGCTAATGAAGCTGTCTTCCCACCGACACACCAAGACAGTGATGGATGGCTCATGGGGAGAAGGCAGGTGTTGGCACATGGCCCATTGGGCAGGGTAGAGAACAGCATGTCCCTCAATGTCACTGTGGGTCACAGTGACTGCTGGCCCTCCAGAGAGGGGGGGCATGGGCTATGGGGTGCAGTGAAAGGGATCCCAGAAAGAAGAGTGTCTCCCCTAGCTCCATTTGTGTCACAGACAGATGGAATATCAAAGTTAAAAAGGATAGAGCAACCATATAGTCCATTAATGCAGCCTGCTCATTGTCTAAGCGGAGATGTACAGGCTCAGAGAGGGGTAGCAGATTAACTAAGATCACACAGCAAGCTAAAAACAGAGGTTCCTGTAAAAGTCCTTGGTGGTCCAGGAGACAGAGAAGAGAAAGAGATGCATCATTATATCTCTGTCCTCACTTATTGGAAGCTGGAGAAGGGTATGGTCTTAACTTCTTGCCTAGCATTCGAGGCCTTGATGTTCTGTTGGCACCTTCTCGTCCTCTCCTCTCTGTAGCCCAGGCCATCTGTGTCCTCCTCCAACCTCAGCTTTAGCTCGTGTCCCCCGGGGGCAGGTTGCCTTCCAAGCCCCTCCCATCTATCTGTCTGATAATCCATAGAAAACCCCAAAGCCCTTTATAGTCACATATTTTACTCAGCAGTTGGAACTAACCCTGCACAAGGTCCCCACCTGAGAAGTGTTCCATTACTATTTAGGGAGGACCTCCCCCAAGAAATTTCTCTTCCATGGCAGCCATTCCTGAACTTACTGGAAGTACCTCTAGTACAGATGCCAGAGGACTTCTTTCCTGGCATGTGGGGAACAAGGCAGGCCCAAGAGGGAGACAGGGATTGACGGAGAAAATGGTGAGTGAGACCTTGGCTTCTGCAAGCCTAGAGCAGTTTCACCCCACTCCTGGCCACTGGGATCTTCGCTCCCCACTGGTCTTCACTTCCCATCTGGCCTGGGTGGGCCTGTGGGGTTTGGCAGAGAAGGCAGGCCCCAGATGTGGTTGCTCCCTTCACCTCTGGTAGGGACTCCAAACCATCGCAAGTGCTCTTGTTATTAGCTCACTTGACAGCTGCCATCTCAGCCCTGGGTGGTGAGCTGGGAATCATTAGCCCCATTTCCCAGATGAGGACACTGAGGTCCAAAGAGGAAAATGACTGGCGAGGGGGATAAGTAGGCTATTCATAGCAATAAATATTTATGGAGCACCTACTATGGCAGGCACTGTGCTAGGTGCTGGGAATATGAAAGGGAGTGCAGCAGACCCCTTCAAGGGCCTTTCAGAGGCCAGGTTCTTACATCGGTGGGTCTCTGGCCACTGGAAGGACTTGCATGGACTGGAGCACCATCTTGAGAATCTGCCCCTGAAACTCAGTGTCCAGATTTGTACCTCAGAGCTCTTCCTCCTGCCCCTGGGGCTTCCCCGCAAACTCATCTCCAGCATCCTTGAGGGCACCCCCCTACCTCTGATGCTCTGGAGTGTCCATCAAACCCTCCCTAGTGCTCTGTCTTCAGCTCCCCTCCTGCCAGTGCTTCCCATGTTATCCACCATTGACATGAAAAGAAAATGGAATGAAAGAACAAGGAGGAAAATCTTCACCCCTCCAGCATCTTGAGTGATGGAAGGAAAGACGACTTTTCCTCTCCCCAGTGTCCCGCTGCCTCTGGCAGGTAAGTGGAGACATCCGGCCAACCTAGGGTCAAGATGTCCTAGGGTTTGGGGAGTAGAAGGGCCTTCCTTTGTTGGGATGGCAGCACAGCCTCCTCCCTCCTGCCCCCACGTTGTGCTCCTTGTTGTCAGCCTACCAAAGCCAGATTTGTCTTGCAAAGTGGCATCATTATGAACGCATCAGCCTCCTCTGGACGTCTGCACCGCTCCCACCAGCCCATCAGGGCTCGATTACATCTGAGGCTGTCTGGGGTAATTAAGTGACATTAGGACGCATCCCCCGCCATAATGCAGTGTTCAAAGACCTGGGCTCCTGCATTCGGGGAGGTGCCGCCGCACCAAGGCCGTGTCTGCCTAATGCACCGCGCTGTGATTGCGGCTAATTACTCCAAAGACAGGCCTCATTAGTGGCTGGTTTGGTCTGGAAGGTGGGGAGCAGGCTGCCTCTCCCCATCCCCCAGTCCACTAGGTCACAGCCTGGCCTCTCCCCTCCCTCTGCAGGCCCAGCTTCTTTTGCTCTGCTATTCGGGCTAGATTAGAGTAAGGCAAAGACATTGCCAAAAGAGGGCTCCAGGGGCCTTCAAGAACTTTCTGACTGCTTTATTCAATAAGGGGGAACTGAGGCCCAGAGGGGTAACTAACTTGCCCAAGGTCACACAGCACAAGTGAAATGTGCCATCCTTGCTAATCTTCTAGGCTTGGAGAGGTGGTGATGGACTGAATGGCACTATGCACAGCCAAAACCCATCTGGATCCAGGGCTAGTGGAAGAAAGGGCTCAGGAGTGCCCAGGAGAAGAGCAGGATGGATGCATCCCTCCTCCACCCCCAAACACCATGTTCTTCCTCATTGTGACCCTTTTGCCTGGAACACTCTTCCGAGGCCCTTCACAAGCTACCTTGTACCTGTTGATGCCTTTCACCCTTCAGGCCTCACTTCCTCCAGGAAGGCCCCTCCCCCTGAGCCTGACTTCAATGCACCTCATACACACTCCCAGGGAAACCTCTACTTCCCCATCTCAGCGTGCATTCCTGGGGATTGTCAATACCTATCATTTGTCCACACCCTATGTGACTCTAAACCCAGACTTTCTTGTTGGTGTTGGTCTCCCCAGTGCCCAACACAGTGCCTAGCTCATAAATGGCCTCGGGTGAGAATTATCAGAATAAAAGACACAATGATTATGGCTGTCTGACCAGTATAGTGACCACCACGGTCATGATCCCTTACACCTGGAGTTTCTCATACTTCCTATCTCTCTTACTGTTACATGACTCCCTCACATGATTCATTCCAGCCACCTGGATGGTGCCAGGATAATCTTGAAGCTGCAAGATGTTGGACCAGAGGGTGAAAGGAGCCTGGATCTCCGAGTCACCGCATGGAACAGAGATATCCAGGAAAGCTGCCAGATATTGATCAGCTTTTGTGTAAATGAGAAATAAACATTTACTGTGTAAAGCCACTGAACTCTGGGGGCTATTTGTTAGAGCAGCTAGTGAAAATTGCTGTGACTAATATAAGTTCAGAGATTGAACTTCATGGGATGCAAATAGGAAATGACTTAATTTTTTCCAATCACTGCCTTTAAACTTGATCCTATCAAGTCTTCTTTCCTTGTCTCTTGAGAACATCTGAGACAGAGTCCATAGTTTTGGGTCACTGTGGTATTAACAAGAGCCTCATTTTAGTAAGTAGGACTCACTTTCAGGGCCAGTCCAGCTTTAGTCAACGCTTCAGTCTCACACTCCATGTAAAACTTCTCTCTTCCCCTCCACTCAGGTCTGTCTGACCCATGACTTGGTGACTAAGAATAAAGAAAGAGTCTGTTCTTTTCACATTCCTACAACTTGCTTGCTGTCCTGCTGCCGACTCTTCTAGGGCCAGGGAGGCAGAAGAATAAGAGGAAAGGGGACCTGCACTGTCTGAGAATACAGCGCTGAGTAACCTCTTGTTATACCTTCCCCACCCTGTTCCTGTCACCGCTGGTGCATCCAAAGTTCATTGGAACCTCACACATCCTTTCTATAACAAATGGGAGTGCAGGCTGCCCACCAAATGCCCTATTGCCTCCTGTACCAAGAGAGAAACTTGATAGACTTGGGAAGTAACAACACCCAAACTGAGGGAGATATTTTGTGTCACAAAAGGATTCTTCTGGAATTCACTAACTTGAAGATTGGCTAGGCGGAGAGGTCAGAGTGAGATGAATTAAAGTAAAGGTCTATAGTCTTTGTAGGCCATGGACTTCATGGAGAATATGATGAATGCTTTCCCTACAAAAATGCATGTGCTACCCGGCCAGTGTGGCTCAGTGGTTGAGCATTGACCTAGGAACCAGGTCACACTTTGATGCCCGGTCAGGACACATGCCCAGGTTGTGGGCTAGTTCCCAGTAGGGGGCGTGCAGGAGGAAACCAATCAATGATTCTCTCTAATCATTGATGTTTCTATTTCTCTAACCCTCTCCCTTCCTCTCTGAAATTAATAAGAAACACATTTTTAAAAATGTGTGTACCCATGTATGAACGGTATTTTCCATGAAATTTTAGAGCACCTATAGAGGTGTGTGAAATCTTAGTTACCTCTGAACTCAAGTGCTGGTTCCCTCTGCAGTCTGCATACTTCAGTGTGGACCCCTTTGGAGGCCCAAGCCTTTCACCCTCCGTTCCTTGCCCAGCACCCTTCTCAAACCCTTGATAGCACCCCACCTGGTAGACTTACTCTTCCCCAGCATGCTAGGAAGTCCTGCCTCCACATCTTTGCCCCTGTTGCACCTCCTTCCAAAGACAACACTTTCTTGGTGCCCTTCCTGATGTGACTACTGTACAGAGCCCAGCCCATTCTCCATCTTCTCTAGGAAGCCACCTGGAATGGCAGAATTCTAAAGTGTTTTCCAAGATCCCTGTCCCTGATATTTAATGAAATATGGATACAGTTACTGCTGTGAAGGGACTTTGCAGATAGAATTAATGTTACTAATCAGTTCACCTGAAAATAGGAAAGTTATCCTGGGTTCTCTGAGTGGTCTCAATGTACTCACATGAGCCCCAGAAAGCAGAAGGGGAAGGCAGAAGAGCTGGTCAGAGAGAGGTGGTGGAAGAAGAAAGCCTGGGAGAGGTGAAGCAGAGGGAGATCAGAGAGATTCAAAACATGAGAAGGACTAGACCCTCTAGTGCTGGCTTTGAAGATGGAGGAAGGCGGCCAGGAGCCAAGGAATGCAGGTGGCTTCTAGAAAGTGAAAACAGCTGCCGAGAAAATAGGGGCCTCGGTCCTACAACCACATGGAACAGAATCCTGCTCACAACCAGAACAAGCTTTGAAGCAGATTCATCCCGAGAACATGAAGAAAGGAACACAGCTCTGGCCACACCTGGAATTTGGTTTTGTGAATCTGAGAGCAGAGGACCAGCTAAGCCATGCTGTCCCTGGACTTCTGACCTACAGAATTGTGAGTTAATAACTGTCTGTGATTTAAAGCCACCAAACTTGTGGTCTTTGTTATAACAGCAACAGAAAACTAGGACATCATCTGTGATGGATTAAATAGAGCCACAAAACCTTTGACCTTCTTCCTATTGACTGGTGGGCATATTTTCCCTCACTTGAATCTTCACTAAGCAGCCCTTGACTGCTTTGACTAAGGAAGGAGCAGGAGTCAAGTGTGCCAGCTCCATGCTCAGCCTTTAGAGGCACTGGCAGCCCACACCTTGGTTTCTTGGAGCCATGAGCTGCCATGTAAGAAATTCGACTATGCCAAGACTGCCATGCTGTGAGAAAACCCAAGCTAGCCTTATGAAGAGGCCATATGGGGAGAGAGGGATACCTGGCCAGTTCCAGCCCCCAGCCATTTGGGTCATCCAGTGAGACCAAAGACATCATGGAGCTAAGATGGATCATCTGTGCATCTGGGTCTTCTTCTTTCCTCTCATGGTACATATATGGACCCACTCAATCTCTGATCCACAGAACAGTGAGCTATAATAATAGCAACAACTTGCTATCCTTAAGGCATTAAGTTTTATGGTAGTTTGTTAGGCAGAAATGGATCACTGAACAGCCGTCCACGACAGTTCCAGTTCCCAGGGATCTCTCTCTTATTTCAACACCTGTAGTGTGAGCACTGCACATGCTCGAGTCCAGAAACTGATGTCAGTATGAGTAGCACGAAGGTGTCAGTGTAGGGGTCGGCATGTTTCGCCTGCCCTGAGGATTCGCCCTGTTCGACAGGTTTCACTGGACACCTGGAAGCCCCAGGAGATAAGGAAGCTTGAGGACCCACAGGGATAACTCAGTGTCCTCTGAGTGTGCACCTGCAGGTCAGTATCTGTTGGACCAATGAAGCCTGTTCTGTGCTCATGCCATGGCCCAGCGCCCTTCCCACGTGCCATGCTGATGGACCTTTCTCTCTAGACTCCTCGTACCACCCACAGGAAACCTTCTTCCCCGGTTGGTGGCAGCTCCGTTGGAGAGAAGCCACTCATCTCTTTGGACATACCCAAGGACTGCTTTACCCACATCCTTGTAAACTGACGGGGCCCTCTTTTCTTGCTCCCATCGCCCTTGGAGTCACCCTTACCCATGCCGAGAAAATAGAAAATAATGATTTTTTCCTACCAGCCATGTCCCCCACGCTCAAAGGTTAGCAACTCTCCTAATTACACCTCAGGTCACTCCCAGGAAGCAGTGCATACTAAGTAATATGCAAACTAAGCAATATATTTGACTAAACCCAAAGGCAACCACTGGTCTTTGTGATCATATGTGGTTTTGTCTTCTTAAAGGGACCAAGGACTTCACTGTCCCATGGGACCCAGAGTGAGGCTGGGCACTAACGAAGGTTAATTAATAAAGGGCAGTCAGTATCTCTGAAATAAAATTGTGATTCCAGACGTCAGAGCTGGGAAGGTTTTTCAATCCTGTTTTGGGTTTTTAAATCTTTCTCAGCAGGTGCCCTTGGCTCACATGAGATCTTATTTGATGCTGCAAGGCTACTCTCCTGGTGTTGGGGCAGGGCCCAGAGCCCTTTCCCCTTTGACTTTCTGCCAGCCTCCCAGCATCTTTGAGGCAGCTCCAGAGAACCCCAGGTCCACAGAGCACAGTATGAAAGCCATGGTTTCATCCATCACCACGATTTTATAGCAAAGGAACCGAGGCTCAGAGAGGGTCTGTGGCTAACCTAGGATCACAAACTCAGGCATGGGGAACCTTTTTTTCTGCCAAGGGGCCATTTGGATATTTATAACATCATTCTCAGGCCATGAAAAATTATCAACTTAAAAATTAGCTTGCCATATTTGGTCAAACATTTAATTAACTCACCTCTAATACCTTGGCTGGCAGGGCCTGACCAAATGGTTTTGCGGCCTTATAAGCCCCAACGGGCCAGGAGTTCTCCACCCCTGAATAGCTAATGAAAGTGTTGGGACTAGAACCTCATGTCCTGGCACCTGGCACTTGCTTCCACATTCCACTGCTCCAGAATTGAAGATGTGGAAAGAGCTAGAGAGGTCTCTAGGTCAACACCCCTGGGGTGCAGGAATAATTTTGGCAGGCCCTCTAACAAGTAGGACAACATCAGCTTGCATACCTCCAGGGTTGGATTGCTTACCACTTCCAAGGCGGTCCATTTAGTGGTGAGATTGTTTTAATTCTTAGAATGCTCTACATCTTGTGTGGAGCCTGAACACACCTTCCTATAACTTCTCACCCCACATGTTCAGAATCATCATTTATTGTATATACTAGAGAACAGGAATCCCATACCCTGACCCAGCTCCTTGGAAATCTAGAAGTGGCCGTGTGTGTGTGTGTGTGTGTGTGTGTGTGTGTGTGTGTGTGTGTATACATGTGTGGTGGGGACTGCTAGGACCAGGACCAGAGCTTTAATAGGGTAACCAGGCTGCTATCTAGGTAGAGCCAGGCTGCCATGAACATTCAGCAGAAGGAGGGAGGCAGATGAGGGAGGGCCACTTGACCACTACCACATCTGGTCTCACCTTCATAGCTTCACCCCTCCCAGAGAGCACAGTAAGGCAGACATATGACTTAGGAGAATGAAGGGCATTGATGGAAGGGGCGGGAGGCCAATGCCATGAATTGAAGAGGAAGGAGAGCTTTGGGACCCTCCAGGGACAGAATTTTGCATCACTAATCAGTCAGGGTTTCTAAGCCCTAGAGTGGGCTAAATAGACAGGGCCAATTAAATAAAGGAATTCATTACTAGAGATATAAAACATATTCTCTTGGCAAGATAATAATCCCACCAAGATGCAGCATCATGTTGTAGAAAGAATGTCATCTTAAAAATCTGAACACTTTGCTTCAACTCTTGTGTCCTTGGGCTGTGTGTCCTTGGGCTATCTAGTCAAGCTCTCTGCAGCTCAGATTCCACATTCATAAAAGGGACTTAATAATAGCCACCCTGCCGGGTGCATTGTAAGTGGTGACCAAGTGCTGTTCCTCCCCATAGTACTAACATTGGCCTTCACTCTTTGATAGGCACCAAGTACATTGTTGGACTTTAGAGGTGTTGAGCACTGAAGGGATCAGAAAGATCATCTGCCCATCCTTCCTCTCTCCTCTCATGGTGCATATGGGGAAGGTGGGTTCTAGAGAGAGGCCTCTGTGAGTAACTGCACCCAGTAGGGTGGCTATTGGTATGGGGTTGGGGCACATCCCCAAACTCAAGGCTGGTTTTGACCTAGAGCAGTTCCTTTCACTGTGTGACTTGATGGGGACCAAAGGTCCTTGAATTTTCACAATGACTCCCCTCTCCCTAGAGTAGTCCCTAGACTACTAAGGAGACAGAGATCCCCACAGCGCTCGTATCTTGGGTTTAGAGCATCATGTCCACAGATCTCCTGGGAAAAGGCAACATTGCCTGAGCAGGACCACATGTAGAGACTCTTAGCAGGAACTAACTGACTGGATTGTATAGACTTCTGCAAGGTTCTAAGTCCTTGGCCTCCAGTACAGTATGTTTTGAAAAGAACAGAAGTGAGAATGGCTCAACACACAATGGTCTCCACTAGTCTATTTTACCGATACTCTGACCTGGACCCCCAGTCCTGCCACTGGTCCCTGTGATACCTAGTGCCCTCCATCCTCAGGCAAACCTACTCCTAATGGTCCCTCAGCTGTCAGGTGTGGTTATTTAAGGGAGACCCCTTAGGACGCAGAGGGGGCTTGACTGGGAGTTTGAGGGGCCAGTCCAGGAGGATTACTGCAATTCAGCCCACACTCAGCCCAGCCCCACCACCCTCAGCTCCCTTCATTGGTACTCATGATAGCTTAACCCCATCTTCTACACTCAAACCCACCCATTTTATCCAAACCAACCCAACC
This sequence comes from Eptesicus fuscus, assembly GCF_027574615.1. Classification (NCBI taxonomy): domain Eukaryota; kingdom Metazoa; phylum Chordata; class Mammalia; order Chiroptera; family Vespertilionidae; genus Eptesicus; species Eptesicus fuscus. The sequence goes on along the minus strand of NC_072489.1, from coordinate 18,722,110 downwards.
CAACTCTGCATAATTGGAAGTAACGGTGCCTACCCAGCCAACAGGCACGGGTGTGGTTAAGTAGGTTGTAACCTGCAAAAAGGTCCTGGCCAAGAGCTCTGGAGGGATCTCTGTGGAGGGGCTACCAAACCCCTGTTGCTCCTATACTGGAGAAATTCTGCCTTTTAGGGGGCGGGGAGGGGCAATATGGTTTAGTTACCCCTCTAGACATATTTACATACACAACACATCTGACCCAGGCCCTCTACCTCCACCTAGAGTCTCAATGGGGTCAGGTGCCCGTGTGTGTGTGTGTGTGTGTGTGTGTGTGTGTGCTGCCAGGGGGTGGTCCATGACTTGCCTTATGTGGCCTTTCCAATTCACCAAGCCCTTCACCTGAATCCTTTTGTTTGAATCTTTCACTGAACTTGAGGGGTTTAACCCATATTACTGGCGAGGGGACAGGCTCCCTTGTGCAAGGTCCCATAGGGGCCAGGGCAGAGGCGGGAGCAGGACACAGCCCTCCTGGCTCCCAAGCCTGTACAGGCTGCCTGCTCCCTCCCGCTGCCCTGGGTACAGAGAAGCCCTGCGAGTGTCCGTTGATGTTGTGGATTATAATTATTATTTGTCTTGAGTGAGAGTGGCTTGTGGGCAGTCAGCATCACCAGGGAAACCATGCTAAACGCTCTTTCTCTTCTCTGTCCTTCCTCACACCTGCTCCACGGCTCCCTTGCTTCCCCTGCTCTTTGAGCCTTGTGCCAAGCTGGGTTGATTCCAAGCAAGGGAAGGTCTCTGTGAATAGGAGGCTGCTGAAGGCTAAGTGGAGTGATAGGTGCAAGATGGTTGGCACATAGTAGATGCTCAATAAGTGGCTGATTAGAAGAGCCCAAGGCATCTCCCTGGGTGAGGCTGGGGTGGGGGCAGTGGCTTCTCCCCAGGCAGCGATTTTCCATTGCTTCCCAAGATCCACCATCACCTGGGAAATCACCTCCGATCCTGCTGTTTCCTGGCCGGCCCACTTGCTGCATCCACTTCCTGCCTTAGCGTTCTCCAGCCCTACAGGGCCTGAGGCTCATCATGTCCACCTTCTAGGTTCTAGGGAGACCCACCCCTAAGTCAGCAAGGGCAGCGAGGTGCCTGTCCTCGGGGGCTATAGCCCTTTAGAGTGTATATGTTATCTCTCAGGGTCTCATTCTAGGGGACCCCTGTCTTTCCCTTCTCTGGTCAACCCTTCCCCCCTCTCTGGGACTCAGTTTCCCCATATGCACAATGATGGGATTGCTCCCTCTAATCTCAGATCCCACATGTCCCTGTGGTTCTTCTGCAGCACCCCCAGACGAATGCAGTTGAAATTCTTGGCATTTCCCTTCAGCGAGGGGCTGGGCTGAGTTAGCCCCACTCTCTGTAGGTGAGCAAGCCCCATCCCACCCGCCAGCCTGTGTTGAGTTGGTTTGGCCTCTCGGAGCTCCATCTCCTCTTCTGTCAAATGGGAAGAACAAGATCAAGCCATGCAAGGTGAGTAGAGCTCGCTGGAGACTGCGGAGCATCGGAGGGAAATAGCGGATTATTATGTGGGGGCGTGGGGTAGGGGGTGGGTGAACTGGGGTAGGGGGTGGGTGAGAATGTGGGCACAGGAGTCACGATGCTCAGATTCCAAGGTGGTTCTTCATTTCTAGCCAAATCATTAGTAAGTAAACACTTACTAGCACCTACTGTGTGCTAGGCCCTGTGGTAGGCACTCAAGGTGCAGTCATGAGGAAGACGGGCCTAGCTGTCTTGGAGCTGCCTGTCCATCACTGAGTTGGCACTGGAGCCAAACGGGGTGTGGGTCAGTGTGTGTGGGGTTGGGGGTGAGGATCCGGGATGCCATCCTAAAAGACAAAAACGCTGACGCCTCTGTCTCAGAGAACCAGGGAGTTGAGGCAGTCAGCATTCTCTCCTCAAGGGTCCCAGCTGTGCTCTGCAGAGCCCTGGGGACCACCCCTGGGGAGAACAGGGGCAGAGCCGAGGGGCTCCGGGCCTCCCACGCCTACCCCAGTCCATGTGTCCGGATACTGGATTCTGCACGCTGTTGTGCTGAGTAAATTCTGCAATTGCGGGAGGTTAGACAAGTACCGCTCCAGTTTAACCCTCCCGGGCGTGCAGGTGGGAAACTTGGGGCCCAGAGGCCTGGCCCGACCTCCAACCCTGCCTCTGAGTCTGGCTCCAGGTCAAGCCGAGCACCCAGACTCTAACAGACCCCTCTCCCTGCCAGCCCCACACTGCCAATTGATTAATAGCGACATATTTGAGAGGGTAGCACAAATTAATTTCTGAATCACGCCATTAGTGAGTAATTAATTTCTTTGCTCTGGGAAATGAAGATATCCCCGACGAGCGTGTTATCTGAATCTATAAAAGAGGAGAAATGCTGAACAGGCGACTCTATTAATGTGAACATTGATTTTCCCCCCATTTCTCCCTCTCTGAGGACTCTTCCTCCCTTATCCCCTCACTTTTTTGGTGGGGGCCCTTGGAGAGGGCGAGAGCTGCCTCTCAGTACCTGAAGCAGTAATCAAAAGACCATGTGTGCTCACTGCAGCCAAATAATGTCTTTATTGGATGCTGTTAAGGATACGGTTGCTGTGGAAACACAGGATCTCAACCCTCCAGGTTTGGATGCCAAAGCTGAACCGTGCATTTTCCTACAAGCTGCCGGAGGACTGGGGATGCTGGGAGGAGAGACACAGCCAAGCTCTGAGGTCATGCTGTAGTCTTCATATGGCCCCTCCTTCAGGTGGTGGTTGTCTCCTTTAGAAAGTCCTCCAAGATTCACACTTCTCCGTGTGCCACCCCCTCGTCCCCCACCTCCACCCCACGGTCGTGTTTCCCTGCTGGCCTGACTCTGGGGCTCCTATACCAGCCTCCTTCACGCAGTTCCTGGACTGTCTGGGTTTGTTGTCTCTGTTCTAACATTCCTAGCTGTGTGGCTCTAAGCAAATTACATAGCCTTTCTGTGCTCCATTTTTGTCTCTAAAATGGGATACTAGTCCCATTTCTTAGGCTGGTTATGAGAATCTAATGAGATCATGAATGTAAAGTGCTTAGCGCAGTGTCTCACCCGGGGTGAGTGCTGATCAATGAGAAGTATTATGATCATGCAGGCGGGTGTTGGGGGTCTGCCAGGGGCAGGAGCAAGCGGGAGTGAGATTTGATTGGAGTTGGTGGACTGCCTCTGGCGGCTGTATCCCTGGGAAGACACCGTGTCTCTGACCCTTAGTTTGTCTTTTAAATGGCGATGATGCCAACGGTCCAGGCAGAACGACCATGCCCTCTGGTCTGTCAGGACAGGCCCTGTTTGCACCTGTGGTCCTGGTGTATTCACTGCCAGTGCACAGAAATGACACTGGTTACCCACAAGAGACCCCTGGGTGTTGGGCTCAGAGAGGACCCCATGCTTCCTGTCCCCTGCCATTGATGTTGCAACCACAGCTGGTCCAGGTTTGGCCCAGAAGTGGCCTCATTAGCTCATATTCCAGGCCCCTGGGGACAACCTCATGCAGGCCTCTGCTCTGAGGTCAGAGACAAAGGGATGAATTCGAGACAAAGGCTGCTGGCCCCCTGCCTGGCTCCAAACACCAGCTCTGGAGGGGCACTGTGGCCCCTGTGACCCCGCTCAGCTCCAATTAGTGCGCTGGGAGAGAGGCCTGGCAGGGGCCTCAGGGCACAGCTTCTTGGGGGTTCCCTGCACATCCCACCCCACGCAGGTCATCAGCCCTGGCCCAGAGGGACCAGCTGTGTCCAAGCCTCTGCCTTGTCCCCAAGTTCATTAGTCCCTTTTGGACCAGCGGTCTTCAGATATATGCGACCATGACAGTTTATCATCTGGCCACCACAAACATGCCTCCTCTAAGGCTGCATGTGGGACATTTGAAGATCAGACAACCACATGCCACTCAGGCTCCTCACCTGCAAAATGGGTAAAACCCTCCCTCTCTGGTTGTTAGGCCACACTTAGCCATGTGGGAGAAGGGGCTCGGTAAACCGGGTGCTGTGCGTGCCCTGTGAGGTGGGTGGCACTGAGTGACTTCCAAGCCATGTGTGTGAAGCCAGGCTTGAATCTGTGCTGGATCCTTTGGACACCTGGCTTCTGTATTATGGTCAGGTGTCCGCGGGAACAACAGAACTCCACCCAGGCATGTGGGCAGAAAGGCCACTCTCAAAGGCCCAGGAAGCCTAAGTTGTTGTCCTGGCCCTGAGAGACTTGGCGCCTGGTGCCTCAGTTTCCCCGTGTGTTGGAGGCATGCTGATGCCAATCCCGCTTCTCTCAGGTTCCTGTGAGGCGCTGGGCAAAGGATGAGGTTGCCTGTGTGCGCAGCCAAGACGAGCCAGGAGCACGAGCCAGCACACTTGGGTTTTGAACCTCAGCTTTGCTCTTTTTGGCACCAGGGACCCAGCCAAGTCATCTCACCCTCTGCCCCTCAGTGTCCTCTTTGCCAAACACACTGTAATATCGATCCCGCAGTCTGCGAGGATTAGCAGTAAAGTGGGCGAAGTGCCTGGCTCACAGGAGGACACGAAAAGCATAACGACTGTTATTACTATTGCTTTCACACTGACGAGATTAAGCTCTACCCAAACGAGAGACATCGTTTGTAATTTCATGCGAGAGCTGTGCGCCTCTGGGCGGGTCTGGGTTTGGTGCCCTGGACTGGAAGCACAGACTCTGGGTCCTGGTCCTGGCTCTGGCCTGTAAGTAACCTCATCATGTCCTGCCTCCCTGGCCTCCGCTGTGGGGAAAGGGCCTGGGGTTCAAGGTAATGAGGCTGTGGACAGAGAAAGAGAGAGGAGCACATGGCTGGCCCTCGGCTTCAGGCTCTCCCCCTCACCCGAGAAGGGTCTCCCCAGGCACTGGCTCCCAGGAGTAGGCAGGTGAGCTGGGTAGGCCCTCTATCCAAGCAGTGATTCTTTTCTTGGTTGTTAACAGCTGGAACCAAGTTTCAGTTTATGGGGCAGCGATTCTCCAGGGATTCTTGAGGTCCTGAAAATTTCCCCAGGGGACACATTCAGCTCTTAGCAGCTGTGAGCTCTGATAGTCCTCAGGCCCTCCCAAATCCCCTCCCCAGGGGCCCGGGGTGGAACAAGAAGTGGGCAGAGACAGAATGGGGCCCGTGACCTGTGGTCTCACTGAGGTGTGAGTGCAGGCACTGGAACTAACCAAGTTGGTCGTAGGGGATTACGAGTGGGGCTCCTTAGGGGCACCAGAGCTAAAGGCTAGGTTTGTGGGGGTTGGGGCTGGTTGAGAGGGGTCACAGAGTCAGAAACTCGGTGACTGCTCTGCCTCTCCCAGCCCCCTACCTGGGAAAGCAAAGTCCTGGAGCTGGACGCTGATGGCAGGCAAAGGGAGAATAGCCTGGAGGAACCAGCCTTGGCGAGTCTAGTGGACTTTCTCAGTGCAAGCGATGGATCAACATCCAAGGAGCATGAGACATCTGACAAGTGTGGGGCAGAGAACTGGAGATAAGAACGCTTTGCAGAGGAAGAGCGTTGGAAGTCTGCCTAGGAATCCCATCGATTCTGTTGCTAAATTCTAAAGTGTTTGGATTGAGAATGAAACTCTACCAAACCAAGAAAAAATGACCAGGAAGCTATAAATTGAACAATTCCCAAAGCTGATACAGGCTGGGAGACATTAGGTTCTTACCAGTCAGAACGGGCGTCTCCAAAGTGGGTAATAGGCCTACACAAGCTCGGAGTAAAGAGCACTCTAAACTCACCTTAGCTAAGCTTGCACACAGACTGAGAATCAAGCTGATCTGCAAATAACCTAACTGCAAACCGAAACAAAGCCCAACACTTTTTTAAGGACTCCAGCAAGTTGAACCTTCTCCATCATGAAATTTAGTGTCCAGCATCCAATAACATATTACTTGAGATGGATTTGGAACATTCCCAACTTGTTTTACAAGAACAGTATTATCCTGATACCAAAACAGATAAATGCATTAAGATATCTAAAAAATTCAGACCAATATCCTCATGAACATAGATGCAAATATTCTTAATATTGTGGCAAATTGATTTAAAAATCTATTAAACAATTAATACATCATGAGCAAGTGAGATTTATCCCAGAAATGCAAGATTGGTTCAACATTTGAAAATTAACTAATGTAATTCACCAGATCAATAAACTAAACTTGAAAAACCACATGATCACCTCAAGAAATACAGGAAAAGCACTTGACAAAACAGAAGACAACTTCCTCAACCTGGTAAAGGGCTAATATCATAATTCATGGTGAGAGACTCTCCCCCTAGGTCAGGACAAAGCAAGAATGTCTACTTCTTTTCAACATTAGATTAGAAGACTTAGCCAGAGCAATAAGGTAAGAAAAATAAATAAAAGCACCTAGATTGTAAAGGGGGGAAATGTCTTTATTTGCAGATGGCATCATTGTCTACATATAAAATCCCAACAGAATATGCCAAAAAAAATTCTAGAACTCATATAAATTTAGCAAGGTTGCAGGACAAAAGGTCAATATACAAAAATCAATTCTAGCCCTGGCCAGTGTGACTCAGTTGGTTGGGTGTCATCCTATGTACCTCAAGGTTGCCAATTTGATTCCCTGGTCAGGGCACATGCCCGGGTTGCGGGCTATATCCCCATTGGGGGTGGGGGGGGGAGCATGTAGGAGGCAAGTGATCAATGTTTCTCTCTCTCTCTCCCTCTCTCTCTAAAAATCAATTTAAAAATCCAAAAATATATCAATTGTATTTCTTTGTACTAGCAACTATCTGGAAATCATAATTAAAAAATCATTTATAATAGCATAAAATATCTGGAGATTAATATAACAAAATATGTGTAATATTTACATGTCAAAAAACTATAAAATTGATGCAAGAAATCAAATAAGACCTAAATAAATAGACATAACATGTTCAGTACTAGAGTACTCAATATTGTTAAGGTTAATTCTTCCCAAATTATCTATAGATTTATTGCAATCCTAATAAGAACTATAGCATGCTTTTTAAAAAATTAAATCTTTATTGTTAAAAGTATACATATGTCCCTCTTTCTCCCCCATTGGCTCCTTCTAGCCCACCCCTGCTCCCTGCCCCAGTGTAGCATACTTTCTTATAAATATTGACAGGCTTATTTTAAAATGTATATGGAAATTTTAAAAACTTAGAATAACCAAAAATATTTTGAAAAAGAACAAAGTTGGATGACTCACTCTACCATGTTCAAGACTTACCAAAAAAAACTACCATAATCAAGACAAAAGCATAAATGAAACAAAATAGAGAGACCAAAATTGACCCACACATATGTGATCAATTGATTTTTTAAAATAGACTTTTTTTTTTTTTTAGCAGTTTTAGGTTCACAGAAAACTTGAGTGAAAAGAAGATTTCCTATATATGTACCCACTGCCCCCACACATTCATAGCCTCTCCCTTTGCTAACATCTCCAGCCAGCCGGGCACATTGGTTGTAATCAATGAATCTACACTGACACATCATCATCCAAAGTCCATAGTTTACAGTAGGATTCACTCTTGATATTGTGCATTCTCAAGGTTTGGCAGATTTATATAATGATATGTACCCACCATTATAGTGTCAGACAGAATGTTTTCACAAACCTAAAAATCCTCTGTGCTCCGGAGGAGCTGAAGGTGTTTGGTAAGAGAGTTCTTACGGGGGTGGGGTAATCTGGAGAGGGCTGGGGTGGGGCTGCAGCTGTGGGAAGAAGGCTAGACTCGTAGTGGAATATGAATTGGGACAGAGAAGTGGCCCATCTGGAGGGAAAGCTGAGGGCACAGTAAGGAGGACCCTGTCATAGTCCAAGCCTCCCTTACGGTTTTTATCCTCAGATCCCTGACCCCACCTCCAATACTGGGCCAGGCAGGCTGTGCCCTGGGAGGGTTAACCCAGTGGTGTAGTGGAGCAGTATAGGGCTTACATCTGCCCACAAGAACCAATTGGGCACACGTCGTCCCCACGCCATGTTCAGTGGTTTCAGATTGGCAGCTTGAAATCAGCTGTGGTGGGAATATTTACACCATGGCAATTAGCAAACACTCCAAATCAGGGCATTTCCACCTGTCCCTGCTCACTGCCAGTTGTTAAACATCAGTAACACTGGTCCTAGAGAGCAGGAGCTGCTGTGCTGTATTTCTGGCCACTAGGTCATTTGCCAGGCAAACAACTGCCCATCTGAGGACAGAGTTGTACCAGCTGCCTGCCCGGAACAAACACTTTCCAGGTAGACTGGTTTGCATGTTGGGAGCCAGCCCAGGTCCAGGGAAAGTGGGGGGTTTCCTAGAACCTCCTCAGGCTTTTGGACACCTCCTACCCCCAGCCCCAGTGCATTCTCATACAGCCTTTGGGCAGCTGGAGGGATTGGTGCTGGAAATTATGTCCTTTTAGCATTTAAAAAAAAAACAAAGCCTCAGAGGTCAGGTGATTTACCTCTCAAATCATTCCATTCAATTTTCTACAACCACCGCCCAGCTGAAGAAACTGTGTATTTCCAATGCCCCAGAAGTTCCTCTCTTGCCTCCTCCCTGGCATTTCCCTCCCCACAAAGCAAGCCACTGTTCTCACTTCTACCACTTTGGTTTCGTTTAGTCTGAGTTAGAACTTTATATAATTGGGATCATCTGATATGCTCTCATCTGTTTCACTTCCTTCAGCCAGGGTTGTGTCTGTGAGACTGGTACGTAATGTGTGTAGCAGTAGTCCATGCATGTTCACTGCTTAGAGCATTCCACACTGTTATCCACTCTTCTGTTTGTGGACATGTAACTTGTTCCCAGAAAATTTAAGTTTTTAGTTATCGCACACTGTTGCTCAGAACATTCTAGGATATAGATTTTAGAGACCATATGCACGCATTTCTTCTGGGTGTGTGCTTAAGTGGCACTGCTGGGTTTGGGGGTGAGCTAGTGAAATTTTGATGCAATGAATAGTTGTTGAGTCCCTTTGGTGTGCCATTTCCTGAATGAGGCTCCTTGGACTGGATAAAACTTCTCTGTCAAGGAGCTCCCTGCCTGGGGTGTGTGTGTGTTGCGGGGGTGGAGTGGGGAGCAGACACGTTCAGCAAAAACCAGGTTGAAAGGAGGTGCCAACAGAGAGGAACGACCAGGGCGTGGGGGAGGGTCCCAGTGCAGGGCCAGCCTGTCTGTGTGGGAATCAGCGTGTGGCAGTGGGCAAGCCTGGAGGAAGCGGCATCTGAGGCTTGGCAAAGAGTTGAGTCGACAGAGATGGAGGGTGGAGGGCGGGGTTTTCAGGCAGGGCACTGCTGGGCTAAGGTGTGCAGGCAGGTATACAGAGCGAATGTGGAAGAGGGTGAGTGTTCCATCCCGCTGGAGAGCTGGGTGGGTGGGCAGAGCAGGTGCGAGGTGGGGCCCGGCCACTAGGCAGGGGGGCCTGGAGTACAGGCCCAGGAGTGTGGACGTCGGTCCTCGGGGCTGGGAAACACTGAAGACCTCAAGGGCAGCTTGTGCAGAAGGGTGGGGGGTGTATCCGGGTGCGGAGTGCTGGATTCAGGGAGTGGTATCCACAGAGTTTGAACTTGGTAATGGAGGGAGTGGGGGAGGGAACAGGAGTGATCGGAAGGAGGCCCACAGAGCGTGGACCCCACAGGAAGCCCCTTCGTCCTAACTTTCTCGATGAGCCCCTCCTCTGCAGGGGGCATGGGAGCCTGTAGCTCTGAGTGGCCCCAGGAGGCTGGACCTGGGCCAGGAGCTAGAGCCGGGCCGCCCCTCGCACCCATCCCGAAGTCTCTATGGGGAGGAGAGGGGGTCTGTGGGCAGCATTCAGCTCCCCTCTGATGGCTCCCTCAACATCCAGTCTGGGATCGCTTTGATGGGTGCCCTTCTCCGAGAGAGCAAGCTCTCCAGGCCCATCACAGAGGTGGTAAACTGAGGCAGAAACGACGAAGAAATGGTCTAGTACAGAATTTTTCAGGAATAAGGAGCTTGGGTCTTAGTTCCCCCACCGTCTTCCCACACTCAGGCCTCTTCCACGTGGAAAGGAGAAGCACGTGGGGAAAGAGCAGAGAGACGGGCCCTCTTCAGGCAGCTGTGAAGGCCCTGCCCCTCTCTCCACCCCGAGGCCCGAGACCTCCCTGCAGGAGGCACAGTGTTTGTGTCTGTGAGAACCCACTCCATGAGGTGCCACTTCTGGATGAACTGGGGGGAGGAATAACTGAGGGGGGGGGGCAGCTCGCTTTCAGGATCAGGAGCCCAGGTCCCAGTCCCAACTCCCCTCCCTCTTTCTGGGAGATCCTGGGGGAGTCCCTCCCTCTGGGGCCTCAGGTCTCCATCTATGTACAGGGTGAACACTGGCCGGTCCCTGAGGCCTGGCCTCCTGTAGTCCCTGGGGGGAGGGGGCTCCCTTGCAGGGCGGGCTATGGGGTGGTTAAAGAGATGACGGATGGGAGAAGCCTTGAGGAGCCCAGAGCGCCAGGCAAGTGTGAGGGAAGTTAGCAGTCACCCCCCTATTGACACGTGATCCAGCAGCCTCACGATTTATTACAGGCATGATTATTAACGACATTAATAATGCCGACACCACCATCCGCTGCTCTACCAGGCTTTTGTTTTCATTCAAAACACACTCCCTCGTGATCCTCGCTCCTCTTTGTGAGTGCGAGATTTTACCTCCTGATGCACAGTGGGTAAACCGAGGCAGAGAGCTGCTGTGTGACTGATTAGCCAAGGTCGGCGAGTAAGTCAGCTCTGCCAGCTCCCAGCCTGAGATTAGTACCCCCAGACGGTCCCTTCTTGCCCCCTCTCGTGTGCTGCTGGCCCCGCAGCCCTTTCCTGTGTGTCTCCCCCACCCCCGCACCGGGAGTTAACCTAGCGAGCCCTGGACTGACGGTGACAGGCCACCTTCTCCACCTGCTGGCTGTGTGGCCTTGGGCAAGTTGTGCTCCCCTTCCCCCGAGCCTCAGTTTCCCCATTGGCACACTGGGGCACCCAACCCTCCCAGTGTCGTGGTGAGGGTTAAGGACTTTGGTGGAAGTACCAACTCGGAGTCTGAGCCTTGTCCTGGCCGTGGCGCTGAACCCTAAGGCTCCTCCCCAGGCCAGCACTCAGCCGGCAGGGCGAGCACCGACTTTCCCCGGCGGCTGGGCCGGGAAGTGTGGGTGGCCTCCAGGGCCAACTCTCCAAACGCTATGCTGGGGGCCCTGGCCTGCCCCTCCATTCCCCACCGCAAGCGGAGTGATGAGTAAGCCGAAGGCTGACCCTCCTCCGCAGCCTCCCTGGTCCCCAGCCCAAGTGTGGAGCTGCTTCCAGCTCCTGGGGGCTCTAGGAGGAAGAGGAACTGTGCACCCACAGTCGGCACCGGAGCAGGACTCAGTCCCCTGGCTGCCACGTGAGCAGGACTCAGTCCCTGGCTGCCACGTGAGGACTCAGTCCCCTGGCTGCCACCGGAGCAGGACTCAGTCCCCTGGCTGCCACGTGAGCAGGACTCAGTCCCTGGCTGCCACGTGAGGACTCAGTCCCCTGGCTGCCACCGGAGCAGGACTCAGTCCCGTGGCTGCCACCGGAGCAGGACTCAGTCCCCTGGCTGCCACCGGAGCAGGACTCAGTCCCCTGCTGCCACGTGAGGACACAGTCCGCTGGCTGCCACGTGAGTAGGACTCCGTCCGCTGGCTGCCACGTGAGCAGGACTCAGTCCCGTGGCTGCCACCGGAGCAGGACTCAGTCCCGTGGCTGCCACCGGAGCAGGACTCAGTCCCCTGGCTGCCACCGGAGCAGGACACAGTCCGCTGGCTGCCACGTGAGTAGGACTCCGTCCGCTGGCTGCCACGTGAGCAGGACTCAGTCCCCTGGCTGCCACGGGAGCAGGTGAGAATCATGGCATGTAGCTCCCAGCCTCCCCTCCCCTGATCTCATTTCCTCCCGTCCCTCTCCACTGAGTTCGCTGGCTAGGGCCCCAGGCCCTGCCTACAGCCCTTTGGCTGCTGCCTCCCATGGCCCCTACCACTCAACAAATCCGGTTCCTGTCTCCCTTTTGTGGTCTGTGCACCAGCCGCTGGCTTGGGAGGGCCTCAATGCCCCCGCTGCCACGGGGCCTTTTACACGCTGTTCCCTCTGCCTGGAATGCCTTTCCTCTCTCCCCAAAATTCACCCACTCCCCACCCCCTTGTTCTTTCTATGTAATCACAAAGGTCACTTCTTCTGGAAAACTTTCCCTGACCCCCTCCTGGGGCCGAATCATTTGTGCTCCTCACTTCGTGTTCTGATAGCTCTCGTGCTTCTTTAGGGCCCCTGTCCATGTGCCCACATCTCTTTGTTTGTTTAGGACCCTCCCCTCGGTGCCTGCCCCTCTAGCGTGCCAGTGCCGTGAGGGCTCATGTGGAGAGCGGCTACAGCGTTTGGACAGGTTCAAGCCTCGGACTAATGAGAGGGCATGGTCCTCTCGTGGCAAAGCCACGTGCAAGTCCCAGCACAATTATAACCAAAGGCTATCCTTGTAAGCTGGACCTTATGGTCCGAACCTGTGGTCCCACGTGGCTGAGTGATATAAGCTGCGGGAGGTGCAGCAAGTAAACAAAGCTTGGTCAGGTGCGTGTGATTGAGTAGATTCGAAACCCACAAGAACGTTGTAAACATCTTGACCACGCCCTTACTTTGCCTCGTGGAACCTGGCTGTAAAATAAAGACTCGGCTTGCAGGCCCCAGCTTTATCCTCTTGTCTGTCTTCTCCACCCTTCACCGCCCGCCCCCCTCCTCAGGTTCACACATGTTGGTGCGGCACAAGCTCACATCTAGCTCAGCCTCGCACCGGCCAAGGGTTCAATGAACTAATGCAGTGTATGTGACCACTCCTGCTCTCCAGCTTGGAAGCTGAACCATACGAGGGGCTTTCCCTGGGCCAAAGTCTAAGTTATTAGAACCACAACATCATCGTGTTAGGTGTCATCTGCTTCCACCCCCCCATCTAAGGGCAGGCCCTGCTCATAGGCACTAATCCCTGCTTACCTGTTCCCAAGACAGAAGTTTACTTCCTTAAAGGGCAGCAAGGGAAGCTGGTGGAGGTCCTGATGCTATTCCTGGTCCGTCTGTGAGGCCTGGTGTCACCAAAGCCTCTCCTGTCCTTTGCGCTGATCACTGGGTCAGACAAACTGTGCAGCCGTGTCCGGCCACCGCCCGCTGAGCGAGATTCCATGCGCACATCTCCAGGCTCAGCATGCGGAGGGTGCTGGGCTCCTGGGCTCACTCCCCCCTCCATGCCCTCTTCCTAATCCCTGTGCATCTCTCAGGGGTGGCCAGGCCCCACCTCCTCCCCAGAGCCCACAGGGCCTGCTTGCTCCTGCGGCCGGGGCAGTCCGGGGCGCTCCCTGTGCCCTGTGGGAAGGAGGAGAGCAGAAAGAAACGTAGGGACCAGTTTATCTAACCCCTCATTTCCTGCATGATTTACAGAGAGGGGAGGTGACCTGCCAAAGGCAGACAATTGATTACCTGCTGATTTGGAACAATGATGCAATTTTTAAAAATTTTGTGTATTTTATTTTGTTTGCTAGTTTTGCCATCTTGAGAATGAGGAAAAATGAACCACCTCAGGAAATATGGTCATAGTCATCAAAAACCTTTTTTAAAAGGATGCATCCTTTCGGGCCTGAGGATGCAATCTGAAGTGGGTGCAAATATTGATGTTCAAGGATGCCCATCACAGCCTTGTTTATGAGGATGAGAAACTGGAAATAGCTTACAGATCCAACACAGAGATTGCTTAAATAAATTATGTTGCATTCATGTGATGGAATACCATACAGCCATTAAAAATGATGGCCCAGTAAAAGGATATTTAATGATGTGGGGAAATGTTCACAAGATACTGTGAAGAAAAAAAGGCAGGTGGCAAAGCAGCACGCTCCATATGCCTCCAACTCTGCTGAAACAATTATTAAAAGAGAAAGCCCAAGGTTCCTGAGGTTATTTATGATATTGTTTCACTGCCTCCCAGACACAGCCTCATTAATTCCCGTTTCAGTGTGGCTCAGCGGAAAGCATGCGAATTTAATGTCCAAAGGCCTGATGCTGAGTTTAGTCCATGCTACTTACTAACGGGGCAACCTTGGAGCTGGGGGCCTCACTTTTCCTCCTCTGTAAAATGGGGATAGGAGTCCTCCATTGTAATGATGTGGAAAGGATTTCAAAGATGGTGTGTGCATGCGTGAAAGGCCTTCATAGATTGTACAGCAAGCATGTCAAACTCGCAGCCAGAGGGCCGCATGCCTCGTTTAAATAATGCTGCTTGTACAGCATTGTACAAATATTGAGAATAATGGGTATACTATTCTCTATTTAAGCTGAGGGCTGTAAGAGGTAACATTACTCCCTGTCACTATGCCTTACACACCAATGTGCACCGAGACCCCTTCCCTGCTAGGCCCTCAGCCAGGGAGGGACTTTCGGGCAACTCAGAATTCCGTGTTTCTTGGGGGCTTTCAGAGGACAGACCTGGGGCACCGGATTTTTCTCTGGTATCCATTCCCTTCCCACGCGCTGTTTATATGCTTCTACTGCACTGGCACCAGGCTAGAAGCTGGAAGCTTGGGTGTTTTTGGTGCTGGTTTTTTGTTTGATGGGGGAGGGACAGATAAGAGCTTCCAGGCACATGTAAAGGGTCCAGGGTGGTGGAAAGATGCCGTAGAAGGTGCTGCAGGGCCCCACGCAGGGTCCCTTTCCCCGGAGGTCTACCCATTCCCCCGCTGCTGTCCCGTGACCAGCACGTACAGCCCCAGAGCCTTCCGTGGGCAGCGGAGTGGCCACTGACAGAGCTGGGAGGGCACAGGCCCCTCTTTCCAGTGACTCCCCGGGGGGAGGAGGGAACTGAAGCCTGGCCCCTGCCTCAGGCAGGACCACCTCCCTGTGTGATGTTGCTCTCCAGAGCCTCCCAGTCCAGCCGGGACAGACCTCCTTCCCCCCCCGCACCCCCCCCCCCCCCCCCCACCGTCCTGTTCCACCCCCATGGGGCTTTTCCTGGAGAACCACCCCCTCTGCGCTCTGTGGCCCTGAATCCCTGCCTCAGGCTCTGCTTGGCAGGAAGCTGACATCAGACAAGGGGATCGGGACAAGCTGTACCTAAAAATATCTAAATGTAACCTGTGTAAACACTACTTGGGAAGGCTCAAATAGAATAGCCTCCAAGCATATTGTTTTTGGAGCGAGAAAAGAACTTGAATGTAGCAGAAACCTCAGGAAGACAGGATTGCAAGTGAAACCTAGTAATTCTCCAGGTGACTACGCCTGGCAGATGCCCTGGGCAGGACTGGTTCTGAAGGTGTGTGTGCTGTGCACAGAGACACCAACCCAACTCTGGCATGGTGGGTCCAGGTGGCACTTGGACTCCAGTCTGTGGGAGTACTGCCCAAGCCTGCGCCCAGCCTTTGGAGGCCAGTTGCCCAGCCGGTAACCCAGGGGCTCCTAGAACCCGCAGGGAATCTGCTGGTGACAGGGAATGGCTGGTGCTCAGGCAGTGCCAAGTGAAATCCATTTGGCTCTGTCGCTTCGTATCGCCTTTCATCATAGCCTCTTCCAGGAAGCCCACAGGGAGTGCTCCCTTCGCTAAGCGTCTCCTGCCCTGACTATCAGCAGACTTACAGTCATGGCTCAGTTATGAGCAGCTGGGAGCAGGGGTGCCTAGAGGATGGGACCCTTTCTGGACCCCCCGTGTGCCCAGTAGAAATTAGATACTGGGGAAATGCACACCTTCAGGGTGAGAAGACTTGGATCGTTTCCCAAACCCCCCATTCAGCCTTCATGTCCCAAATGTAGATATCCCCCCGATCAGACATTATCCTGTGACCATCTTTGCTCCGAGGGCTGGAACTCTGTCGGCCTTGTTCCCTGCTCTATCCTAGCGCCCAGCACACAGCCTGGCACATAGAAGTTGCTCAATAAACACTGTTGAATGAAAGAGGCTCGAGAAGTGGCCTACACAGAGTTAAAGGGTAGATGCTCCACTCGGGCAGGTTCCGAGTCTTCCTCACACCTGCACCAGGACAGCAGCCTTCCGTGGAAGGAGGCCGACACAGGGAGCCTGCCCGGAGAGCGAGGGCCCCAGGGTGGCCAGGGGCAGAGCTCCCTGGGGCTGCCCTCAGGAATGAGGGCTGTTGGAGAACATCTGTCGTCCAGGGTTCTGCTTGAATAAGACAATGACACCAGCTATCGCTTACTGTGATCACTTACTGTGAACCAGGCAGCAGGCTAAGCACTTTATACACATTGTTTTATATTTGTAAAGAAGGAGAGGAAACATGGTTAATGCTCACATCCAGCCCTCGCCCCAACCCATCCTTATATGCCAAGTCTTGGGGGAAGGGCAATTCCAGGCCCTGACGGTCAGGCTCTGACTGTTATACGCTGGGGTGGGGGTGGGGTGGGGGTAACGCCTTCCTTTCCTGCCCTAGGTGAGGGCGGAGCCAAGATCCAAGTGGATCCCCACCTTGGGTCCCAGTGGGAGAAGCTGGAAGGGGTAAGGAGAGATGGTGTCATCAGAGCAATTGGTCGGTGGGAGCCTCTGTGAGTTGGGGTTCCAGCAGGAAGCAGATGGCACACTCTGGGGGGCTATTTGAGGAGAGTTTAATGGGAGCAGTTTATCAGGGCATGAGCAGGATTAAGGAGAGCCAACAAGGTGATATAATACCAATGCCACCAACAGTGGGAGCTGCCACCCCTCGGCCTGCGGGGCAGAGGTTTTGCACCCGTGGAGAGAAGCTGTGAGAGCCAGCCGCCTGATGGGAGTTATGACCTCGGGAGAGGGGCTGGCCCCAGGAGCACACCCGCCCCTCTGTGCCTCCCCGTCCTCTGACCTCCTGGGAGAGCAGTGGACCCTGTCCAGATGGAGGTCACCACAGTTGGCCGGTTTCTGTTTCTGGTGTTCCTTGGAAAACGGTTCCCAAGCCTGGCCTCTGGCCTCCTGTTGATGCTCCCAGTTCCCGGGTAGCCGTCTAGGAAATCCTGTTCTGCTTAAGTTGTCTACAGTGGGGCTGTTGCTTATGTGGGGGAGGAAGGAACTTTCCTCTATCCTCAAGTTTCTTTTGTTTGGTCTAATAATCAAACATGAACATATTAGCAAGAGAAGATGACCAAATTTAATTATGTACATATGTATGGGAATCTCACATACATGATAGAGTCAGAGACCCAACATACGTGAGAGATTGAAGGACAGAGAGGGAAAAGGAGGTGTATCTGACATTCTGAGCTAAGGGTCACCTTCAGAGGGGGGATAGTCATGGCAGGATGATAAGGAGAGCAGATGTTCAGTAATCATTAGTTTGCCCGGCCCTATTATAGCTAGGTCAAAAAAGGTTATGTCTGATAATCTCTTTTTATGGGTAAGGCCCCCAATTCAAATTCTTCTAGGTCAGTGGTCGGCAAACTCATTAGTCAACAGAGCCAAATATCAACAGTACAACAATTGAAATTTCTTTTGAGAACCAAATTTTTTAAACTTAAACTTCTTCTAACGCCACTTCTTCAAAATAGACTCGCCCAGGCCGTGGTATTTTGTGGAAGAGCCACACTCAAGGGGCCAAAGAGCCGCATGTGGCTCGCGAGCCGCAGTTTGCCGACCACGGTTCTAGGTAGTTAAGTGGGCGCAGAAATTTCTCAAGCCCACAGGGTCCTGGTTGCCTCAAAACACCCCGTATAGCACAGAGACAATCTTGGGGTGACTGGTTCTGAACCCTCCACTTACAACTACACAATCGAAAAGCGTAAGCTGTTATTATTCCCTTTTAACAGATAGAGAAACTGAGGCTCCAAAGAGTTGTGTCCTGCCTGCGGTGAGAACACACAGCGGGGAGGTGGCCTGCGTGAGTCGGGGTGTGAAGGTTGGTCGGCTGTGCTGAGCTGCAAACCGCAGGGCAGCTGGCCTTACCCAGATCTAGGCTGCTGGGGTCCCAGGCAGCGAAGGGCCTGGGTTATCTCCTCACTCCCTTCGCAGCAGTTTGAGGACATGACTTGGCTGCAACAGCCTTGTGTTTGCTTTTCTCCACGTCTGACTGACCACTTCTTTCCTGTTGCGAACTGACGTTTGGATCAATTGTGACCCGGTGGCTGGGGAAGAGAATCATGTGATAGGAAAGATGCTGTCCTTGCTCATCGGACAGGTCGGAGCTTGGCAGTTCAGACCGAATGGACAGAGAGCTCACATGTGTTGGTTGGGATGGATGCTGGAAATTACCGTGGGGCAGAGGCAGAAACGTGTGGGAGCCGCGAGCAGGTGGTGAGGATGGAAGGCCGAAGGCTCAGAGGGCAGGAGTTGCCTGCCTCTCCTCCAGGCTCGGACAGTGGCATCCCCCAATCTCACACAGTCTCCCAGGCCCCCCAACTGGACCCAACGCCCCCATCAATCACTGGGTAAAAATCCCTGGCTTCTTGCATTAAGCAATAGGTGCTTTGTGGGAAATTACCTAAAGTTATAATCCAATTATACAATAATTACATTGGGATGGCTCTGTAACTATAGCATTAATTAATTTTGATGGCTCCCATAAATTATGCAGGAGATTGATGGTGGGGAGGGTGGATGCTGTCCAGAGGGTGGGAAGGTGAGCTGGAGTCAGGATGCCCCTGAGGGGTGATGGCAGAGGGGAAAAGTGTCCCCGGGCCACTCCACGCCCCAAAGCGTAGGCTCAGGACTGGGTGCCACATTCAAGGTCAGCCACCCCTAACCCGCTCCCTCTACGCTGTGCTTAAACACTCACATTGGGATTTGAATGGCTCAAGTACACAAAAGCCAGTACCCCTAAGGCAGCACCACGTGGCGTAGGGACAGCATGGACTTTGGGACGTCGGCCAGTGGCTGCCCTGACCTTCAGCCTTGCCGCCTGGGCAGGGGCAGGGCCTCGGCCGCATTCGAAGCCGTGAGGCCGTCATGTGGGTGTGCAGCCTCCAGCCCAGTGCTGGCCGGGAGGACTAGAACATGCACCTCCCGTGTGAGCCCCTTAGTGATGTTATATTTTCTAGTGGCCGCATTAAACAAATAAAAAGAAACAGGTAAAATTAATTTTAATGCGATGTTTTATTACATCTAGTATGTCTAAAATTACTTTGAAATGTAATCACTATAAAGCACTAATGCTACATTTCACACGCTTTTTAAGACACGAAGTCTTCGGAGTCTGGTGTGTGATTTACATTCACTGAGACGCTCGGCAGCCACACGGGGGTGGTGGCCGCTGTACCGGGCAGCAGAGATGGGCACGTGCTTGGCAAACGGCCGGCACCCAGCACAAGTCTCTTCCCAGTGGTGGTGAGGGGGAGTCCGCCACGCCTTTTCTAAGTGTCCGCGGAAGCCTGCAGGCCTGTCCTCCCTCTTCTCTGTGACAGTCATTCGCACCCAAGTCTCCTAGAGCCTCAGAGTCTTGTTGGTTGAGTGCATCTGAGCCAGGAAGGCCTGTCTTCCAACTTTCAAAACATCTGGATCCGACCATTTCTCCCCACTGCCACCTCCACCTCCTGACCCGGGCCACCACTGTCTCGCCCTGGATCCCGGACCGCCTCCCGACTGCTCCCCTCCTGCCACCCGCTCGCCACCAGCATAGACAAGAGTATCCGTTGGATGGTGTCGTGGACTCGTGGACTCGTGTCTTGGTTTAGGTTACCCCCAAATAGGGGTTGTGACAGGGCCTTGGGAGCAGGGAGCTGCCTGGGAGGTGACCCCAGGAAGCACCATTGGTGTCTCTGGGGAGATGGGGTGGAGGAGGAGCGGTTATAAGAGTGCAGTACTGAGGGGTCAGCTGTAAGCCATGCGGCTCCATTCTGTTGGGGCTCCCACTACATGCAGACCGCCTCTCAGGATTGTCCCCTGAAAGGATGCGACCCTGGCCCACTGATTCCCTGACTCCGGCCTCTTTGGTTGAGGGTGGCTCTGCGGGAGGTAATTCCTGCTCTTTTGGTCTCAGCTCCCGTGAGGGGACAGGGGCGTGCTCTAGCGTCAGAGAGCCCCGGCGGAATGGGGAGGGCTGAGCCCTGTGCTTGAGGGGGCCTGTCATCGGAGGCCTCATCAGCAGGAGACCCCCAGGGGGTGGGCCCGGGGGCTGTGGTGGCAGTGGGGCAGTGGAGGTGTCTGCCACACCTTTTCTAAGTGTTTCAGAGGCTTTTGGTTGTACTTAAAATACAAGTCAGCCCGAGGACCTACCTGGTCTAACCCCCAGCTACCTTCTCTATCTTCCCCCCCCTCCCCCTCCCCCCCTGCCGCCCCATCGCCACTCTCCCCACACCCCCTACTCTGTACCCTGGCTTATCGCCTGTCAGTTTCTAGAAAATTCCAAGCTCTTTCCTCCCTTAAGACCCCACACTTATGGTTCCTTCTGATGGGAATGCTTTTCCCCAGGCCCTCTGTCTGGATCCTCCTCCTCCTTCAAACCTCCCTTCCCTGTCATCTCCCCAGACAGGGCTCTGACCTTCCTGCTTAAAGTCTGTCCTACCACCCTCCCCCACCCCCTCCTCACATCCTGCTCCTTCCGTTCTGCACAGCTCTTAATAATTCCCCAAGTTATCTTAATATATATATATATATATATCCATCACTAAACGCTAAACCCTATGAGGGCACCACACTTGTTCCTCTTTTATTTCTTTCTTTTAATCCTTACCCAAGGACATTTTTTGCCATCGATTTCCAGAGAGAGTGGAAGGGGGGAAGAGGGGGATATATAGAGAGACACATTGATTGGTTGCCTCCTGCATGCACCCCTACTGGGGTTGGGGAACCTGCAACTGAGGTACGTGCCCTTGATGGAGAATTAAACCCACAACCCTTCGGTCAAAGGACTGACCCTCTAGCCACTGAGAAAATGGCCGGGCCCTTGTTCCTCTTTTGGCGCTGCCCCTCTCCTCCCCCCAGCACCTAGAACAGTGCCTGGCACTCCGGAGGTGCTCAGGAAGTGTTTGTTGACTGTTTGAGTGGCAAGTCCCACCTCCTGCTGGGCACTCCCCTGCCGGGCAGAGGGGAGCCTGAGAGGAGGAGAGTGGGTCTGTCCCCTCCCTGCCCTGCGCATCGTGCCTCTATTAATGCAACCTGAGGTCCTGCTGGGTTTTCAGGCTGCACGTTATGCTGAGGACTGACAGTGACTGAGGGTGGCTATTGTTGCCTCCCAGCCTGGGCCTGGTGTTGGGGTGGCAGAGGTTGAGGACTATGAAGAGGAGGCAGGAGATACAGAGATGAGGACAGCCCACAGACGAGGTGGGAAGTTAAGGGGGACAGGGGACCGTTTCCTGAGAGCCAACCTGTGAGCGGGCAGGGCGTTCTGGAGCCCGTGGAGAGTGGTAGGGGGTCACGGAGCAGCTGCCGCCTAGACCGCAGAGGTCAGCTCCCTCTTCCAGCTCTGCTCCCTCCATAAGAACAGACTCTGTCCTCCCTCCAAGGCACAGTGAGGGCTGAGCCTGGCACTCTTGGACTTCCCCCAAAGACTCCCTCGTCCAAGGGCGTCAGTGAGCTGCATGGACTTCCCTGGAGACGTTTGGGGGCTGACAGCAGTCACTCCAGTAGACTCACCAGCATGACGACAGAGACAGCGTGGGCTGGAAGGCGGGCAGCTGGCCTCTCCCTCCTAGCGGGTGGGCTGGAACTTGTAGACCACGTTAGAAAACTGTGTGCAGTCTCCACTGAAGCTGCGCGTAGGCGGACTCACCAGTAATCCCGCTCCCGGGGTATCCCCAACGAGGGAGCATGCATGTTCAACCAAAGAAGGTCAGAGCAGCACCACGCACCGTTTCAGAAATGGAAACTGCCTTCCCGGTAGACGAGGGAACTGAGCTGTGGACGCCCAGCCAATGGGGTACCACAGCGAAGGGAAGGAGGACGCTATGGCCAGGTGTAGCCACAGGGCAGAACCTCTCAGACAACATGTGAAGTGAGAGAAGCCAGACACACCGGTATGTCTGCCCATTTCTGCTTTAGTGACGGTGAAAACGGGCAAGAACACCGTGCCGCTAGGGGTCAGGGCAGTGGTTACTAGGGGCCGGGAGCCAACGGGAGCTGGAGGGCGCCGGGCACTGGTGCTCTGTATCTTGACCTGCAGCCTCCTCTACAGCGTCCACATCAGGTGAAGACGCCTCAGAGACCCGCTTTCTCATCGTCTGTTACACGTCAATAGGAGTGTCAAAGGAAGTCTCCTCTTCCCGAAGCCCCTCCTCTGGCTTGTCCCCTCCTTCTCTACCCAGGGTCAGCCCCCTAACTTCCTCATCGTAAGCCTGACCTGCCATTCCCCCAGGCCCCCTAAATAAGCAGAGCCTTTTAGCCCGTCCCGCCCCAGCCCCCGCCCTCACCGGGCTCCATCACCGGGTGCAGCACACCGGGCCCCGGCTCCAGGGGAAGGCAGTTCCAGGACCTCAATCGTGGCATTAACCTGTTCCTCTGGGTCTCATTCCTCACCCCAAGGGGCAGGCAAACATATTTTTTCCAAATAAATCCAGTGCTGTCCCCAAGAAGGATTCCCAGGGCAATCGCTGAGAGAGTAAAAGTGTCTCTTTGTCATCCTCCTGTTTTACCAAATTCAGACGGGGGACGAGGGGGAGGGCAGGCCTCAGCACTGGCTGTAATGGGGTCAGAGTCAGGATCTGCTCACCCTCCACCCAGAGCTGCCTTCTCCCCAGGCACGGGGGAGGGTGGGCAGAGACAGGGTTGTGGGTGCTGCTGGGCCCCAGGCTTTGCATACAGGGCAGGAAACACCCACCGGGGGCTCATTTGCTTGAGGAGCTGCACCTGCAGACACATGATCCCATTTCTATGACATCTCAGCGTGGCCCCTGGGCAGGCAGGGGAGCTGAGGAAAGTGCAGCAAGCAGACAGGGGGCGCCCCAGTGCCTGGCCCAGTAATTCAGACCTCTGAACCCTGGCCAGTGTAGACATATCTTTAAAAAAAAAAAAAATTATTGATTTCAGAGAGGAAGGGAGAGGGATAGAGAGATAGAAACATCAATGATGAGAGAGAATCATTGATGGGCTGCCTCATGCAAGCCCCACACTGGGGATCGAGCCCACAACCGGGGCATGTGCCCTGACCGGGAATTGAACCGGGACCTCCTGGTTCATAGGTAGATGCTCAGTGCCAACTGGGCTAGAGTTTTTACATTCTGCAGTCTCCTTCCGCCTGGTCTCACAGCAACGGGCAGTTTCCTGGGCCTCACTGCCCAGGGCTGGAAAGCAATCAGGAGAGGGAATGAAATCCGGCAGCACACATGTTAACCTGGGGATTAAAATGGGACCTTCCTCTCAGCTCCTCATCACTGATTGCCACATTTTGTGAGCCTTCCGCAGAGGTGAGCTGCTAAATACTTAACAACCAGCTCTCCGAATAAAAAGGAAGAAGAAAAAGAAGGAGAACGCCCTGCTTTGTAGTATTGCCTGGTTTCCATGGTATAAGTGCCTCAGCGTGGCCCATTCCAGTGACCAACCAAAGGTCAAGTGGCTCCACATGTCTGCAGATTTCACAGTCGGCTGGAGCCGATTCCAGCAGGAAGTCCTGGGGAGGGGAGCTGGACTTGTAACAGTCTGCCCGCGGGCAGGTTGGGGACTTGTCTGCAAGGCCGCTGCAAAACGCCAGCGGCTAGGAGGTGAGGGTCCTGTAGGCCCCAGGCACGTGTGGGCCCGATGCTTCTGGGGCATTCTGGCTAATTTCGTCTGAAGGAGCTGCCAGAAGGGCTGAGCTGAGAGCAGGGAGTACTCTCGCTAAGAAAAGTGCCGGCAGAGTTAGAGCCAAGGGAGCCCCAGTGACCGTCATACTGAAGGCCCCGCTTTGTAAGATATTAGATTTAAGCCCTGGCCGGTTTGGCTCAGTGGATAGAGCGTCGGCCTGCGAACTGAAGGGTCCCAGGTTCGATTCCAGTCAAGGGCATGTACTTGGTTGCGGGCACATCCCCTGTAGGGGGTATGCAGGAGGCAGCTGATTGATGTTTCTCTCTCATCAATGTTTCTGACTCTCTCTCTCCCTCTTCCTCTCCCTCTCTGTAAAAAAATCAATAAAATATATATTTTTAAAAGATATTAGATTTAAGACACTGATTTTTTTTTTTTTTTTACGTGACAGCACGTGTCACACTGACAAACACCAAGCACTTGCACGTGAATTATCCTGTTGGATCCCCAGGGACACATGCGCAAGGCTAGTCCCACTCCACAGGTCACACAGGGAGACCATACACGCTATCGTCACACCCAGAACAGTGCTGAGACCGCTGTGGAGGCCTCGCTGTGCCAGGACCGCGGGAGGGAACTGCGTCCTTCCCACACAGCCGGCCGGCGCGGTTAGCTCACGTGCTCCAGGCCACACAGCTGCACGCGGGACAGGTGCTCCCCGGGGCTTCCCAGGGCAGCGACCTCCGGGTTACTGAGGGAGGTTGTGTGTCTCCCTGGATCTAAGGACGCATCAGCAGTCATGTATGAGAGGTGTGGGCACTTCGCCCTGAGCCGCAGTCAGCAATTTGGAGCGTTTCTAATTGGCACGCCCTGGAGGGTGCTGGAGTGCCTATGGGGAAGCTGGCAGCAATGGGGTGTGGTGGGCACAGGGAGGGGCAGGCAGACTCCTCCAGCTCGTCGGTCTCTCTCTGCATTGAGAGAATTCACCCACAGACTCTGGCAAACAGGGGAACCTTGACTTTGGAAAGCTTTGGGAATATTGCTGGGTGGATGCAGATTAGAGCAGGAGGGGCAGGGAGACCCCATAGATTCTTCATCACGGCACCCAGCCTGGCCACCTGGTGTGCAATGCGGGAAACCACCCCAGGAAGCAGCCTCTGCCAAGCCAGGCTCTTCCCGCTTTGTGCTGGGCGGGGAGAGGGAGCGTCCTTACTGGGCCAGGAATGGACCACCTCTCTCAGGGCACTCTGAGCCTCCCAGTTTTGGAACCCAGCCCTCGTCCTGGGGGACCACAGCAGCCAGGAGTCCCCGGCATCTCATCAAGGAAGTCTTCCCAGAGCCCTTGCCCCGAGGGGAGAATAAATTCTTCTCTGTGAGATCTCACCGCCTTAGTAGTGCCTCATTCGTGGGCCGGAGTGTGTACCTGCCTCTTGGTTCTGCTGGAGGGCAAACGCCTTGGCGGGCAGCCCCTCTGTCTGGTTTAATGCTCTCCCCGCCAAAAGCCCTGTGCAGAGGAGGCGCCTGCACATAGGCAGGAGGCAGGTGGGCAGAGCAGGCCTCGGACTTGACAGGGCACAGACCTGTTTTCTTCCACCTTCAGTGAGTTATTCACTCAACACTTACTATACGCCGGGCATGGGCTTAACGCGTGCCATGTATTGACTCATTCATCCTCACGAGGAGCCCAGGAGTGTAGGGTAGCAGGTATTATTTTTTCCCCATTTGTCAGATGGGGAAACGGAGCCTCGAGCTTGGGGAAGAAGTCAGTGTAAAGGTATAGGGTGGAGAGTCAGATGGCTTGCACTTATAGTCTGGCTCGACCATCGTGGACAATTAAGGTCTCTGTGCCTCGGTTTCCCTACGAGTCAGATGGGACTACTAACAATTCCTTTCCCATTTCCAAAGGAAGCCCGGCCTCTCCCAGGGCTCCTGGGAGGATCAAAGGGGATAATGGATGTGGGTGCTCACGGTAAAGCCAGGATGTTGTACAAATGTCAGGCACTAATGTGTTGACTCGAATGCCCTCTCTCACAGCCCTTCTGCACGTCAGAAGCCATGGTTCCTCCAAAAACCAATCCCCCGGGATCAAAACTGGCATTTCCTAATCCCCTGCAAGCACGGAGGCAATTTGATGTCCACAAAAGACTTCTTTGGAGAATCCGATGACCTGATTAAAGAGGAAGTGTGGGGGCCAAGGCCTTGTCTTCAGCAAGATTGTCCAAGAGGGATTTTTTTTTTCATCTTTTTTTTTTTTTGGGGGGGGGACTACTTAAAAATTACTAAATAATGAAAAGATTAGAAAATGCAGATTAGCATAAACATGAGCATTAAAAATACCCTATAGTCCCACTACCCCGAGAGAATTGTTCTGAGCTCCAAGTGGAGATTCTGGGCTGTTAAGATACTAGCCAGAGCTAGGCATGCAGACGTCCCAGGTCACGATCCCCCACCCTCACCACACACAGAGTTCCCAGCCAAGAGAGTTGTGTCCGAGAAACAGTGCTGGATAGGACTCCAAATGCTACTCTACTTATACGTGTGCTAATATGTGCAGACTCTGGTAAGAGGTAGGATGAAGAACCCAGGCCTGGGAGACTTGGAGGGGACTTCTGCCCTTTCCCCCATGTTTGGGATGACTGCCTTTTGGGGTCAAGACCAGCGCCAGGCATGGAGGAAGCAGGACAGAGGAGGGCTCAACAGATTCTCGTGTCTTTTCAGTGCAGTGAATTTGACCTCTAATGTCGGTGCCTCCAACACCCACACATATCCTGGGCTTGGACCATGACTAGTAGAAATTCTTCCTCCTTGATGGGGTGTAAGAGAGGAAAGGCGGTGGGAGTAAGGGGCCAAAGCATGGAAAAGGGTAGGAGTTCTTTGCCCAGCAATCGCCATGGTTAACAGTTTGAGAGATAGCCATCCAAAGTCTATTCATTTTTTCTGACAAAAATATATTTGTACATCATTTTGTCTTTTAAATCAAAATTTTATTGATTTTTTATAGAGAGTTAGAAACATCGATCAGCTGTCTCTTGCACACCCCCTACTGGGGATTGCCCGCAACCAAGGTACTGCCCTTGACCGGAATCGAACCCGGGAGCCTTGAGTCCGTAGGCCGACGCTCTATCCATGAGCCAAACCGGTTTCAGCTTGTCTTTTAAATCTTAATTGAGTTTACTTTAGTGGTTAATACATGCACATGATAAAGAATTCAAGCAATACAAAACAGAATCGAATGGAAGATAAATTTTCCTCCCATTCCTGTCTCCCTCCCTATTCTCCTCCCAAAGGGCTCAGCATTTTTACCAGTTTCCTGAGTCTTTCTAAAGATGGCCTAATGCCCTGTTCAGTTTGGTTCAGTTGGTTGGAGTGTTGTCCCATACACCAAGAGGTGGTGGGTTGATTCCCTGTGAGGGCACATACCCAGGTTGGGGCCCGTGTGGAGGCAAGTGATCAATGTTTCTCTCTCTCTCTCCCCATAAACTTTTTCATGGTTCATGATATTCTGGTGTAGGAGGTACCGTGACTCATTTGACTAATTCTTTATTGTCTGAAATCAGGCATTTATTAGTAACCCCATTTATTCGTAAACCCCGATCAGATTTAGAGAGACATCCTTGAGACATTTCTTCGGATAAATCCTTACGAGTAAGATCACTGGATTAAAAAGTGCTCACGTTTTAAAGATTTTCCTGGTCAATTGCCCTCCGGAAGGATGTGCCAGTGTTCACTCGTACCCACAATGCACCATCACGGTGCTCTTGCTGATACTCCAACCCACATTGGAGCTAGAGAATCTGTGCCAATTTGTTAGGAGATAAATTGCATCCCATTATTATTTGAATTTGCATTTCTTGGATTATGAGGGAAGATGATAATTTAAAAAAAAAGAGTTCCTTCTAGTTTATTGGTCATTTGAATCCACAAGTTCCTAGTTTGTTTTTCCCCCAATGATTTGAAAGGCTCTTTATGTTAAGACTATTAACCCTTTTCTCTCATAGATGTTGCAAATATTTTCCCCAGTTTGTCACCTGTCTTTTGACTTTATTATAGTCTCCTTGGGAGAGTATAACAAGATTTCTGGGTATAGAATATCTGATATGAATGGGTACTTGGCCTTTTCTCTGAGTATTCATCAAGAAAAATAAAGTTGAAGGAATGGACTTAATGCTGATTTGTCAGAATGAATTAAACCACAGGACTTCCCACACTCTAAAGAGAGTGACCCTGGGCCATGCACAGTCGCTTTCTGGGCTCATTAGGTTAGAGGAGGGGAAAGGCAGGAGGGCGTGAGGTCAGGGCTCCCAGTGCATTTCCCCAATGTAGGCCCCTTCCCCCCTCGCCCCGCCCCCTCGGATGGCCTGTCCTCAGATTGAGCTCGAAGAGCATTTAGCCCAGCACTTGGCTCATAATATGCACCTAATAAAAAGTAGCTGTTGTTCATTCACTTGACAAATATTTTTTGAGTGCCAGGCATTGTTCTAGGTCCCACAACACAGACACATGTCCCTGTCCTCTGATGTCATTCACGTAGTAGAGGAGGAGAGCATTGTTACCGCTGTTTGTTGTTGAAGGGACCTGGATGGTATGGCTCAATTCTGGAAAGGAATTTAGAAGTCACCAAGTTCAACCTCGTGGGCCAGATGGGGAAACTGAGGCCCAGTGCCAAGGGACTTGCTGAGGTCACAGAGCCAGTCAGGACAGTAATGCAGATAGAACTACAGTTGAGGTCCATGAAGGCCCAGCGCACCTCCCAGGCACCATTTTTCTACAGAAAGATGAGTTTGTCGATATGAATTAAGCCACCTGAAGCCCACCTGCCTGGGCGGGAAGCGATGCTCAGATGTCAGCTGGCTGCAGATGTCAGGTGGAAGGCCCTGTTCTGGAGGGGCTGGGAGGCAGGAGTGGGAAGTAGGACAGAGGCAGACCCTGGCTTCTCTGAATTCAGAGGGTGTGTGCCCCCTCCCCACCTACTTCTGGGGGCCTAGAGAGAGAGGCAGGCCTAAGGCATGGGACAGGACGAACTGCTAGGACCCAGCTCCACCTGAGATGGTTGAACTGGGAACTGGGAGATACGGGGGGCGAGAGCGGGGTGGGGGGAGGCAGCCCAGTTCAACTGCACCCTGATGCGAGACTGGGGGCACGTCACCTCCCACTGCCAAGCTGGATGGGGGTTGCAATCTGGCCCCTCTCCGGCCCTCTCTGTCTTCAGGTGGGCCCCTTTGGCACCACAGGAAGGAAGCCACTCTGGTGGGGGTCCTCGGCCCCTCAGTCACTTTTTAAAAATCCTCACCCGAGGATATGTTTTTATTGATTTCAGAGAGAGACTATACGTACCCAACAAGACTAGAACCTGCAACCCAACATGTGCCCTGACTGAGAATTGAATCCGAAACCTTTGGTGCACTGGATAATACTCCAACTAACTGAGCCACACGGCCAGGGCTGGCCTCTCACTCTTTAAGATGCGCAGACACACCCAGCCTGCCTGGTTGTATCTGAGGCATGGGGTTAGATCCCTCCTCAGGTGCACTGGGAGCTTGGAAACACCTGGGCTGAGTTCCCTGACCAAGGGGAAGCCTCAGTCACTGAAAGATGGGTAGGAGTTACCCAGGGGAAGTGGTGTTGGGTGAGGAAAGAGGTCCCAGTTCTATGCAACCCCACCACGGGGCGTGCTCACTCCACCTCGGCATCCTACTCCCCCCACTAGAGAACTGGGCTCAGACCATCCTACACCCCCCACTAGAGAACTGGGCCCAGACCATCCTACTCCCCCCACTAGAGAACTGGGCCCAGACCATCCTACTCCCCCCACTAGAGAACTGGGCCCAGACCATCCTGCTCCCCCCACTAGAGAACTGGGCCCAGACCATCCTACTCCCCCACTAGAGAACTGGGCCCAGACCATCCTACTCCCCCCACTAGAGAACAGGGCCCAGACCATCCTGCTCCCCCCACTAGAGAACTGGGCCCAGACCATCCTACTCCCCCCACTAGAGAACAGAGCCCAGACCATCCTGCTCCCCCCACTAGAGAACTGGGCCCAGACCATCCTACTCCCCCCTCTAGAGAACTGGGCCCAGACCATCCTGCTCCCCCCACTAGAGAACTGGGCCCAGAGCATCCTACACCCCCCACTAGAGAACCTGGCTCAGACCATCCTACTCCCCCCACTAGAGAACTGGGCCCAGAGCATCCTACTCCCCCCACTAGAGAACTGGGCCCAGACCATCCTTCTCCCCCCACTAGAGAACTGGGCCCAGACCATCCTTCTCCCCCCTCTAGAGAACTGGGCCCAGACCATCCTACTCCCCCCACTAGAGAACTGGGCCCAGACCATCCTACTCCCCCCACTAGAGAACTTGGCTCAGACCATCCTACTCCCCCCACTAGAGAACTGGGCCCAGACCATCCTACTCCCCCCACTAGAGAACTGGGCCCAGACCATCCTTCTCCCCCCACTAGAGAACTGGGCCCAGACCATCCTACTCCCCCCACTAGAGAACTGGGCCCAGAGCATCCTTCTTCCCCCACTAGAGAACTGGGCCCAGACCATCCTTCTCCCCCCACTAGAGAACTGGGCCCAGAGCATCCTTCTCCCCCCACTAGAGAACTGGGCCCAGACCATCCTTCTCCCCCCACTAGAGAACTGGGCCCAGACCATCCTTCTCCCCCCACTAGAGAACTGGGCCCAGAGCATCCTTCTCCCCCCACTAGAGAACTTGGCTCAGACCATCCTACTCCCCCCACTAGAGAACTGGGCCCAGACCATCCTACTCCCCCCTCTAGAGAACTGGGCCCAGACCATCCTGCTCCCCCCTCTAGAGAACTGGGCCCAGACCATCCTGCTCCCCCCACTAGAGAACTGGGCTCAGACCATCCTGCTCCCCCCACTAGAGAACTGGGCCCAGACCATCCTACTCCCCCCACTAGAGAACTGGGCCCAGACCATCCTACTCCCCCCTCTAGAGAACTGGGCCCAGACCATCCTGCTCCCCCCACTAGAGAACTGGGCTCAGACCATCCTACTCCCCCCACTAGAGAACTGGGCCCAGACCATCCTACTCCCTCCACTAGAGAACTGGGCCCAGACCATCCTACTCCCCCCACTAGAGAACTGGGCTCAGACCATCCTACTCCCCCCACTAGAGAACTGGGCCCAGACCATCCTACTCTCCTACTAGAGATCTGGGCCCAGAGCATCCTACACCCCCCACTAGAGAGGTTCCCACGGGGCCACAATGATGGAAAGCCACCAACAGCAGCCTCTAGAGACTTAGAATGTCTTTAATGGTAAAAGTCATGAAAACAGACCTAGTGACATAAAGCTGAGGGAAATGCCACATACTCCCAGGAAGAGGGACTCCACATGGGGGAGGTCCTCCAGGTGTGGGGAGCACCTTTGCTTTTCTGGATTCTCCCACTGCCTGATTGTTCAGAAGACTTTCCCACGGCCCCACAGCTCAGCAGGGGCCAGTCGTCCCCCCACTTTCCTGACCATTTCCCTCGAGGGCCCTGCAGAGCGTGCAGGCTGCGTCCTCCCCAGGAAGGCGGGAGCTGTGATTGCTCCCGAGTCCGGCTGGCTCCGGACCTGCGGCTTCTCCTGCACTGGGCTGTCTTCCTTCTCCGGGTCCCTGCCCCTTGCACAGTTCGGAGACTGTCAGCAAGTACTGGGAGGAACAGGAACTGCCATCCATGGTCCTGCCTCTGCTACCGAGTGACGATGTGACCTCGCACCAGGTCCTGCCTCTGTCGTGCCTCCCTCCACCTCTGCCCCGGAGGTATACCTGTGGTTTGGTTTTGTTTACTGTATTCTCTGCATCCCTGAGTCTGAAAGACAGAGAGGAGATGGTCAGGGCAGTGTGCCCAGGAGCAGGTGGTCCTCGCAGGGCAGACTCCAGCCAGCAGGCTGATTCTCCCAAGGCCTGCACGATGGCCATCCTGTGCCCCCAGCCAGAGTCCTGTTTTGAGGAAGGCAGTCTTGACCTTTCCCCAGCCGCCCTCGATTGAACACTCATCACAGCCAGACCATGCGTTTTGGTGATGTTCACCCACTGCTCAAACGCCAGGCTGCCCCACCTTGCGTGGGCGGGGTCAGGAAGGGAAATGAGAAGGAAGTTTTCTCTTCGTGCTTTCTCTGTCCTGGGAAAAACATCAAGCCAGGAGGGGGGGTGGAGGGCCTCCTCTCCACATCTGGGAGTCAAGGGCCCAGGATCTTTTACCCACCATCCCTGCCCCCACCCACCCACTGGGTCTAGGCTGCCCTCTCCCACAGGGCAGATGGGCCCAGGGAGGTCTGGGGGTCACAGGGTGAGGTTGATTGGCAGCTGCCCAGCCCTGCCTTTGCCCTCACTCTGATAATCAGCCACGGTCGGTGGCTGTGGCCTTGCCCCTCTCCACAGGGAAACTGATGTTCCTGCAGGAAACCCTCTTTCTACAAACGGGGAAACCGAGGCATTGAAGGGGCAGACAATGTGGCAGCAGAGTTCAGATGAGAATGAGCACTGGCCTGGGAGTCAGAAGACCTGGGCTCATATACCAG
The DNA here is from genome assembly GCF_027574615.1 of Eptesicus fuscus. Classification (NCBI taxonomy): domain Eukaryota; kingdom Metazoa; phylum Chordata; class Mammalia; order Chiroptera; family Vespertilionidae; genus Eptesicus; species Eptesicus fuscus. Next base: position 18,689,984 of record NC_072489.1, on the reverse strand, counting down.
CCCCGTCCCATGCCGCCTTCTTCGTCTGGGCCTTGATTTTTCTATCTCTGAAATAGAGATTGTTGTCTCCGACCTAAAACGTGAGGTGGGCCTGGGATCTGATATGGTTTTGTTTGCACGGTCTTGGCACATCAAGTACTGAACTGACTGAAGCCTCACAGAGGGTCTGGACTCTCAGAACAGTGCTCTTTCCTCTGCACTGTGGGCCTGAGCTCAGGAGATGAGGAATGGGGGAGGCAGGAGGGAAGAGATGAGCACTGTTCCCAGGGCCCTGGGAGACTTGACCTCTGCAGGGGAGGATATAGTTGTCCATACAGTTTCCCAAGAGATAGAGGCCTCAGGAAGGTACCCACAAAGGGCAGGATAGGGCTGGTGGCATTGGAGGCCTCTCCTGGCCAGCAAGCTTCAGCCACATGCCAGAGTGAGAGCGATCCACAGGCTGTCCTCAGCCTCCCAGACTCCTGCTCACTAAACACCTGGACATCTGCTCAATACTCACCTTCCCTAATTAGCTCATTCCTCTCCTGGCTCTCCGTGTCTTCACCTTGCTGCGTGGGCTTATTGTGCAGTTATTTTTACACATCCCAGTAAGCACACCTGCTGGTCAGTGGGGACCAGTGCAGTCCAGGCAGAGCTGGAGTTAGAACAGGGGCTTGATCAAGGCTGCCTGGGAGCCCATAGCCTGCCTGTGGGCACTTCTGACCACTCCTTATCCTCCATAGTGGGAACTCCCATCCCCACCCTTGGGAGCTCAAAGGGGTGGAGGCACTGCAAAGAACAGTTCAGAGATCAGTTAGTTTTTATTTATTTTTAAAATACATTTTTATTGAATTCAGAGAGGAAAGGAGAGGAATAAAGAAATAGAAACATCAATGATGAGAAAGAATCACTGATTGGCTGCCTCGTGCACACACCACACTGGGGATCAAGCCCACAATCTGGGCATATGCCCTGACCAGGAATCAAAAATGTGACCTCCTGGTTCATAGGTCAATGTTCAACCACTGAGCCATTGGCTGGGCAAGTTAGTTTTTATTGATCGTTGGTTGTGGAGAGCGGCTACAGCGTTTGGACAGGTTCAAGCCTGGAACTAATGAGAGGGCACGATCCTCTCGTGGCAAAGCCACGTGCAAGTCCCAGCACAATTATAGCCAAAGGCTATCGTTGTAAGCTTGACCTTATGGTCCGAACCTATGGTCCCACGTGGCTGAGTGATATAGGCTGCAGGAGGTGCAGCAAGTAAACAAAGCTTGATCAGGTGCGTGTAATTGAGTAGATTTGCAATAACATTGTAAACATCTTGACCACCCTTACTTTGCCTCATGGAATCTGGCTATAAAACAAAGACTTGGCTTGCAGGCTGTGGCACTGTCTCTCTATCAGAGAGTAGTGTCCCACCTAGACCCAGCTTTATTCTCTTGTCTGTCTTTTCTAAATCCTTCACCACCCCCTCTTAGGTTCACCCATGGCTGTGCTGGCTGGGCACAGTTGGGTATGCACAGGCACTGTGCTAAGCACTGGAGACATCTCCAAAATGCTCTCGGGGCTACCCTCTCTCCTAGGAGCACAGACATTAAAGGAAAACTGTAGTGCAAGTGTGATGTGCTCCAGCATCCCTGGATGACAGGGCAGAGGGGCTTTCCCTAGTCTGGGGGCTCAGGAAAGCTCCCTAAGGACAAGACCCATGTGCAGAGCCCGCAAGGATGAGGGGGGCATTACCAGGTAGATTCCCCTGGGGAGTGGGAGACCTGAGTTCCAGAGCCCAGTGACCTTGGGCAAGCTACTCCTCCCCTCTGGTTTCAGTCTCGAGCCCTTGGGTTATCTCCATCATCTGTGCTGGGCTGGGGCTAGATGGAATAGGCTCTGAATGAGTAGGTACATTGGGGAGGGCTGCAGGTAGAAGGAGGAGGAGATGCAGGTGGCCCATGTGTGAGTTGTGCCTCTCCTCCCCCCTTGCTCCTGAAGACTCTCAACACCAAGATGCCTGGTGACCCTGAGTGGTGGTCACTGCGGCTGGTTGCATGGTCTCCACCACTTCCCCCAGACACAGCAGAGCCATCTCGCTTGTGATCAGATGGGACTGGCCTGTGTGGTTCACTTCATTATCACCCCATCTCACACATGGGCAAACAGGGAGGGGATCCAGAGGCTCAGATGTGCTAAGGCCAGTAGCTGGGCCAGAGCTGGGGTGTGTCCATCTGCCTGACTTCAGAGTCCCTGCTCTCTGTTTCCCCTGCCTTGGCATCTGGCAGCAGGCTGGTGAGCTGGAGAGCAGTGGCTCCTCCTGTAGGAGATACTTAGCACTCATCCTGACGAAGGGAAGGCCAGCTCTCTGCTTCCTCCTGGCCATTGTTCTCCAGAAAATTAAGTCATTCCACTGGGCCCCTTAAGCCGTTTTTGTAGCTGGTTGTTCCCAAAGCCTGAGCCAGATTGCAGCTGGAAGTCTGTTATTATTCATTGAATCTCTCCAGGGTGGCTGGGAACCGCCTTTTAATTGTCTCATCTCTGTCCATCCTTTTATCGAGAAAGAGGCTAAGAGAATAACCGCTTATCTCATTGTAGATCAGGGCCTAGAGAAGCTCATCAGCCAGGGCCCTCCACCTCAAGGAGGGAGGGGCCTGGCTGGGGGAGAAGCCCAGCTGGGGGAGGAGTAGGCTCATTTCTTAAACCTGCCAAACTCATTGCCACCAGCTTGAGGAGGAGGAGGATTGCTCATGGCATTTGGAGTCCCAACAATCATGAGCTGGGATCAACCTCTTTGGGAGTGGTGGGAGGGTGGTACAAAAAGGGGGGTCAGAAGATGCTGATGTGTGGGCCCAAATCTCACTCTCTGCCTTTCACTGCTCCCAGAGAATACAAAGAACACAGAACTTGAATTTAGAGATTTATTTTGTCATCCATCTATCCATCCACTTACCTTCCACCTAACCATTCAATAATCTGTCCATCCATCTGTTCATCTCTCCCTCTATCCAGCCAATGGGCTAAAGAGAAACGGGCATTTATCAAGCATATCATACTTTCCAAAGCAACTTTTCTTTCTCTTATCTCATTAGATCTTCACAGCTGATTGGTCCCATTTAATAAATAAGGAAACTGAGAGGCAGGGGCTTGCCTAAGGGCCGAGCAGTTTCCAGGATGGAGGCTCAGCGTGAAGCCTCCAGGTGGGTCAAGCACAAAGGCCTGAACCAAGGGGCAAGTAGGGGCTGAAATCCAGTCCACGCTCTGCTTGTCAAGAGGCAAGGAGCTGTGTCTGCTTGGGAAAAGGGGAGCCTTTTTCTTTGCACAAATTCACCACCATCTTACCAAACGAAGACCCCAGCAGAGGAGCCCTTTCCAATTCTCTTGAGCTTGCTGATCCTCTTCTGGAGAGGAGGGGGCAGGAGACTGGCCCACGAGGAGGGCCTGTCCTTCTACCAGTGCTCAGGGAGGGGGCCCATGCCCCATGGCACCGTGACTTAGCCAGCCCAGGTAGGGCAAAGCTTCTCCCTCCCTCTAGCCACCAACCTCATACCAAACGGGTTGTTTGTATTAGAGCTTCTAGTTGGCCACTCTTGCAGTCATATGCTCTTTGGGGATTGCCAGCTATTTAGATTACTCTCGTCAGTAATTTTATTTTCTGGTGCTTGTGTTTTCTTTTGATTTGGTTTTTGATCAACTGTTAGGAAGTAAGATTTATATACAATAAAATGCACCCATAAAAATATAGAGTTCTATGAGTTCTGACAAATGTGTATACTCATGTGACCACCAGCAACCATAGTCAAGACATAGAATGTTCCTATTACCCCAGAGAGTGCTCTCCTGCTCTTTGTAGTCTGTCTCCCCCACACTAACCTGGCCCCAGAAAGCAGCCTTGGATGTACTTTCTGTCACTAGCGACTAGCTCTCCCGTTTGCTGGATTTCAGGCAATAGGTACTCTTTTGTGTCCGGGTTCTCTCACTTAGCACAGTATTTTTGAGACTGACCCTCCTTGGTTCATGCATCGGTAGTTTTTATTCATCCCTTCACCCGTCGATGGACATTTGGGGGTTTTTAGGCTTTGGCCACTATAAACAAAGCTAGTATATACGCTCATGCCCATGTCTCTGTGTAGACATACCGTTTCATTTCTCTTGGCTAACAGGTAGGAGTGGAATTGCTGGGTCAGGGACAGTTACATGTTTGGACTAATAAGAACTTGTCAGACCTTTTGTGAAGTGGTCGTAACATTTCACGCTTTCACTGGCAATGAGAGAGAGTTCCAGTTGACACACATCTTTGCCAGCACAAAAGGTATTGTCACCTTTCTCACTGGGCCCTTCTAAGTGTGTGTAGTGATGTCTCACTGTGGTTTCCATTTAGGGGCCCAGTTGAAAGACCTCCCCTTTACCTCCCCTCCCATCCCCTCCCTCTGGACTGTGAGAGTCTCCAGCACACAGCTGGACCCAAAGCAGGGATTTTGTCAGTGTTGAGCACATGTAGCCAGGTGCAGAGCTAGGATTTTCTGGAGAGAGACAGGCACCTTTCTGAGCCTCAGTCTCCTCATCTGGCAAATGGACACCACCCCGCCTTGCACGGTCCACAGGGCAGTTTGAGTTAAGACTTCAGTGCTCTGAAAGGGGTGCGATCACTTTGGGGACAACCAGCACCAGCACTAGCAGGGGCTCACGCTGAGCTGCTGCTTAGTAACACCGCCTCTCCCTATCATGTCCAGTGTGCAAATGTGGAAACTGAGGCTCAGCCGGGCAGAGCGGCACCAGGTCTGGGGGACTCCAAAGCCTGCACTCATAGCTGCAACATAAGCACTGTGCTGCAGGTCACCCAGGACTGGGACAGGGGTCATTGTCGTCGTGGTCAGCAGACAGAAGGTTGCTGAGATGTGCACAGGCCAGTGTTCCCGCCGGCCCTCCCAGGAGCTCTTCCGGCAGCTCTGGTCCCTGGGGCTCAACGCCACGTCTGTCACTCCATTATCCTAAGCGGCCTCCCCGGATCCCATTACTTCACTGCTGTTATTATTTATTCATCGGTGGAGCCCTCAGCCTATGGATGGGCACTTACCTTGATGTCCCTGACAGCAGGTCAGGAGCCCCACTCAGGGCGTATTAATCACCAGGCGCGCCAGCAGGGAGCCTGCGTCCCCCGAGAGAGAAGATCATGTTGCAGACACTGAGGGCCTGTCAGCACGTCCATTTCCCCATGGAGAAACCTGCCGCGTGGTGTTTTGGAGCTGGACGGGCCTTAGAAAGCATCTGTGCCAGCAGGGAAACTGAGGCTCAGAGTAGGGAGGGCCTTCCCCAAGGTTCCACAGCTCACTAAGTGCTATCTCCATATACAAGTTCACAGTGATAAGTCCATTTACAGGGAAAGGGCTTTACAGTTGTATCTGTTCTATTTGATGCTACACCAACTCCTGGAGATCAATAAGGACTTTTAATCAGAGATAGGTAGATAGATAGATAGATAGATAGATAGATAGATAGATAGATGAAAGAAAGAAAGAAAGAACTGAAGTTCACAGAAGTTAAGTGACCTGCTGAATGCCACTAAAGCTGGGATTGAGATTGAGACCAGGGATCTCAGGGTTTTGAGTTTTGAGTCCAGTGGTCCAGCTCAGGTCAGGAAATGCAGGATATGGGCCTTGGGCCTTCTCTTTCCTTCTGATCCTCGATGAGCAAAAGGGCTCGCTGGTTGTCTGGGAGAGGGTCTCCTTGGGAGCCAGGTCTTGCCTCGCTGTGGGAGACTAGGCAGGGGCTCCTGCTCTGCCCTGTCCACTGCTGGGCCCTTGGCCTGTCACTTCCAGGCTCTCAGGAAGAGGTGGCTCATGGGCCACTGGCTGGACAAAGCTATTATAGCTTTGGAGTCCCTGGTGTGGAGGCTGGAATTGGAGATAACCTTGTCTTTCACCAGGAAACAAATACAGACAGCATTTGCCACTAAAGACAGAGTGGCCTTGAAGTTTATGGCATTGTCAGGGGATCATCCTGGAGCAATGCCAACATCAGGGAGATCTGGGTAACCCCAGACCTTCAGAGGAAGTCTCCCCTGGGCCCCTGATCACAGCACTCTTGCCCCGTCTGAGCCCCTCTGCCCCTGACTGAGAGCTGGTGACATAACAGCTCATGCCCCTGCTCTAAAGCCTTCCAGGCTCCTCATTGCTCTCCGAGAAAGGACTGGTGGGAGCTTGGTAGGTTGAGGCCAGCTGCCACCACTCTCTCTCCTATGTAGAGGAGGAAATCTGGTATTGAGGAACGTCTAGGCCTAAAACATCCTTTGAAGAATCTTTTTTTAAAATATCCATTTTGCAAAGCATAAAACTGAGGCTCATAAAGGAGAAGTAACTGACTGAAGGCCACACTTTCTAGAAAGTGTCAGAGCCAGGAGTCACACCCATGCACTTGGGCCCAGACCCCAAGCTCTGAACCCAACTGAAGGAAGGTGTGTGGGAGAAGGGACAGCTGTGTCCAGGGTGGCTTGACACAGCTAAGGTGCAGGTACAAGGAAGCAGACCTCGGATCAAGCTCGATGAGACCTCCCATCCTGTCGGAGCTGGCCAGGGTAAAGTGGGCTGCTTGCGAGGGAGGTGGGAAGGAGCCCATCCTGGGGTGCATGCAGGTGGGTAACGGTCAGCCATCTGCGGAAGCCTTGTAGAGGGCCTTTGCCCTGATATCCAGCTGGAGGGTTTGTGGGGCAGCCTCCCCTGGGAAGCAGCCCAGCGGGCTTCTAGAATCATCCCACCCAGCACTGGGCCCAGGGTTCCCACCACCTGCCAGGCCCTTTGTACATTCCTCACGCAGCACCCAGCCAGCCCACCGGGGGCTCCCTCCTCAGACCTGGGGAAGGAGGAAGGAGATTGCTCTGACCATGGCTCCCCTCCCAGTCTGGCCATTGACATCTCTCCCTGCTCCCTGAAGGCGGGCAGCACCCACCCACCCACTCAGTAAGTGCCAACTGACGGAATATTCAACATGGGCTGGTCCGTGGGGTTCACAGCCCTGATGCAAGGAGGTTGGAGTTCAGCTTAGAGGGAGCAGACAAGGGGAAGTGGCTGAGGGGCAGGCCCTGGACACCAGTCATCTTGCTTTAAAGCCAGCTCCCCACCATGGGAAGAGCACCAAAAGCACCCACAAGTCACCTCACAGGCACCTTGCAAGAACCCCAGAAAGTGGGTGCTATTACAATTAGTCCCATTTTATAGATGAAAAAATTGACTGTCACCAGCCCAAATCAGTTCCTGAGGGGTGGAGCTAGGATCCAACACCAGGCAGTTGGAGGTCAGAGCCTGAACCCTTAGGCACCACCCTAGCCTGCTGGGCAGAGTGAGTTTGGGGTGTGGGGAGAGCAGGAGACAGAAGCAAGGTTGCAGGTGCTCATGGCCTAGTCTCTGTGGGGCCAGGGCTCCAGGGCTCCTGGAGGAAGTGGAGCTGAGCAGGGTCTCCAGCACCTGCAGAGGCTCAAGAAACCAGCACCCACTCTGGGGGCCAGCAGACCAGCATCATCTTTGCCGTTTACTTGCTGTGTAAGCTTGAATGAGTCACTTGACGTCTCTGAGCCTCAGGTTCAACCTTAGAAAAATGGGCCAATAATGCCCACTTCCTGGTTGATGTGGGGACAAAATGAGACTAAATGACAGCTTCATGGCCATGGGAGAGACAGGGAAGGTGTGGCTTCTGTTTCAGTCCATGGTCCCCCTCCCGCCCCCCAGGGGGCTTCATCTTCTCTGTCTTCCCTGCTCCTGCTGAGTTGAGGGGCAAGGGGCACGGGCTGGGCTGCTGGGCCTGGGGCACAGGGTGGGAAGTGGGTGATGCACTTGGATGATTTATTTTCTAATCTAGGTCAGCTCAGCCAGGGGGCAGTGTGAGCCGCCTTTCAGTCCAGCCACAAACCTCAGGTGGCCTGGCCTGTTGTGGGGCTAACGGCCTGAGACGCCCATCCTGGGCTTAGGTCGGGAGAGGGGCAGGCTTGGAACTTTGCATCCGGGTTTCTGGTTGCCTAGAGAGGGGAGGTCCAGATGGGAACCCTGAGATGTTGATCTTGAAGCTAAGACAGAGCCTCCTGATTCCTGTGGACCCAATATCGGGGCGTTGGCACGGACTTGCTGGGGGGCCTTCATGAGTCCCTTCCCCATTCTGGGCCTCTGACATCTGATGGCTGTCATGGTGAAAGCTGCAGAGGGCTAGCTGCAGATGTACACAGTAGGCCCTCAGGAACTCAGCTAACGATGGAGCTGGCCCAGCTTGAGGTGAAGCCTGTGGGTACCCCATTTCCTTGGCCTCAGCCATGGGCAGATGGGCTGGAAACCCAGGCCATTGTCAGGGCCTGTGGGAGGGCCTAGCCCTGCCTCCTCCTGGCACTCCAGGCCTCTGGCAGTCCAGGCCCGGCCTTCTCCCCCTGACTCACCTGGGCCCCTGCTCAGGCTGCTGTCTCACCTGCATGCTTTCCTCACTCACGCTTGGAAGAGATACCCAGAGGCCCGCACAGTCGCAGTAACCTGATTATCTGCCACTGTCTTCTGAATGGTTCCTCATCCTGTCTTCCCCAACTGAGTGTGAGCTCCCAGGGGCAAGAGGGGAACAGAGGCCAGGTGTCTGGAGTCCTGGGTCCTAATCCCAGGCCATCCCCTCAGCAACCGTGTGATACTGAGCAAGTCAACCTCTCTGTCAGTTCCATTCACACGGGGATAGGATCTGCTTTGCCTTCTTTTCTGAGCTCTTGTGAGGCTCCAATAAATGAAAGAGGACAGAGGCCAACTTTATCTGGAGCCCCTGAGCTGGGCCCAGGCTGGGAGACAGAGGAAAGCTGGATGCAGCGCCTGACCTCAGGGGAAGGGGGAGAGGGGAGAGGGGCGGGGAGGCGCGGGGCCTTGCTCTGGGTGGGGAAGAGGGAGCCACACTGACTATGGGGGCTGTGGAGAGTCTGGCGGGGGAGATGTATCGAAATGAGAGCATCAGGGAAGGCTTCCTGGAAGAGGCATAATCAGGTGGGCAAGGTCATGGGCAGGCGTGTGCAGGGCTAGCAAGGATGCAAATATAACAGTGTCCCTAGAGTGTCCGCACTGGGGCTACATAATCGTGATCCCCAAACCAGCAAGGAACCCAACGAAGCAACCTAGTTCCTGCCCTCCTGGAACTCAGAGTGCGGTGGGGAAGGCGGGCACTAATCAGATATTGGCCAAACAAGGCAGTCTTATTGAGGAGGGAAGGTTTTTTTAAGGGAGAACAATGATCTCATGGGGGTGTCCTGCATGCCAGGCACTGGGCCGAGCACGCTGTGTGTGTTGCCTCATTGAGTCCCGACTCAGGCGGACACAGTCCGTGTCCCCACCTATGGAAGAGGAAACTAGGGGTCAGAGCGGTGAAATAACTCACCCAACGTCACACCCTGGGCAGGCGGCAGAGCAGGATTTGAACCCGGGCTGTCTGGCTCCAGAACCCTCATTTACTGTAATCACCACTCGATTCTGCCTCTGGTGTGCGTAATAGAGGCTCATTTCTCTCTGGTGTTTCTGGTCTCCATTGCCCTCCCCGCTCTCCTGACCACCAGGGTGATGCAGTGGAACCGTCAGCTCCGGAACCACGAGGGGCAGAGCAGCAGATTGGAAGTGTAGCTGGCAGCTCTGCTAGACGGTGCCCCCACCTCTCCCCAGACTCCAGGACTGGTCTCCGTGCCTGGCCAAGGAGAGGAGGAAAGAGCAGGCGAGACAGAGGAGTGAGAAGCCAGTGGGTCCCTGAGGACAGACCCTGCAGCTGCCTCCCTGTCTCCCCTATCTCCACCCTCCATGGGGCCTGCCAGGGGAGAGGGTCTGCACCCACCCCTCCCATCTGCGGGGACCCCCAGGTTTCCCCTTGCCCAGCATCACGTGGGAGCAGAAAGAACTGTGCACATGTGGTCTCTGCAAGGCAGGGTGGGGAGTAATTCTGGGCCTCCCGACACCTGCACCGGACAATATAAAGCAGCAAGAGAGGAACCCCAGGAGGCACCCTTATTGTCCAGCTGGGAAACTGAAGTCAGAAAAGGCAAGCATCTTGCCAAAGGCAACCCAGCGCCCACCGCTGCCGAGTGGAGGCGCGGCCTGGAGGGCCAAGCCTCCTTCACCGGGGAAGAGGCAGGACACGGTGGTTCCAGCTGTGTCCCAGGCCTGAGAGTTTCTAGTGCGCTGTCAGGAGGATGTGGTGGCCGCTGCCCTGGGGGAGCTGTGCTGGTCACAGCCCCACAGCCACACGGTGACACCTCAGCTGCCAAGAGAGCCGAAAGGGGGGCAACTCGGCTGTGTCTGACACTGACTCCTCCAGGAGAACCCCAGCCGAGACCTGAACCCCCAATTCCAGTGGATTTGGGCCCTCTGGGGTTCCACAGGGCAGTGAAATGCCCAAGCTCCCCAGGAGACCAGAGCTTCACAGCCCAGACCCCAGAGTGGCTCCACCTGTGTGGGAAGAGCCAGCCTGCCTCCTCTCCAGTGCCTCCACCCTCCTGCGGCCCCTGGGGCAGGTGGCCCAGCCAAGGGGAGAGCAGTGGGGGTGGGCCACAGGCATCAGCCCCCTGGGCTTGCCAGGTAATTATGCATTAGGAGCTAATATTAATAAAGGCTCCACAAAAGGGGTTTTGTTTCTAGACCTCACAACCAGATTATTGCACATGAGGGAAATATCAGGCCCCCAAACTGTCTCTATCCCTCGCCCTTCGTCTCCAAGCAATCTGCTGCTTTTATTAATTCTGACTGGATTTTCCCAGGCTGGGAATGGGGTGGCATGGAGGGGGAGCAGGTACAGGGAGAGGTGGGCAATTTGCAGCAGGCTTTGGGAAGGATGGAAAAGCACACAAGGCCTATGCCTTCTCCCAGTTTCCTTGACTCCGCCCACCAGCACAGCCCCAGCACATCCCTGGGCCTGCAGCCCACAGCCCTGCCCAGCCCCAGCCTCACCCTGCTGCCTCCGGGTAGGACCCTCCACCCACTCCTTCCCTCTCTCTCCTCCTGCCCCTTGCTTCCTCCTCCTTTCTCAACTCCTCCTCCTCCAAGAATCACAGTCTTGAATCCCCCCTGCTGGGTGGCTCCAACTCCTTGAGTTACTTAGAGTGACACTGAAATTTAACCTCTAGGAATTTCCCCCCAAAATGAAGGAATATCAGAAAAAATCCAAATGTCCATCAAGAGAGGTTTGTTTGCTAAATTCTGGTAACAACCATACACTGAAGCGCTAAATAAGTAATGAAAAGGAATCATCTATAAGGCATGTTGTTGACAGAAAATAACCAAGATGCAGAACAGTATGCAAAGTATGCTACCTTCTGTGTACAAGTACACACACATATACATACAGGGTTGGGCAAAAGTAGGTTTACAGTTGTTTGTATGGAAAATAATGCAATAATTAATAAATAATACAAGAATAAACTGTTTCGTGTCCTCACAACTGTAAACCTACTTTTGCCCCACCCTGTATTTTTGTATATGCATAGAGTATGACCTAATCCAGTATGTTTCTTGTGAAGACCAAAGGAGATAAGTAGGTTGAAAATGTTTGATGCTGTGTCTGCTGCATAATAAATGCTCAATGAGCCCGGCCGGCATGGCTCAGTTGGCTGAGCGTCAACCTATGAACCAGAAGGTCACGGTGCAATTTCCGGTCAGGGAATATGCCCAGGTTGCGGGTTAGATCCCCAGTGTGGGTCATGCAGGAGGCAGCCAATCAATGATTCTCTCTCATCATTGATGTTTCTATCTCTTTCTCCCTCTCCCTTCCTCTCTGAAATAAATACATACATACATAATCAATGAATGCTTGCTGTTGCTATCATTTGACATCTGATTCCAAAGTTCCTTCACCACCTCGATGCCTCCCGGAAAGGGCATTTGCATGGACAACACTTGAGGAGACTGGGTTATCAGTGAGAGCGGTCCAGGTAGGGTTCCGTGGGGCAGGGGGAGGAGGGCTGCTGCTGGGAAGGGGCTCTGCTGCAGCCTTGGCCGGCTCCCACTGCTCCAAAGGCCCCAGGAGGCAACAAAGGGACTAGCACAGAGCTTGGTGCATGGCAGTGTTTGTAGTAAAACAGAGGGAATACTGTGCATGCTGCTTATTATAAACTATTTTTACCGCAATGCAAATGGGGCTTATCAGGCCTGTGACTCACCTCAGAACCACCCTGAACCTGCCAGGGGCTGTGGGTTCGAGACTAAAAGAGGACTTTGTTTGTGCTCTGTCCCCAGGAGTCCCTGTTAGATGCACGAATGAGCCAAAGATGCCTCCTGTGTATTGGCCCCTCGGTTATTTCTTTCTTCTCTGCAGCCCCAGACCTGCTATCTCAAAAGCCTGGCAGCGCTGAGCTCATATTGCTACACATCCCATAGTTTAAAAAATAGCTCAAATAAGCAGATGTCTGACTATTCATGGACTGCCTAAGTAGCTTTGCCTTCCCCCACAGAACCTCACCCCATAGCTTCTGGCCATTGATAAGATAGAGTCTTGTGGTCATAGGGCCCCCCAAAGCTGTTCTGTCCCCTTAGGGCTGCCTTCTGATCCAGAGCCTGCCTGCGTGCTATAGAATGACATCCCCTGGACATGTGAGCCCCCTCTCCAGTCCCCCTTTCTCCCCAGGAGTTCCCTGTCCTCCTCCCCTCTGGACTCTGGTCCCCAAGCCATAAGGTCTGGATGACCTCATGCTGGGAAGGACTTTCCTTCTGCAGCCCTGTCCCAGCACTACCCCATGAAGCTTGTGTGTTACAGCCTCTCGTGATTACACGCTTGTGATGGCTAATTTTATGTGTCCACTTGACTGAGCTAAGGATGCACAGGTAGCTGGTCAAACACTACTTCTGGGTGTGTCTGTGAGGGTGTCCCCAGAAGAGACTAGCATTTGAATCAGACTGAGTACAGATCCACCCTCACCAATGGGGGCAGCAACGTGCAATCTATTGTGGGCCTACATAGGTCAAAAAGGTAAGAAAGTGGAAATTCATAATGTCTTTTCTTGAGCTGAGACATCCACCTTTCCTACCCTTGGCCACTGGCATTCCTGGCTCTCGGGCCTTCAGACTTTGGGACTTACGTCAGCAACCCCCAGGTGTCAGGCCTTCGGGGTCAGACTGAATTACATACCGACTTCCCTGGTTCTCCAGCTTGCAGACGAAGATCGTGGGACCACAGCCTCCATAGCCACTTGAGGCAATTTCTATAACAAATCTCTCTCTCTCTCTCTCTCTCTCTCTCCATTCTTTTTCTCTGAGGAACCCTGACTAATACCATCTTTTCCTTTTCCCAGCCCCTAAGTCTCCCGAACCCTCGATAGTCCCTCAGCCTGAGGCTGGGCTGAGCCCAGGAAAACCCATCCAAGCCTCTTCCCACGCTGCCTGGTCTGCGGAGACGGAAGGGAAAGGGTGAGAAGAGGCAGGGGGTAAAAGACAAGCCCCAGGCACCCCGACTCCCCACCTGTCCCCAGGAAACAAGGCAGCCCAGCGTGGGAAACAGTGAGATGAGGAGGCTGTGTCGGGTCTGTGCTGCTGTCCCTGGAGAAGAGGAGAGGAGGCGAAGGGGGTGGGGGGGTGGGCAGGTGCGCACAGGGAGGGGAGAGCAGGCCTCCCCCACGTGCGCCCGGGAACAACTTGGCATTACCAGATAAGCTAGACATATGCATCCGCCGGCTACCTGTCCCACAGAGACGCTCACGCAGGCACCAAGAGAAACTGAATCAAGTGAATGTAGCAGCGAGCAACAACCCACCACACAACAATCCCAAATAACAACAACTGGAAACAATCCAAGTGCCCTTTTCAGCGTGTGTACATGGTTGTATGGTCACATGTTGGATCACTACACAGCAGTGAAAAATGAAGGTGCTGTAGCTATGCACAACATGGGCACATCGAGCAAATAAAATGTTTGTGGGGAAACATCACAGAACAATACACGCAGAGTGAGCTCCTGGATATCAAGAACCAGAGCAGGCAAACGAAACACGGTGGTGTAGGTGAAGCCACAAAGAAAGGCAAGCGGAGGATGAATCAGGTTGGAGGCGGCGTTTTCCTCTGGCCAGGGAGCGGGGAGCACTCAGGGAGGAGCAGGCAGGACCACCGAAGGCAGGGCTTCTCCAACGTTAATGTGCGCACGGTCACCTCGGAGTCCCGTTAACAAGCAGATTCTCGTGCAGATGGGCTCGTGGGGCTGAGAGTCTGCATTGCCTATAGGCTCCCGGGTGAAGCTGAGGCTGCGGGGCGGTGAGGCTGAGCCAAGGCACTGTGAGGGCCTCACCAGGAACGCTCGGCCGGCCACACAGAATCCCTCGGGGGCTTCGCGAAAGCACTGGTGCCAGAAAGTAAACTGGTGCCGCCATTATGGAGAACAGTGTGGGGGTGCCTCAAAACACGAAAACAGAACTGCCCTGTGGTCCAGCGATCCGCTTCTGGGTATTTATCCAAAATGAAAATGAAGTCGGGATCTCTCAAGAAACATCCGCACTCGCCTGTCATTGCAGCATTGTTCACAATAGTCAAGGAATGCAATAGCCCAAGTGAACGCTGACAAATGAGTGGGTAAAGAAGTGGCATACACATACAGTGAATGGCTTCCTGTCAACATCTCTCTTTTAGTGAAACTGATTGGTTTCCGGCAACTCTGCCTTAAAAAAGAAGGAAATCTTAGCCATTTGCAACAACGTGGATGGCCTGTGAGGACATTAGGCTAAGTAAAATAAGTCAGACACAGAAAGACTAATAATACCTGCTCTCAATTATAGGTGGAATCTAAAAAACATTAAGCTCATAGAAACAGAGAGTAGAATGGGGGTTGCCAGAGGCTGAGGAGGGGAAATGGGGAGACTGTCAAAGGGCACAAGGTTTCAGATGTGCAGGACGAATGAGTCTGGAGTCTACACATGGTGACTCCAGCTAATAACACTGTGTCACATACTTGAATTTTGCCTAGAGAGTAGACCTTAAGTGTTATCACACTCAAAAATGGTAACTAGGTTAGGTGATATGTGTTAATTATACTGATTATGGAATCATTTCACAATATATATGTACATCAAATTGTACACCTTAACTATATATAATTTTTATTTGTCAGCTAGGGGCCCAGTGCACGAATTTGTGCACCTTGAACTGTGGGCTGTGAGGCTGTGGTGGGCACAGGGGCGGGTCTGGGCCCATCCTCCATGCCCCTGCCTAGCCCTCCCACCATGGCCCCTGGGCCCCTCTCTGCCCACAGCCCCACTCCTGCCACTGCTGCTCCCACACGCTGACGGTGCCGGCCCACTTGCAACCGCTGACGGTGTGGAGCGATTGGGGCTGGTGCCATCAGTGGGTGTGAGGAGACAGGTGCTGTCAGTGGGTGTGAGCGGTGGCTGCTGCCCTGATTGCCCCTCAGGAGCAGGGGGAGGTGGAGAAGCTCTCAGGGGTGATCGGGCCAGCAACTGCTCGCACCCACTGATGGCACTGAGTGATCAGGACTTGTGCTGGGCACCAGCAGTGGGTGCGAGCAGGGCCGTCACCAGCAGCGGGTGCAAGTGCTGGGTGGGACTAAGGTGCACGGGAGCAAAGAAATTTCAGTAACCACCAGAGGCTCGCCCCGATGACAGCGATCTGTGCCCTGACTTGGTCTGGCAGCCCCGCTCACCTGCTCCACCATCCTGCCATGGCTGACACCCGCCATGTTCTGTGCGTGCCCCCTGGTGGTCAGCGCACATCATAGTGAACAGTTGTGCAGTTGTTCGCTATTTGGTCTGTTTGCATATTAGGGTTTTAAATATATATATAGAGAGAGAGAGAGAGAGAGTATACCTTTAAAAAGCTGGAAAAAATAAAGGCACCGATGCCAGCCCCCTCCCTCCCTTACATTAGATTAGCAGCTGGTGGGGTGAAGCCCGGGCATGGCTGTTTGTCAGAAGCTCCCCAGGTAGTTCACTGTGGAGGAAGCAGCTGGCGAAGGCCGCTATTCCAGCTCTGATCTACGTGGTGGCACCCAGGTGTTCACTTTATTTTCATTCTTTAGGCGTTTCTTGTACGGTATCTACATTACTTTGTATTCATGAGGTGAACAAAAAAATTAAAAAATTAAATTATAAAAGAGCCTGAGGTGAAAAAGCTGAGCTGGGAGATGAGGGGTCAGGGAAGAGAAAGAGCCGAGAACCCAAAAGGATTCCTCAAAGGAAGCCTGTCCGCCCTCTGGGCCCGCGGTCAGCGCAGCGGCCGCTGCAGTGTTGGTGGTCCGCCCGCCAGCCAGCTGTCAGTGCCGACCAGGTCAGCCAGGCAGCCACAGCTGTTAAACAGTGGGTCGGTCCATCAAGCCAGCGAGTCAGCCGGCTGCCGCTGAGTGGGCCTAACTGCTTTCAATCAGCCAGTGAATTGGGCTGTCAGTCAGCCAGTCAATGGTCTTTGGGCTTTGCTGTCGGGTCGTCAGTTAGTTATTACTATGTCAACCCAACTGCCAACCTTTCGGTGGGCCTGCCAACTGTTGATGTGAGGGTTAGTGGGAAAGGCCCGTCAGTGCATGGAGGGTCAGTTATCAGCGGGTCAATTGGTAAGTTATTCAGTCAGTTACTGGTCAATCATAATGTCAATGAGTGAGTTAGTCGGTAATGAAACAGCCTTAGGCAACCAGTTGTCAGACGGACATTCTCTGTTAGTTGGTGAGACCATCTTAGGTCAGGAAACCCATGAGTCTGTCAGTCAGACTAGTTAGATGGCAGGTTTGTCAGTCCTGACTCAGTGAGATAGACTCATGGGTTGCCTGCCTATCTATTAGACAATCGGTCAATTGGTCAATCTCTAAGTCAGTGTTTTGTCATTGAGTTAGTGAGACAGTCTTCAGTCAATCAAACAATATGGCTTCATTCACTCACTATGTTGCCTGACCCCTGAATCTGTCAGTCAGATCTCACTGTGTCTGTCACCCAGTTAGTTGGCCTGTCCCTGCGTCAGTCATGTGGTAGTAAGTGAGATAGCCCATGTCAGCCAGCTGGTTGACACAGTTGGACAATCGCTGTGTCCATCAGTCCTTGCATGGGTCAGTTGGTCAGGTGGCTGGGGCCAGGTAGCATGCCAGCAGCCACAGGACAGCTCCGCCCTGCACTGAGCCCGCTCCACCAACAGCTGTGCAGACTCCAGGAGAACACGGAGGCTCTGCGCGAAGGCGAGGTTCTGTTACTATTATTATCTAAGAAACCTCCCTGGGCTCCGGAAAGCGGAAAAGGCCGTCAATAGACTGCCCCCTCCTCCCTTTCCCCACCTCTTTCTCCATTAATGAGGTTCCTGCCACAGAGAAAGGATGCTTCCCGGAGGCCCGAAGAGAAGGAGGGGGCAGGTGGCTGGTGAATTGTTCCAGTCAGTCCAGGGCCTGCTGGTCAGCCACCCCTTCTATGACCATTGGATGGAGGGGTGTGGAGTGGGGTGTTCTAAACAGCAGCCCCCCACCCCCGCTCCTCCCCCTCCCCCCGCTCCCCGGCCCTGCCTTCCTTAGGGACTCCATGTCCTCCCATCTAGACCCAAGAAGTCTGAGCTGCCCCCTCTGGACAAGCAGGGCAGAGTCAGGGACAAGGAGCTACAGGGATGCAGAGGAAACATGGATTTTCTATCAGCTCTTGTTTTTATCTGCTGTAACTCAAAGAAAAGAAAAAATAGAGTTGCTGAGTCTCTGTTTCATTTCATGGAAGTTCCATTTACCTTACCTCATTAACCCTCACAGCCACCCAGCACGGGACTGTTATCCCCTCTATAGATTAGGGCCTGAGGTCATCCTGGGGTCAATCCTGAGGTCAATCCCCTTCAGGTGTGTCTGCCTGCAGAGTCCACACTCTTCGCGTTGCCAGGCTGCCTCTCTGGAGCTGGCTGGGGCTCTCTGCTCTGGGCTTCCCTCGCCTTCTTTTCCAGGAGGCTGGAGAGGAGATTTCTGAATCTCTTGAGCTCTTACATTCTCTGCTAGAGAGCAGCTCTCTGATGGACTTGCCTTGGACCCGCTATGCCTGGCCAGCCTGGGAGAGATGGTAGGGGTTGGATAGCAGCATTTCTCAGCCTTTGGTCTGCAGTAATTGGCCCACTCTTTTATAAGCTTCTGGATTTATGGAGCTGGAAGGGAGACTGGAGTTTATCTGGTCTGCATCCAGTCTTATTGGAGGCAGAATCTCTCCTGCAGCCATGCAGTCAGCATCCTATCTGAGCTCACACATTCCTGGCGACAGAGAGCTCACTGCCTCTCGAAGGAGCCTTTGCTATTGCGGGACAGCCTCAGTGCTTGGAACATCCCTCCATGTCTTAAGCCCAACTCTTTAAGTCTCAGTTCTGCATGCTGGCGCCATCCAGATCAAGCCTCATGTTTCTTTAAAGGGCTGAGCCTGCTACCCAGACTTGGGGAAAGGCAACAGAATTTCCTGTTCATTCGAGGCTTTAATTCTTTGTGAGGGAAGAGCAGAATACCTGGAAATAGTGGGAAGTGCAATGCGCTTGAGTCAGTGTGGTGGACTGATTGCATTAACCGCCTAGGCCAGGGGTCCTCAAACTTTTTAAACAGGGGGCCAGTTCACTGTCCCTCAGACGGTTGGAGGGCCGGACTATAGTTTTAAAAAAAACTATGAACAAATTCCTATGCACACTGCACATATCTTATTTTGAAGTAAAAAAACAAAAGGGCAAAAACACCCGCATGTGGCCCGCGGGCCGTAGTTTGAGGACGCCTGGCCTAGGCGGTATCCGCGCTGTTAAGCACTGCTTTCCAACTCGGACGTGCTCTGGCCCAGGCAGTAGTAGAAAATGTGATGCCAGCAGAGGCTGGTTTAGGTGCCTGGGAATTTCCACTTCCTCTCTTGGACTCCTGCCACCTCTGCGAGAACAAACCCAGGCTAGTCTGCTAGAGGGACACATGGAGCAGAGCCAGCTGTCCTAGCGCAGGTCCACCTTCAGCAGCCAGTCCCAGCTGATCCTCCAGCTCACCACAGACCTCGATGTGACTAGGCCTTCATCAGTCAAGCCTAGTTAAGATCGGCCAAACTGCCCAGCTGACCCATAGACTCATGAGAAATAACCGTTTGTTTTAAGCGACTACATTTGGGGCTGGTTTATAACACAGCAATAGCTAACTAGTTGAGTCAGCTACTTGAAATTGTCCAAGTTTCAGTCCTGCCTCCCCACCCTTTCCTGGCAGTGTGTCTTCCAATAAATCATACAGTCTCTGTAAAAAGCACTGTTCTTATCTGTTAAGTGGGCTCTTGGGCCAAGCGCTCTAACCCTGCTCATCTTCCTTCAAAACACACAGTGGAAAGAGAGCAGGGTCTGAAATTCATTGCCAACTCTGAAGGGGCCTCGGCTCAGGAGGGTCCGACAGGTTGGCCTGAATGGCTGGTATCCCTGTGGCTCATGTCAGGACTCGGCTAAGCAGAGGGCACTGCAGTATATTAACCCAGCTCACCTCCCTGTTCAGAGCAGGCTGAGTGATGGGGCCAACTGGAGACTTATTTACAAACACAGCCCTTTCTCCTTCACTTCCTCAGTGAGCCCCGTTGGCAGCAAATAAATGAGAATCAATAGGCCAATTATTAAACCGTAAATATCCCTCCCCTTGGGCTCTTGGGCCCAGAGCTCTGAGCCTCTCAGCTGAAGGCGACAGAGCTGAGGGGCCCTTGCTCTGTGCCTCTCAGCTGAGAGGGGGCCGAGCAAGCCTCACATGGTGCCTGCCCCAGCCCCCAGCCCAGCCAGCCCCTCCAGAACAGAAGAGAAACTGTTGCAACCTTTCTGGGTTGAAGAGGCCTGATCTGGGCAGAGCCCACCACACAATGCCTATAGAGGAGAAGGGGGAGAGCCAGGTAAGGCCCAAACCTCCGGTCAGACTCAGAATGCTTGAGTCTGAAAGGGACTCTGAACTCTTCCAGCCCTGCACCCACATATCCTGTGGATGGAGGGGAAACTGAGGCTCCCAACGAGGGAGTGACTCCTCCAAGGACACATGCCCAGAAAGGGACAGAATGCAGACTTGAACCTAGATGTGTGGCCTCTGGTCTGTGCCATCATCTAAGAAAGGAGAGGAATCACAATGTGAATTTCGGCTTGGTGGACAGAAATGTTGGTAAGGGACATGGTTTATTAGATTATGAGGCAGCTGATGAGGGACATGGAGACAGGAGGGAGCAACCCAAGTACTTCCTCAGGTGCCTGAGTGTCCCCGATTTGATCATCTGTGCTGGAGGGCAGGTTACCCAGAAAAGTTGAGGATAGATGAAGGGAAGTAGAGAGTGTGTGAAAAGGGACTGGTGAACTGGAAACTCGTGTAGTTTTGGTGCGAGAAGACACACACACACACACACACACACACACACACACACACACACACACACACACACACACACACACACACGGCAGCCGGGGGCACTGGTAGGCTTCCAGCACTCCTGACCGAAGGTATCAGGGAAGCTTCATGGGTGAGGCTGCATTTGAGCTATGCCACGGAGAATGAGCGGAACTTATACTCACTTATGCCCTTTCTACATGAGAAAGGAGGAAAGGGCCATCCAGGAGGAAGGGCCAGAATGAACAAGGCCTCAATGACAGTGATGCTGATGCTGATGATGGTGGTGATGCTGATGCTGATGATAGTGGTGATCGTGATGATGATGGTGATGGTGATCATGACCATAGTCCTGATAGTGATAACGTTGATGGTGGTGGTAGTTGGCACTTTTTAAAGGACTTTCTGTGTGCCTGTCCTGTATTTTACATCCTCTACATTATTATTATTATTTGTTAATCCTCACCAGAGGATATATTTTCCATTGGTTTTTAGAAGAATGAAAAAGAGGGGAGGGAGGGAGAGAAAGAGAGAGAAGAGAGAGAGAGAGAGAGAGAGAGAGAGAGGGATCAACATGAGGGAGACATATAGACTGGATGCCTTCCGCCAGTGCCCCAAATGGGGCCAGGGATTGAACCTACAAACTGGTACATGTCCTTGAACGGGAATTGAACCTGTGACCCTTCGGTGCTCCAGCTGACGCTCTAACCACCGAGCCACCAGCCAGGGCACATCCTCTGCATTATTAAATCTACATAGCAACCATATTAGGCGCCTGGGTCTGTGTAGGCTCTGAGATGCCAGGCTTTCCCCACATATGCAAAGGGGAGTGATGGGTGACTGGGAGGTGGTGGCCAGCTTTTGGGGGAGTCTTGAACACTGGGGTAGGGCACTGGGACTCTATCCTGAGGGCAATGAGGAGCTATCGAAGGCTTTTTAGCAGGGTACTGTCTCATCAGAGCTGGTATGTTATGTTACCAGGCTGTCAGTCATGGCTGGAGGAACTCAGAGGGGCAAGATCCCCATGAATTGGTGCTGAGGGGGCTTCCTAGAGGAGGTGGCCTTTTGTGGGGTTCAGAATTTCCACAACAGGTGTGGCTCCTCTTGGCAGCTCTGGCTCTGCTAGGAGCCCTTGGCCTCTCCCTCCAGGATGCCTTGTAACACTGAGAGAGAGGGTCCTGTCAGAGCCTCCTGTTCCATGTGCATATTATGGTGTCCAGCCACCCACTCCAGGAGCCACCTGCTCCTGGGAGCTTAGGGGTGGGAGACAGGGGTGGATGGGGCACAGCAAGGAGCCCCCCTCAGCCGCACAGGCCTAGGGGAGGTCCATATTCCCAGGGCAGGAGTTCTCCCCTCGGGCTGCACATTAGAATCACCTGGGAACACTTCAAACTACCAGGGCCCACACTCGCCTCAGACAAATGAATCCCTGATTGATCCCTGTGAGCAGGGCCCAGGCGTGGACATACAGATAGACATTTACTGTCCAGGGGATTTCATTGTAGAATCAGGGTCGGAAACCCCTGCACCCCAGTTGTTTACAGATGACCTCAGGAGCTTCTCTGGCTACTGGGGACACCTGGCATTGTCTGGGCAGGGCTGACCCTATAGGAAGGAACCTCTCACCTCCCAATGTCAACAGTTCCCACCACCCTCAGTGTCCTTGTAGTGGACAAGTCTCTAGAGTCAGGCTGGTTCCTGAGCTGAGAAACAAGGGAACAGGATGGGCTCAGGCAGAAGGTCCCTTTCCAGATGACCCCTGTACCCTCCCCAACCGAGCCCCCCATGTATCCCAGGTCAATGCTGACTCCTCTACACCCATGCCAGTCCTGGGCACCATCTGCCTTGTATTCCAGCAGTATATGCTCCCGAGGATGGCAGGGTCTCCTCTGTGTAAGACGGAGGGGAAGAGCGGAGGGTGCGGGGACACAGCCCAGGGACCGGGCAGCCGAGTTTTCACCCGGGTCTGCTTCTCACCAGCTGCACGACCACAGGCCCCCCTCGAGGTGAAACAGAGGGCGTGGTTATAAGAAAAGCACCTCCCTTATAAGGATCCTGAGAGGCCTGGGTCAGCTTATCCATGACAAGCCCTGAGACGGGTGACTGGCATATAGTCAGGGTGAGTGGTTATTTATTTTTATTTTTTAATCTTCACCAGAGGATTTTTTTCCATTCATTTTTTTTTATTAGACAGTGAAAGGGAGGGAGGGGGGACAGAGAGAGGGAGAGAGAGAAACATCGACCTGCGAGACACATTTATTGGTTGCCTCCCACATGCGCCAGGGACTGAACCTTTGACAGGGAATCGAACCCTTGACCCTTCAGTCTGTGGGCCAACACTCTAACCACTGAGCAAACTGGCCAGGGCATAAGTGGCTATTTTTATCTGTATCCTACCAGTGACCTTCCTGCACATCTATGCTTGCCAAAGGCGGGTTGTACTGAATAGGAGTGGCCACTAGTCTGTTTTCCTGCCCCAGCTCTGAACCCTCTTTCTGTATTTGGAGGATTTCCCACTCCTGGTGGGAGGCAGAGCCTACCTGCTGTTACAGAAGCTGAAAACCCCCAGCTTCCCGCTTTCCCAGCCTCCCTTGCAGCACAGGCGCACACTCATTAGCTGAGGTCTGAGATTCTGGGAATGAGATTCTGGTGATGGGCGGGGGCCACAGCGAGCTAATCGGGGGTCTGGGGCGGTGCGGGCAGCGGGCAGCAATGCAGTCCTGTGGTCCTGGAGACGGAGCGATGGGTGGCCTCCTGTGCTCTGTGGCAATGCCCTCCCCACACTGGCTCGGTGGCCGCGTGGTTTGGACTGCAGTCTGGGCACTGTGTTTCCAGTCCTTCCCAGGGATCCAGAGGTGCCCAGTGTCTGATCCTATCTCTGCTCAGTCGGTGTGCATTTCTGCTGCCCGCAACCAGGAGTCCAGCTGCATACAGAGGAGGAGGGGCATTTCTGTAGGACCTGTTGCCAGGCTCGGATACGGTGAGATCCTGGTCCAGGCCCTGCAGCGCTAAGATGCTGCAGAGGGAAGCCAGACCAGGACTCACGCCACTGTGTGCAAGCACCTCGTCTACAGACACCCTGGCCTCCAGCACTTCCACTGAAGAGGTCAGGGGAGGGCCACTCCGGAGTCAGGTACAAGTTCCAACAGAAGGGGGTGCTTATGATAAAAAATGCCCCACTTCCAGGGAGGAGGCTGTAGCTCATTCTCACCCGCAGACAGAAAGGCCTAAAAAAAAAGTCCATTGGCCTGGCAATGGTGTTCCCAGCCGAACTCCGGCAGAGGCCACATCACCACGTGATAGTGACTCAAGACTCCCACGTTTACACTGAGCTCTAGACTTTCACCTTTTTTCCTCATTCCTGCCCGTGCTGCCGAGGGGGAAACAGGGCTCAGAGGCTCACGGCAGCTTCCCCGAGGTCCCCTGGTCTCCAGGGCAGGTGTCACAATAGCAAAGCTACAAGGGATCTTTGAGGGCACCGAGACTCAGGAGGGGTGGCCTCGGGAGTCCGTCGTGGGAAGGCAGATTTTGAACTTGCACTAAGAGCGGATAAACAACCCTGTTATCGGAAAGGCGACCTGGCCCTTGGTGGGTCTCCTAGGACCAGCCGGTAGTGTGTAGGTTCTTGACTTTGTGCAGGAAAACTTGCACAACACGACTCCAGGTGCATCCCGGAGGACGTTCATTAAAGCTGGGGCAGGGAAGCCAGAAAGGGCCTAGGCCCTAGGATAACATGAGAAGGACCAGGTGGGGAAATGAGGCTGGGCTGCGTGGCTCACTAAGAAGTCAGAGAAGAGGGGCCTTGGGGACAGGTTCAGGGGGTTTGTCTGAGATGAACGGCTGCTGCCCATTGCTGCCCTGGTTGCAAGCCTCGTGGGGTCCCTGAGTTTAGGAGATGGATGCTGTGGGGGAAGAAGGTGGGGAGAAGCAGGGAGCGTGCTCCCAGGAGGATGGTATGTGCACTGGGATTTTTGTTTTGAGGGGTTTTAAAGGCTCGGTACTTAGGGGAGGTGTTGAGAGAGGATTTAATAGAATATTCATCAGCTTTATGTTGTACCGAAATGAGATTTATTCTCTTAACTTCATCTGTCCTTGGGTGTGGTTGGCAAAGGGCACTGATTGGATTTCTGTAGGGTGATTTAAGCTCGTTCCCCTCTGGTCGGGGAGAGGAAGTGCACACTGTTTACTCTCAAGTGTCCTTGGTTTAGGAAAGATAGGATTTACTAGGTGGCTGCAACTGCTGTTTAACTGTCTTGTCTCAGTTTCCCTTTTCCGCTTGTCCTGGCTTACTGGCCTGTGTCAACCCCTTCCCCCCAAAATGTTCTTGGGACAAAGCATCCTGTCATGTTAGGGAGTGAGCTCTCTGTTAGTGGAGGTGTACAAGAAGAGGAAGGTGGGGATGTACTGGGGGACAAGAATTCCTGTGGAGAGCGGCTACAGTGTTTGGACAGGTTCAAGCCTCGAACTAATGAGAGGGCACGGTCCTCTCATGGCAAAACCAAGTGTAAGTCCCAGCTTGGAGGGCAAAGCCCTCCCAGCACAATTATAGCTGAAGGCTATGGTTGTGAGCTTGACCTTATGGTCCGAACCTGTGGTCCCAGGTGGCTAAGTGAGGTAGGCTGCGGGAGGTGCAGCAAGTGCTGCCAAAACAAAGCTTGATAGAGTTCAGGTGCATGTAATTGAGTAGATTCCAAACCTGAGAGAACATTGTAAACATCTTGACCACGCCCTTACCTTGCCTCGTGGAATCTGGCTATAAAATAAAGACTCCATCTGAGAGAGCAGCGTCCTACCTAGACCCAGCTTTATTCTCTTGTCTGTCTTCTTTAATCCTTCACCACCACCCCACCCCACCCCCGCTCAGGTTCACCCCTGGCTGTGCTGAGTATGGCACAGATTCCCACACTGACTAGGGGGCTGCCATCTCCTGGGGCCGTGGTCAGCAAACTGCGGCTCGCGAGTCACATGTGGCTCTTTGGCTCCTTGAGTGTGGCTCTTCCACAAAATACCACGGCCTGGGCGAGTCTATTTTGAAGAAGTGGCGTTAGAAGAAGTTTAAGTTTAAAAAATGTGGCTCTCAAAAGAAATTTCAATCGTTGTACTGTTGATATTTGGCTCTGTTGACTAATGAGTTTACCGACCACTGTCCTGGGGGCATGTGGCGCACTACAAATGGGTTTCGTGGCTCCTGGGAAGGAAGAGGACATCACATGCCACGTGGGAGGTCTCGAGCTGCTTCTCCCTGTACAGGCATGTACAGATGGAGAAACTGAGGCCCAGGGAAGTGAGGGACCTCAAGATGGCCAGGCAGACAGGATGAGAACTTGAGTGTTTGGCATTCAGTCTAGAGCGATAGTTCTCAGGGGGTCCCCGACCAGCAGCCTCAGCATCCCTGGAAAACTTGTTAGAAGGGCAAAATCTCAGGCCCTGCTGACCACAAAATAACCGGCACCTCACGAGTTTTCAGCCAGGGATCAAGTGGGTCTCCTGGGCCTGATTCCTCCTGCCCCACCACAGGGCACCATAGGGCCCTCACCCCTCCTTGGCAGAGGACCCTGGGCCACAGCACTCCCTGGCCAGGCTATCAACAGGCTTTTCTCCACGTGGCCTGGCTGCCCCGGGCAGGGCAGGCTAGATTGGCTTATTTATTGCTGTCATTAATTAGTTTGGTTGGGATGAAAGACAGGTCCCCGGAGAAGACCAGTGCATTAGAGCCCATTATTCCATCATTGCTGTGGACTCATCGGCAAAGGCGCAGCCCCTTTCTGCTGTCAGCCCAGACAATTAATTAGCCCACAGCCTGAGAGGTGGCCCTCATGCTCCCCCCCACCCCACCTCTGGGCTGGGAGGGCTCTGTTCTGGCATCTACATCCTCCAGGACTTCTCTGCCCCAATTCAAATGGGGGGAGGGGGATGTTAGACAGGCCCTCCTGGGGAGCATATGGAATAGCTGTAATGCTGGGAGGTGGGGATTCCTGGCCAGGTTGAACCCTATCCCAAAGATATTGCTATTGAGTGCTTTCTGTGATGTGGCAGACACCAGGCTAAGTGCTTTAAGTACCTATTTAACTCTCACAAATGTCCTGTGAGGCACGTTTTAATTTGCCAGAGGCGCTGCTGGAGGAGTGACTTGCCCAAGACCACAGCACAGATCTGCAGAGCAGGATTGCTACCTGGGTCTGACCCCGAGCCCAGGCTAGCCCTTAGCTCCACGGGCTTTCCAGAGTGGCCCACGAAGCTGGGGCGCGGCCTCACAGGGAAAGGAGGCCGAGTGCGGGTGGGGAGGGCTGGGAAAGCAGACAGGACGGGCTATGTGGTGAACTTGAAAGGGCCTTTGCTGGGCATGGATCCGAAGCCATGAGTCCACTGTGCACTGAATGACCTTGGGCGGGTCCTCAGTTTCTCCTTCAGTGAAAAGATTGGGTTGGCCGATAGAGGTTCATTAGAGAGGGAGTGTAGTCTAGTGGTTCAGGTGAGGTTGAGGGTATTATCTCTCTGAGCCTCAGTTTCCTCGTCTGGAACATGGGGATGGGGATAAAACCAGCCTCCTGGGTCAAGGTAAGGATGAAATGAGATAATACAGGAAAGGCCTTAGCGCAGCAGCTGACAGCAGAAGGGCGTAATAAGTGTTGCAATGATGAGAATGATGATTTGAAAGGGCTTAGTCTCAGGCCCCCGGTGGGTCCCAATCAAGTGAAATCAGTAATTACAGAGCCACTCTGTGCTACGCACACACTGCGGCCAAGGAGCACGGGAGGGGAAGGTGTGCTGAACTGCAGAAGGCTGAGCAGCCTCTGTTTGCTCAGGGTTTGCGTTCCAGGCCTGGGTCTGCCTCATTGTGCTGTGTCACCTTAAGCAAGCTGCCCCGGTGACCTTCTCCCCCCAGGTCTCAGTCGTCCGACATGAGCAGGTGGTCGGGTCAAGCGAGGCACTGCCCTTCTCTCTGCCCCTCCACCTTGGCAGCCACTAAAGGCCGTCACTGCCCCCAGCATGGCTGGCTCAGGCCTCACCCAATGGTGGGGCCAGGCTGCCTGCCCGAGGGTGCTAAAAAGTTAATTAAACCCTCCAGAAGCCATTTGTTAAGAGGGCAGTGATGGTATATTCAATACCAGCCAAAGTTTGGTGCAAAGTAATGAGTCTTTCTTCAGCTGTGAGTAATGTTTTCCTCCCAGCGCCAGCCTCCCAGCTCTGAAGGATGGTGCTGGGGTGTCCATGGCTCATCTTAATGGCCTGGGCGCTGGCCGGCCTCTCTCCAGCAATCATCACTTTTAACGTCTGCTTCTGTCCCACTCCTGGTCTCTAACTTCTCCAGGTGGGTCTGAGGCCCACAAGACCTCTGTCTGTCTGTCTGTCTGTCTCTCTCCCCGCCCCCTGCATGTGTTCCTTCCTCTCCCAGCCTCTGAGGGAAGCTACAGGCCGGTGTGTGGCACAGCACACCACGGGGAGTCGGGACCTGCCATGGAGCATGTCTAGAAACGGTTTGGAAGGGGACGAGGAGGAGGATGGGGAGGCGAGGGGATGCCACTGGCCCTGAGGAGAGGCAACTGGCAGAGACAGGAGGCTGCTCCGGCTCCTGCTAAACTCACCTGCTCTCCCTCACGTCCATGTGGCCACCCTGCAGGGGCAGCCTGCCTTAGACACTAAGACTTGTGTCCAGGAAGGCGGCCCAGCCAGACATGAGCAGTCCAGCTTCCGGGCCCAGAGCTAGTGTGAATATGGCTGTCTCCCTCAGCTTTATTTCTCCCCAACATCTTCTGTAAATGATGGGACTTTTTTCTGCCCCGCCCCCTCCAATGGGCTCTGGGGACAAAGATCTTAGCAGGGTCCCTGGGGAGGGTGGAGTTGCACTCAGCACTCAGCTCAGCGTCCTTATCTTGTGCACCCTCACCCCAGGGGCACCCCTCTGGGCAGCTGCCCTGGATGGATCCTCTCTTATCCTATTGCCCATCCCGAGCTGCCATCCGTCTGTCTGTCAATCTCTCTGTGGACACCTCCTGCTCCATATAAAATCCTGGCATTCACAGGCAGAGCGTGGTCACAGCTGAGAAGCAGGAGCCCTGGGCCCTCCCTCGCCAGGTGGGACCTGGCTTTGTCCCCCTTTGTGCTGGTACAAAAGGAAGCCGGGCAGGCGAGGGAAGGGGTCCAAGGCCTAGCAGGTGTCTGTCGCTGTCCTGGCAGCCAGCATGGGGAGTGCTGGGAGGGCCGGGGGTGGCATCATTCATAGCCGAGCTGGGGACAAGGCATCTTGATTAGGCCCCGAAGATAATCGCCGCACACCTGGGCTGGCACCCCAGAGGCCCCCCTTCCTGCAGTCGCCCCTTTGTCTGTCTGGGGAGTCTCCAGCTTCAAAGCCCGAGATTGCGGCTGATAGGCTGGGCTGAAGCCAGGCATGAAACCCGAGGAGGGCGGTGAGGATGGGGGTTTCTAGGGCTGAGGGGAGACATGCCACCCCATCCAGCCCTGATAATGGGGCGTTCTGGGAAATGGAAGGGCCAGTTCCCTGCTTCTCTGGACCAAATAGTGACCACGTCAGTGTCTGCAAGCCCAGGAACCCCAACAACTAAAAACCACCAGCAGCTGGCGGAGGCGAGGAAGGATCCTCCCTGGAGGCCTGGATTTCAGATGGGGGCTCCCAGAACTGCAAGAGAATGCATTACTATTGTTCTAAGCCACCTGTTTGTGGAAATTTGTTACAGCAACCCCACAACATTAACAGGCCTACAGGCCTCCTCTCTCATGGCTCAGGGCCTTTTTGATCCTTCCCACCTCCGTCATTCCTGCCCTCGAGTGGGAGGAGCTGAAGCCCTTCAGCCCCTCACTGCAGACAGGATGCTAAGTCCCCTGTCGACTATTTCTTTTGCCTTGAACCCAATTCTGATGCCTCTCAGCCTCACTGCCTGACTATCTCACATTGCAGCTCAGAAGTACTGGGGTGGGGCCCTCCCCCCACCCCCTCCCTGTATGTCCCGGGGGCTCCCTTTGTCTGGTTGAGTCACGCCCATGGTAAAAATCTCTGCATCTTCTCCGGCAGTTGCCCTGGACCACTGGCCTCGCCTGGCCCTGCAGGCTGGGCTAGGAACCCTCATCTGAAGGACCCTCGCAGGTCACAGGTGGCATGTCACAGCTGGTTTCTTTGAGATCTCTGTCACTGAATGGAATGCCCCGTGGGCAGAGACCATGCTGTGCCCTCCAGGAAAGCTCGTTACAGGGTGCTAATCCAGCCCAGGCCTTCCTTTAGAGATGAGGAAACGGAGGCCTCCAGAGCGGAAGTAACCTGCCCAGAGTCATGCAGACACCAGGACCAAGGCTAAGATTTTTCTGGTGAGAAAGAGCACCTAGGGATAGTCTATTGGTCCCCCTGAGAGAGATTGGAGCCTTTTCCTGGGCACCTTAGGACTTTCTGAACTTTGGGCCTTTGCTCCTGATGGAGACGCCATGGTGTTCGGGTCAGACTCAGGGTGGAGGGCCATGCCCGAGGCAGGACCCGAGGCTCAGGGGAGAGGAGGCCTCTGGGACAGATGCAGAGATGCTCTCTGTATGTCTGTGAGGATTACCTCAGCCATTGCCTCAGTTTACCCAGTCTCATCCAGACCTGGGGCCACTTAAGGACACAAAAAGTGAACGTGCCACAGGGTCAGCTTTTGACTTGGACACATGGATTAGCCTCTCTGAGGCTTAGTTTCCCCAGCTCTGAAGGGTGGGGATTAAGTGAGGCACCCAGAGAGCCAGAACCGCCCCCCACCCCACCCCCCTCCCGGCTAATTCACATTCATTCCCTTCCCCTTCTTGTCCACCAGCCTCGTACCCCAGCCTGCCCCCAGCATGTCTCCCCTGGGGCAGAGTAGAGGGACTGGGACCACAGGTGGCTAGGCTTCTCCTAGGCCGGGCACACGGACCACAACCCCCACTTGCAGAGGTTCACTCGGCCGATGAAGAGGAGCCGCATGGTCAGGAAGGACTGGGATGAGCGGGCGATGAGGCATTCATGCTCTTATTTTATGTCCTCGCGCTACCTCCTAAGTTTGTCTCAGGCTCAACCTAACTTGGGTGACATCAGAGACCTGAGAGCATCTGCCAGGAGGGTGATTGACAGCTGTGAGGGCTGGGACCCCTGCCCAGGTCATGGTGCAGCGCTGTCAGCCTCCACACGCATCTGGTATTCCAGAACATCTGGAGACCCCAAGGCCTAGGCCCAAGGAATAATCGCTAGCTCCAGCCCTGCTGGACCCTGGGGCAGGCGAAGGGCCACCTGGAGTACATCCTCCAGGCCAGCACACAGGTGCTGGGGGAATGTGTCACCCTCCACAGGGTCCGGCCTCTTCCAGGAGCCCATACATTTCACCTGTCCTACGCAGGAAGAATGGAGTGTCTGGGAGATGAAGGGCCTGTCCCACTGTCCACCTAGATGGCTCTGCCAGGCCAGGCAATTTTGCTGATGTCACCTCCCTGGAGATATTAAATATTGATAATGCAATAAATTCCCCTGCACCTTCTATGACCAAAGTCTTAATGTGTGTCGAAATGAAAACAAGTAGACCGAGGTGTCCCCATTAGCTGGTGGGCTCCATTCTCCTGGCACTCGGGGGGGTGGGAGGGGACCGTGGCCTTCTTGTGCTGGAAGGGGCGTACGTAGGTCATCTGGCCCATCCCTGCTGTCGGGCCCCAGTCTGAGATGAGCATTCTCTGCGGCAGGGGAAATCGGGTTAGCACGTTCCAATGCCCAGCCATCCTTTTTCATAGGAAGTTCTTCTTGAAGTCCGACTGGAATCCATATGAAGCAGGAGCCTGACAGGTGAGCCCCAGGTCTTGATTACGGGGGAGTCTGGAACTTATTTCTAAGGAGCAGAGCACCTTGGAGGGGCTCAGCGGTCTGGCTCTGACCAATTTCTGACTGCCCATGTGGGGCAAGTGACCATGTCTCTGAACCTCAACATCCTCGTCAATGAAATGGGACAGTGATCTCTGCCCAGACGAATTCCCAGGACGATGGGAGGGGCTTCTGTTGCCCAGGTGCACAGGTTCCTGAGTGGAGGGAGGACTCCTGGGCCAGTTGGCCCCTGCAGGAAACAGCTTGATCAAACCAGACCCGAAATGCGCAAGGGCTTTACAAATGTAAATTGCTTCGTAAAGGAAAGCGTTGTGGAAATGTTAGGAATAACTGTATCCTTCAAAATGTAGGGACCCCAAGCATCCTTAGAAGGGGAGGGTTCCTACATTGTTCTTTCATCTCCAGTCCTAGAAGCTCCTGCACACGTCTGTGGGGAGGGCAGGGAGCCCCCAGAATGGGAACCACACTCCTCCCCTCCTTTCTCTCGGGCTTCAAGCCCGGCTCCGGCTCCTGATTAAAAAGGCCCTAGAGTGAGCAGCTTATCAGTTACAAGGAATCAATAGGCAGTTTCTTTATATTTTTCAATTAAAAGAACCGACAGAGAAAAGAGAAAAACTCAAGTGCCCATGTCGCCGGTAGCTGTTGAGGTGAGGGAAGGTGCAGGGTCAGTGGCCGGGCCATTTGTCCAAGTCACGCTCTGCCCCGCCCCCTGGCCTGCTTTCGGCATCAGACGCACCCAGAAGAGGGTCCAGGAGGAGACTGAGCATCTACCCATGGCTTCCTCGAACTTTTTGGCTGTGGGAACACTGAGCCTTAATTTTTCAGGAAATAAGCAAAATTGAGCTAGTGCTGCAGTGAGAAACTTCTACGATCGGTGATGGGCTCATGGGATGGCCATCCACTGCTAAGATCAAACAGAGACCTACAGATGGGGCGGGGACTCTGAGGGTTGTGTGGGGGAAATGCTCACCCACTATTCGCATAGCCAGTGAGAAAACAGAGAAAATGGGCTCAGGAGGCAGCGAGCAGGATGCAGGACAGATCGGAGGAGGCATTGGAGACAGGGATGGGGGGTCAGAAGCCTAGTTTGCTACTCATGAGGGATTTTTGCTCCCCAAGATATCCAGGTTGCTAAGCACCCTTGAGCCTTGGGGTGAGTGGCGGGGCGGGGGGGAGGGGGGAGAGCTTGGGCAGTCCCTTCCTGCCATGAATGCTGTTGGCGCCCTTCCCCGACCCCTTCCCCGGGCCTATGCACCATTCCCCCAGCTGCCGGGAGTGTTGGCTGCTAACAACCTCTCTCTCACCTGCTGATACCTCCACCTGGGGCAGCCTCAGTCCACCATGGACACATGGGGCTACAAGAGACTCACCTTTGCCTAAAGGTGGCGAATGATGCTCCAGAACCCACACCCCTTCCCTGGTGAGGTAAGATGAGGTTAGACTTCAGCTGTACCCACACCCTTGCCTAGATTTTGTTCCTGCCCTAATCTCTTTTATGGGGCTCACCTAAGAGCATTTCCTAATCTGACTGGGCTCTGCTTGCTTCTGGGAGCCCCTGACCCATTCAATTCATCCATTCAACGAGCATTTATTGAGCATCTACTACATCCAGGCATTGGGCTGGGCCCTGCAGATTCAGACGTGACCTGGACTGATGAACTTCTAGTTAGAAAGGCAAGAAACAAGTAAACAAATAAGTGAATTAATTGGATGTGCGTGCTCTGAGGAAAAGAAAAGGAGTGCTGTGCTAGAGAGCGGGGCCGGTGGGACTACTAGAGATTAGGAGGCCGGGGGAGATCTCTCTAACAAGGTTGTATGTGCCTGTTGCAGCCGCACGAAGACTGTGGGGAAAATGGGTCCCTGTAGAGGGCTAGTAACTGCAAAGACCCTGAGGCTGGAGTAAGCCCGTGTGCTTGGCGCTTAGTGAGTGGGGGTTGAGGGCAAGGAGATAG
Organism: Eptesicus fuscus; assembly: GCF_027574615.1. Lineage (NCBI taxonomy): Eukaryota > Metazoa > Chordata > Mammalia > Chiroptera > Vespertilionidae > Eptesicus > Eptesicus fuscus. The sequence goes on along the minus strand of NC_072489.1, from coordinate 18,656,960 downwards.
GGAGGCAGGGAAGCCAAGGGTGGCCTGGTCAGCCACCGCAAAGGTTTGTTCTAAGGACAACGGAACCTTTGAAAGGTCTTAGGGCCTAAGACTTAGGCAATGACGTGATTGAATCAGTTTATATTTTTACAAGATCTCCTGGTGCTCCTGGGTAGACGGGAAGGAATGGGGGCTATGGGAGCTGTAATAGAGGCTCTAGTGCCTCTCACCCCTCCCCAAGCCCACAGGGGATTCCAGCTGCCGTTAATGAGCCGAGGACAGACACCTCCAGACACTCTCCTCTCTGCTTTTCTTCTGTGGGGCTTTTGGGGAAGCCCAAGAGCTCACTCAGCCTGTACAGGACAGCCCGGGAGTGGAAAGGGGCAGGGAATTCAGGCCTTGGGAGCCAGGCATCTATCAACATGGACCAGAGTCAATAAACAAATAGATGCCCAGCTGCTGCCCATTGGAGGGAGCTTCCTGAGAGCAGGGCTGGCTGCAGCGGTCCGCAGCGGGACCAGAAACTCAAGAAGTTGGCTTTTTCTCCTTCCTGCCACACCTGCCCTCATATGTGCCTCCTGAGATCACCTCCCCAATAAACAACCCGAATCTAAATCCTTGTCTCATGCTCTGCTCTTGAGGGAACCCAAAGTAAGATGGGGGGGGGGGGGTGTGCAGGGGAGAGATGACAGTGGCTTGGAGTAGGTGACAACAGGGGCGACATGATCTGGAAATGGATCCAGGATGTATTTTGCAAGATGGGTGATGGGACAAGTGAATGGATTCGCTGTAGAGGGGGAGGAAAAGGGAGGAATCAAGAACGACTCTGAGGATTTCAGCCGGGGCGTTGATGGTTTATGAAACTGGGAAGACACGGAGGACAGGTGCGGGGTAGGGAGGTTGGCTTGGCTGTGTTAAATTTTCAATGCCTGTGAAACCTCAAGTGCAGATTCCCTGGAGGCAGTTGGAGATATAAGTCCGGAGCCTGGGGCAGAGCTTAGGGCTGCAGACATCAATTTGAGAACCTGTCAGCAGCTTAGAAATGGTATTTTAAGCCATGGGCCTGGGTGAGAGCGCACGGGGAGAGTGAGTGGCTGGAGAAGGAAAGCAGGGTGAGCCGGAGGAGAGGAGCACCCTCATCCATTCCTCGAGCCGGGAGTCTGGTAACAGCTTCCTATGTCCGCTGTTTCCTCCAAGAGGCCAGGCTAGGAGAGGGGGCAGATGCCCCACTGTTGCTGGGTGGCCACAGCCCAGGAATTAGGGAATTAGCAGAGCCAGCTCCCCCAGGTCAAGAGTCTCCCAGGCATGGGGTTTGTTGGTCCTCCCCACCCCCTGAGAACAGCCTCTGGGGAACCTGGCCTGCAGCAGGCCCAGGAGAGTGCAGGTGGACACTCGCCCAGGAGGACATGCATTGGAGGGAAAACCCCACACGCCTTTGGCCTCACTATCTGCAAGGCCATGGAGGGGAGGACAGGCCAGGAGTAGTTGCCCCTCCCTCCCTTCCTGCAGCATTTATCAAATGCCTGCCCTGTGCTGAGCACCAAGCTAGGCCCTGGAGTTGTGACAGGGATGAGGACAGACAAAACATCTGTCTTCATGGTGCACGCAGGCTGGGATGACAGAATCAGAACAAGGAATTGTAACTGGAGCAGGACAGAGCTGTGATGGGGGCTGGGGGGCTGGGAGCAGGGCGCTTAAATAGATTCAGAGTAACAAGAAGGCCTCCCTGAGAAAACAGCGGGCCTCTTTAAGCACAGCCCAGGGAAGTGAGGGCAGTGCAGGGGGCGGGGCTGGAGAAGACTTTGTCACCCCTTCCTGGGGTTTTGGAGCTGCCAAAGGGGATGATGAGAACTGGGGAGGTGAGAGACCACATAGTAGGGGGCACACGGTGCAGCCCAGAGTCCAGGTCCTGGCTCTGAGTCTCCCTCACTGTGTGACCTTGACTGGGTCAGGTAACTCTGTGACTTCCCACTTTGGGATTTTTTTTGGGGGGGGGGGGGCGGGGGGCGGTAATCTCATGAGGCACATGAATGCAATGAATGAGATGGCCTCTGCTGGAGTGTCTCCCTCCCTCCCAATTCAAACAGTGGAAACTCTCTTCATCTCCCCTTATTCGATGGGCCCCAGGGCAAATGCTTTCTGTAAACTGAGACATGAAGGAAGACATCGGGGAGGGGTTCTCAAGCCCGAGGCAAGTCCTGCAATCACAGCATCCAGGGGGATCTGGGCTGAGGAGGGAAGACCGAGGCTGTTGTAGGCTCTCGTTGCTCTGGAGAAAAGGCGTTTCCGTTAAAAAGCATGTCTGGGTGTCAGCTCAAAACCTGATAGAAGCCGCTCTCTGTGAGGGTCTGTGGACGTGGAGCTGCCTGGCACCCCCTGCCCTCAAGGGGCCAGTGGTCCCATGGGGAGACAGGCTGTGTAAACCAGGGAGACAGGGCCAGTGTAAACCAGGCTGTCTTGGGAGGCGACTCACTGAAGCCCTCCCTGGGGAGGTGGCTCTGGGGCTGGGTCTACACAGATGTGCAGAAGAAGGTGGTCAAGGATGGGAAGGGCTTCCGAGGGGAGGGAACTGTGAGCAAGACCCGGCTCTGGGAAACGCTTGGCCACTGGAAGAGCACAGACCAGCTGTCAGCTCTCCAGAAAGAGGAGCACACTCCCATCGGCTGCGTGTCTCCTGGGGAGGGCCTGGGAGCCCCCCTCGGAGCCCTGCTCTAGAAGTGTGGGTCGAAGCCTGGTTCAGACCACAGGGCTGCCTCTTCCGGGAATCGTAATTCTGAGCGACATCTGGACACTTTTCCTCCATTGTCTCATGGACTGCTCACAGCAGCCCAAGGAGGGGAGTATAAGTAGTCCCGTGTCATAGGTAAGGAAACTGAGGCTCAGTGACATGCCCTGAGCTGGCAAGTGGCTCTGGTCACCCTGCTCAACTCCCTTCCTGGGCTTCATGTCTGTAGAATGAGAGTAGGATGCCAGCTCTGTGGGCAGCCTCTCCCAACACAAGCCCCCTCCCTCCAACCTAGAGAGGGTGACCCCTCTGCGGTCTTGCACTGAGAACGCCTGCCTCCGACCCCAGTCACCTGGTCCAAGCAGGTACCCCGGTCCTTGACCTTGGGCAGACACCTGAGTGAAGTGTCCTCCCAGTCAGGGCTCTGGCGATCAAGCCCAAGGTCTCTCTCCAAAGGGCCCTTCTTTACTTGGATAGTACAATGGATAAGGGGTGTTTGGGGAATGTGGGGGACTCTGTGCAGGGATGTCCTTTGAAAAACTCAAAGATAAAAATATGAACAATTGGTGCCAGAACAACTGATCATTCACATGTCAAAAAATGAATCTAGACACAGACCTCATACCCTTCACAAAAATGAACTCAAAATGGATCAGAGACCTAAATGTAAATTGCAAAACTATCAAACTCCCATAAGGAAACATAGGAGAAAATCTGGATGACCTTGGGTATGGCAATGACTTTTTAGATACAACACCAAAGGTATGATCCATGAAAGAAATAATTGATAAGCTGGACTTCATTAAAATTAAAAAGTTCTGCTCTGTGAAAGACACTGTCAAGAGAATGAGAATAAAAACAACAGACCAGGGGAAATGTTTGCAAAAGACATATCTGATAAAGATCATTATCCAAAATATACAATAACTCTTAAAACTCAACAATAAGAAGACGAACAACTTTATTAGAAAGGGAGCAAAAGACCTGACTAGACCACTCACCAAATAAGATACACAGAGGGCAAATAAGCATTTGAAAAGATGTTCAACATCATATGTCATTACAGAACTGCAAATTAAAACAACAGTGAGGTACACTTCATGTCTAATAGAATGGCTAAAGTCCGTAACACTCACAAGGTCAGATGCTCCCATTTTGATCTTAAATCCATGCAATATGATCCCGATAGCATTCCCACTGGCTGATCATCGGGACGCTCCCTGTTCCTACTATTGTTAAGTGTGGCTGTTATTGTTATTACGAGCAGTCACTGAACTGTGCTAAACACATGACTCTGGTGATCTTATTTGACCTCATGACAACCCCCTGGGGTAGGAACTGGTACCCCACTTTACAGATGAAACAACTGAGGCCCAGAGAGGTGAGCCCACTTGCCCAAGAGCACCCTTCCCAATGAAAGGTGATGGTGCCTGAGCGCCAGCCCTGGCTTCTGCGCACTAGGTGACCTTGGGGCGCTGACAGCTAAGACCTTGGCCAGGCGGGATCTCTCTGGGAGGAAAGAGAGATCTTCGGTTATTCATCAGGTGATGGCGCCACTTTTGAACCAAGGACCATCTGGAGCAGGATAAACCTGGACTCTTCATGACGTGTAAAAAGAACAATAACAATCAGAATGATTAGCATTCCATTTTCTCACTGTTCTCTCATTTGTTTTCATTGTTCCCATTATATGCATGGGAAGCTACCCAGAGAGGTGAGGTACCTCGCCCACCGTAGATCCTTTGCAATTACACCCTTATTTCTGAGAATCTTTTCCCAGTCTCTGGAGTCTCAAAGGCTCCAAAAGAATGAAAGAAAATGTCAAGAATATTACATTTATAATTGAGTAAAATCTGAGAAGAATCATTAAACCACAATTTAATATTTCCCCAATGGTTCATTGACATTTTGCAGACGTGTCAAACTCTTTGACTTGTACCTCCAGACCATGCAGATGAAAAGTGGATGTTGGGAGGCTGGCTGGAGAGCAGGCTGCCAGGTGCTATAACCCCAGAACCATGGCTCTGAACCCAGGCAACAGCCTTCACCTTCACAATGATCCTCAAGGTCATTCTCCAGGTGAGGCTGGAGTGAGACATGGAGGTCCACATGAGCCATGTGTTACATAAACTTACACAGTAGCAAATGCACCAGGACCCCTGGTCATGCCAGATGCCAACTCATGTCCAGATAACAAGTTTCAGGCGCTTTATCTACATGAAAAATTGACTTTAAAAATGTGTGCCTTCCCAGCACCCCGGTCTTGGTTTCTAAATGCCATTTTCCAATAAAGAGGACCAAGATCCTTGGAGAAATGGCTGATGGTATGACTGGGCAAAGAAAATACAAGATGACCCTGGTGGCAGAAAGTAAGGGAGTGCACAAATGGAGAAACAACAAAACCACACGGTGGGTTTATATAAAAAAAAAAATAATAATAATAATGAAGCCATGTCAAGAGAACAGAGGTTGACTCATCTGTAGGAGCATCCAATGGCCAAAGTTGTAACCATTTGAGCGACACAGTAAATAACAAGAATATTGAATTCCAACGAATGAAGGAGAAGGGATGAGAGAAGTAGGGAATCCCCGTTAGAACATCAAGGTAGGAATTGTTGCAGACAGGATCCACCCATGGATGCTAAAATCAGTGGTGAAACTTGAAGGAGAAGCAGGACATCTGCATAGCCTCCAAGTATCTTCCTTCCTGAACTTATTAATTACGCTGGAGGTTTTAACATATGTCCACACACTCATTGACGTCCGGGAGGTGGAGCTTAATTCCTCTCTTCCTGGGAGCAGGCTGGCCTTGACGGCTTGCTTCTAAGAATAGACTATGGAGAGGGAAAAATAGTAACGCCGCAGCTGGGACTCGGGCAGCAGCACCTTCACCTGTGATCAAGGTGAACATCAGCAGGGAGAAGACCCGTGGACGTCATGCACCCCCGATGGGAAATGATGAACACCCGCGATTGCTCATCGATAGCAACACTGGTGCAATTCAAAGTTAAGCAAAACGTTAACATGGTTAACGTAAAGGAGGCTGGGTGAAGGGTGTGTGGTAACCTTCTGTGCTATCTTGGAACTCGTCTGTAAACCTAAAATTATTTAAAAGTGAAGTGATTTTTAAAAAAAAACAAGTGCCTTGTTTTGGATTCAGGATGTAGAATGTTAACTTATTAGCCTTAATTTAAGCTACTTCAAAAGCCACAAACTTAATCTTTTACTCCCTCTGCAATATATAATTGATACATATATATAGACATAGCTATGGAGTCACTAAAATGGGATTGTACCGTCTGCATTCCTTTTGTTTGTTTGTTTGTTAATCCTCACCCGAGGATATTTTTCTGTTGATTTTTAGAGAGAGTGAAAGGGAGGGGGAGAGAGAGAAAAACATCAATGTGAGGAAGGCACATTGATTAGTTGCTTGGTTGCCTCCCGAATGTGCCCCGACCAGGGCCAGGGATCGAGCTTGCAACTGAGTTACATGCCCTTGACTGGAATGGAACCTGCGAAGCCTTCGGTCCAAGGGCCGACACTCTATTCACTGAGCCAAAACCAGCAAGGGCTCTGCACTCGTCTACAGCCTGCTTTGTTAGTAACAATGCACTGTGAGAGATCAGTAAGGTTTATCACAAACGTTTGCCAGGAACTGGGCTCTTTCTGTGCCCTGTGGAAGTTGTGACCTTCTGCCCACTCTCTCAGCATTGCCCCAGTCCTTGTAACAGAAAGCCAGAGCGCCCCCCCCCCCCGCCCCTCCCAATCTCAGCATCCCATAACACAGGTCAAAGCCCATGAGAGGCTGCCTGGGACCTGTTCAGAAAGAACTCTGAACTGGAAGCCAGGAGACCTGGGTTCCAATACTGACGATGTGGCCCTGGACACGTCACCCATTGTCTGTGAGCCTGTTTCTTCATTTGAAAAGTGGGGGGAAGATTCCTGGCTGTGCCCCTCTCCCAGGATCCCAGGAGCATTCAAAGGAAGCTGCCATGGGAAGGGTGGGGGGCTGTGCATTAGTTCGGCACCTGAACACCAGGGCTCAAATCCCCCATCTGCCCCTTCCTGCCTGGGCAACATTGGCCGGGTGGCTAACCCCCCTGGGCCTCAGCCTCCTCACCTAAAATTGGGGCTGGTGTTAGTTCCAACCTGTTGGTGCTCCGTGGGAGTGAGTGAGGGTGAATGAGTGAAGGGTGCTGAGCACAGGGCCTGGCACGGAGTCATGGTTGGTGGCAGCTGTAGTGATTGCTAGCTTGCGTGTTAATCAGATACACACAGAGCAAGTCTGGGGGCTTCCAGCACAACTATCTACCCCCAGATGCCAGTGGTGGCACGTAGCCCTCCTCCTCCTCCTCAGAACCAGTCCCAGTAGACAGAGCCCGCCATGTCTTCACTCTGACAGCCAGCTCCCAGATGGCCAGCGTCTCCTGGCCCAAGACCCAGCTCCTGCGGCCATCGCAGAGCTGCCAGCCTGGGGTAGAAGCTTGGCCGGCCAGAGAACAGGCCCGAGGGGCGAGGCTGCAGAGGGGGCAGGGCTGGGGGAGCCACAGGCCATCCTCCAGCCTCCTCCAGCCTCCCTGGAGATGTCTCAGGCTTAGCAGGGGCTGCTTGACACATGTCAGATAAAATAAGAAAAAATAAATAACAATGTTTATAAGAAGATTAGCGAGAAGGCGGCAACATTTCTCCAGGGAGCGTCCTTGGCTGCATCTCGTAGTGACAGCTTCCCTCGCCTTATCAGAGACGTAATGAGTTGCCAGGATTTGGGGTCATTAAAAATCCTCCCAGACTGGACCTCCTCCCATTGCCTGTCGCCTTTGATGGTGGAGTCAGGGGGCCTGGTGACTGAGTGGGCCCCCCGCCCCCCTGAGCTGTCTGCCCATTGTTGTCCCTGTTCGCCAGGGGACGGAGGTGAGATGGTAGGGCCCAGCTGGGCGGAAGTAATGCAACGCGACGGCTCAATTTGTGCCCGAGGCCCCTCGGGCAGAGGACCCATCTCCCCGGTGCGGATTAGGCTCTGTTTTATCTCGGCTGCCTTCGGAGACAAAGGGGCGGTGTGCAGGCGCATGCACGCGATGAGGCATCCACAGCTCCACGCTGCGCTGTGCAGGAGGGAGCCCCGCTGGCCATCTCATCCAACGCCTCCCTTTGTACGCTGGGGAAACTGAGGTCCGGCGAGGGGCAGGGGTCAGAGGTCTCAGCTTGTTGGTCAGAGTCAGGCTGTGAGCCCAGATATCTGGACTCCCAGCTCAATTTGGGGTGTGGTAAGTGGGTTACTGCATTTCTGGAGAGGGAGCAGAGTGGAGAATTGACGATGGGAACGGACAACCCGATTCGGTGACAATAGACAGGTATGGGTCTCCTGCAATGTGCAAGTCCCTGGGAGAGAAGCTAGGGGGACATAAGTCATGGCCCCCGATCAGCAGGAGTCATGAACGCAGACGCCAGCGTCCACAGGCCAGCATCTGTCCTGCACACGCCCAGCCCAGACGTGCCGGCCTGTCCACGATCACTATCAGAGTCAGAGAAAGGGCCGCCTTTAATCACCTCCTTTGTCAAAGCTTATCTTCAAGGAGCTCAAAGCACTTGTAGTGTCTTCATTTTCTCAACCACTCACTGGCTCTACTCCCTTGAGAGAAGGGAAACTTGGAAGCGGGAGGATCATCCTTGTGTTTCATTTCAGGAAACTGAGGCTGGGGGCGGCCCTTGAGGTAGCCCACTACGGCGCCTCTGGCTGGCGATTTGTGCTGGGCCAGGCTGCGGGGTGTGGCTCGGTGAGCAGAGTGAGGCTAGGTCCCAGGTCCGGCCCAGCGTCCCCCTTCTGCCGGGTGGCCTTGCGCAGTGAACAGCCCGCCCAAAGGTACGTGGCAGCCCCGCTGTCATATGTAACTGAGATCTCTCTGAGCTATGGCAAAGCCAAGAAGGTCCCTCTTCTAGGGAGAGCACCTAACATCTTCAAACAGCAGTGTCTCATCTGTGAACAGGGTCGCTAAGAGCCCAGGAGGTAACTGGGCTGATTTGATGCGATACTAGCTGTTACTGTGTCTTCTGAACTATTAGGTGCTGCATAAATATCAACTTTGGTAATTCATCAGGTTGCTTCATAGGGCCAGTCACTCCACCCATCCCTTCCTTTTCAGTCCTGTGCCTGCCCCCGCCCTGCCCGCCTCCCCCTCCCCTGTGTGGGTGTGTCCACCAGGTTTCCTCCCAGAGAGATCCCGGCCAAGGTCTTACCTGTCAGCACCCCAAGGTCACCTAGTGCTCAGAAGCCAGGGCTGGAAGTTCCCCTGCATCCCCACCCCGGACCACACCTGAGGAAGGAAGGGAGCAGCCCCATTTCACAGGCAGGAAAGCCCCCGCCTCAACCCACTGCCCCTCCCCCTCAGCCTTGGCTGCTAGGGTTCTCAGCTCTTTCAGCTGGAAGGGATCTTACAGCACAGGGGGGCTTTGGTCCCATCCTTCCTTCCAGAGTCGGGGTAACAAGAAGCAGAGCAGAGGGAGCATGCCAGTCCCACCACAGAACCCTGACCCCAAGCAGCTCCGGGGGTTCCTCTCCAGCAGTGGCCAGGGGGGCGTGATTTCCCTCGGCATATTTCCCTTAGAGCCTCTGAGGGCCCTGAGGCATTGGGGGCCCAGGGTGCTCCCAGAGACTCAATCCTGGGTGGCAAGTGGGAGGTGGGTGTCCCTTGGGCTCAGAGCAGGACTCCCAACTCGGGACTGGAGTCTCTATCAGAGCAGCTCGCTCCACCTCCCCCCCCACCCCCCCCCCCTGGTGAGGCCATAGGAGTCATAGGAGTGACAGGTGGGTTTCCTCTCTGCAGCGGTGGCTCTCGACCCCCGGGTCTCTGGTGGCCTGGGACCCTGGCTGGACCTCAGCCCTGGTGCTGGGTCCATGCTGGGTCCCCATCTGTCAGGAGGGATGTAATGCCACACTCACCAGCAATAACAGAATGGAAGTTTGCACATAATTTGCTTTTAAAAAGTAAATTGAGTCGATTCAAGGCTGCCCTGTAATGCTGCCTCTCTCAATTGCTTACATCCCAATTCTGAAGCAGGAGACCCTGGTAATAACCATAATAAATAATAACTAGCATTCGGGGAGCATTTGCTATGTGTTCTATCTGCAGGATCTTTGTTATTCCTCCTACAATGGAGAGGCAGGGACTACTATTAGCCCCATTCTTCGGATGTAAAAACTGAGGCTCAGACACATTGCCCTTGCCCATGATGGACCAGCTGGTATGGGTTTGAACCCAGGCCTGTGGGACCTCAGGCCCTGTCAGTCAGTTACTGGGTGGAGTCCAGCCGACCCCAGGATCTTTCCCGACCTGGTCCCCATTGGCCAGTGCTGCCCTCAGCAGGCCATCACCTGTCCTGTGGGTCTGGGAAGAGGGGAAGGCGGGAGCAAACCTGCTCTCCTGAGGTTGTCTGGGCAGTGCCTCCTCCCACAGCGCCCCTCCTCCCACAGCCTTTCCCTCCTCCACCACCACCCCAATACAGTCTCCTCCCAGGACATAATGAGTCATGTCCTGCACCATGGGGTTTCGGTATCTGTTTGTGAGAGGCCAGCTGACAAGTTCTGTTCTCCTTTTGGGGATCCAAAGCTCATTAGCTTTACAAAGCTACACAGCCCGCATCCTCGCCGCTGCAGTCCGGAGGGGCAGGGTGTGCAGAAGCCCTGGGCTGCACCGCCCCCTCCCGCCCACCCCCACCAGGGCCTCAAAGCTCGTTCCTCCTCAGGGCCCAGTGGGAATTGCTCCTCTGATTTACATGGGGAAACTGAGGCTGCTCTCCCTGCAGGAGTGCCTCTTCCTTTGGGTCTCAGAAAGCCCCAGAGAAGCCCCTGGCCCCCCTGTCTCTATGGCCTGGGGAGGGGAGAGAGGAAATGGAGGTGGGAAGCATTTGTTTTTCCCCAACAAAGGAACTCATTTCTCTAGGCAAATGAGTTGGGGAGGGAAGGACGGGCTGGAGACCAGCAGTGATTAATTAGAAAGGAAATGAGTGGCCAGCAGAGATGGGCAAGGGGTGAGGCAGGGCAAGGGGCGAGGCAGGCGAGGGGGGCTCGGGGCAGGACAGGAGCTGCGCCCTGAGCAGGCACTGGTTATGCCTGCCGTGGACCCATGGGGGGGGTGTGGGGGGGAAGGTCGGGGCCCACTGCCTGGCCTTCTGGAGTTTACACTCACCAGGGAGGGGAGACCTGAGCTGAGGGCACAGAGACAGGACGTTGAAAAGAGGAGGCAGGGGCCATGCAGGGAACCAGCGGGTTGTGTGCCTGTCTGTCCTGAGGCAGGATCAACCCAGGTGCGCCCCTCCAGGTTGTCCCCCTGCTGACCACACGGTGCACAGGCCTCCCTGCAGCCCTTTGGGTTCATCCACATCATCCCCTCACTGTCACATCTCGCTCTGCCCATTCAGCGCCGTCAAACTGGTCTAACCCCGTCCCAACCTATCACGGCTCGATCCACTGACAAACTATATCATCTAGAGGGCAGGTTGGGATGAGAGAGGAACGTGGGGTAAACGCCGTGTCAGATGAGGGGTCCAGGGGGCAAAAGAAACACCTGGGCTGCTCACAGGCCGGGCAAAGGGCTGGATCCAAGTCTTGGGTGCTGCTCTCAGCTCAGACCCTGCTTGGGTCCAGGCCACAAAATGCCAGGGCATAGGGACCGCCGAGTTCAAGGCCTCAGATGTAGACCAAGGGCCAGAGAGGGGCGGTGACCTGACTCCAGCCCCAGACATTTGCGGTGGGAATGGGGCTGGATTTGGTCTCCTGGTTCCTGCCAGGCCTGTTCCTGCCAGTGTCTCCTTCAGGAAACGGTGACAGCACAGAATTCGCAGCCCCCCTTTCCCTAGGCCTTTTTACCCCGCCCCCCCCAGCCCCCGCCCGTTCTCTGGGGGCCTTGGTTACTGCATCTGTCCACTGGATGTCGGCCACGCATGCCCCTTACAGCATGTCCCCTTTGACTCCAACCCAAATGTCCACCCCTCACCCCCCACCCCAGCTGCAGCGGCACCCTGGCACGCAAAGCGTTAAATCCCAGAGCTCCTCCCCCACTCCCCACTAATGACACACTTCTCTCCTCTCTCCCGTGGCAGTGGCGGTGGGGTGCTGGCTAAGAATAGAGTTTGCCGCTCTTGGGCTCTGCTCGGAAAAGCTGTGACGACACAGGGTGTTCTGTCTGCGGTTCCACAGTGCTCCCGGCCCGGGACCGTGCGGCCTCTTCTTTGGCCCCAACTAGGCAGGGAGGCTGAGGGCCACACCCTGCTCGTCCCTCTCTGAGGCCCAAGAGGAGTCAAAGGGAACTTGCCGCCCTAAAGATGTCTGTGGCTCAGACGGTTTCACAGACAGTGTTGATCAGGGTCCTTCTGATGTGCCAGGGCCACCTGATACCCTTGTGCATCAGAGCTTCACCCGCCTCACTTCATAGTGGGGGGACTGAGACAGACGGGAAGGGGCGTACCTGGGGTTCCCCAGCTGCTAAGGGCAGGAGCCAGGATTTGACCCCAGGGCCCATGTCTTCCTTGGAGGCAACACACCCAGGATGACACAGGTCTCTTGTCCCCGCTTCCCCCACTCGGGTGCAGCCTTCTTACTGCCTTTCCTGCCCTAGCCCCAGCCCTTGACTCCTTCACAAAGGATGGGTTTGATGCCAAGAGCAAAGAAACATCACCTGGTGATGATAATGATAATGGTGATGGTGATGGTGGTGGTGGTGGTGGTGGTGGTGGTATAAGTAAAGGTTAGCTATCATAACAAGAAATGCTGCTGTACTCCTTATTACCATCATCATGATATCCATCACCATCACCGTCTACCGTGATCTCGCCTATGGCACAAAGGAGCACCACACAGGGACCTTACATGCGGTGCCCTCATCCTGCCAGGTGAGCAATAACAGAGTGAAGAGTTATGGGCCCTCACCCTGTGCCAGGTACTGTCTTCAGCATTTTACATGTGATAACATGGTTAATCCTCAAAATCCACAATGTTCCCATTTTAAGGATGAGTAGGCTGAGACACCGAGCAGTGAACAGCTCACCCAAGTTTGCACAGCTGTACGTGGCTGCGCCAGGACTCAAGCCCAGGCAGGCTGTCACTAGTCTGTGCTCCCACCTGCCTGCCTCCCCTGCCCTAGCGCTCAGTGAGGAAGGTGTGACCTTTAAGGGTCCATAGGGAAGCAAATAGAGGGGCATCATGAGACTCATTCTTTGAGACTGAGCCTCCCAGAGCTGACCTGGGAGTTCAGCTGTCATCGGCACCTCTCCTGTCCCCACCCTGGTAGAAGTCCTTGAAGTCCAAAGTGAGCCCCTGGTCCCAACAAAGTCGAAGAGATGACCTGGTCATGCGTTCCCTGTCTTCCCGGGGCAGGATGAGCCGCAGTGCTGTGATAGGAGCATCCCTGCCGCTTCTGGGGAGGGAGAGGCAGACCTTCCCAGAGGAAGCTGAGCAGCGGCTCAGGAGACGTGCTCTCTCCTCCTGGAGTGACAGCGAGCCCAGCACCGAAAGCCGGCCCGCTGGCCACCTGTCCAGCACGCGCACACGCATCCACACACGCACGTGCACACGATATTAAAGTCATATTTTTGGTTGCTGGGAAGGCGCACTTGTCACTTCCTCTGCCCTAGGCAACCCGCTGGCCCAGCTTCCCTCTTACTCCCTGCCTCATCACGGAGCGCCATCCATTTGTATTTATATAGATAAATCGGCCGGGCTAATTAAAGTTCTCTCGCTGGAGAGTGAGAGAATAATAAAAAGGAAAAAACTTGGAATGGAGCCGACCAAAAGCTGGGGCTCTTGGAGCTAAAGCCAGAACCCACAACGTAAAGGAGACCAGAAGGTCCAGCCAATGCCTCTCCCTGTCAGCAGACAGGGCCACGTACGCCCACTCCCATCCACCCCCAGGAGAGCCAGAGGGTCACTCCAGAGCCCCCGGAATGAGGTGCTGGCAGGAGCCCCATTCACTGTGTATTTTGTGCTGTGGTGCCACGTTTGTGCCATCTCTCACCTCAGGCTACACAGCACTAAGCTCTAGGGACAGGCTGCCGGGCTCGAATCCTGGCTCTGCCACTTGCGGCTGTGCAAATACAGTGAATTAATTTGCTGCTCTGTGCCTCAGTTTACTCATCTGCAAAATGGGAGCATCATAGGTTTGGAGCTTTAACAGGGTTAGCACACTTAAATGACTTAGAACAGCACCTGGCATGTGGCGAGGGCCCCGTAACTCTTTGCTCTGTTATAGTTTGCACTGTAGAGCGAGAGCACAGAATGTAAGGTTCCTGTGAGGTTGGGGTGCACAGAGAGGGGGCCTCTCCATGAGCAAAAAGCCTCCTCCCCGCAGCTTCCCGGATAACTGGGCAGTACCAGCTGAACGCTGCCTGGTCAGGCCTCCACCCCCAACACACTCTGGGCCAGAGACCTAGGGGCCACCTTGCCTAGGAACCGCCCACCCCCCACCCCCAGCTGAGCTTCCAGGATGGGTTGTTCTCTCCTGCTAACAAGACAGCTGCTCCAGTCCCTGCCCGAGGCCTGAACTTGCCTGAGAGCTGGTGCTAACTAAGGCCTGCAGCTGGGGTGCGATACTGGGCTCCCCAGGACAGAGCGGGCCTGGGGCTGTTTGCACTGCGCCCCATTCTATCTTCCAGCCTCTTTCCCATCTCTTGGGCCTCAAATACCCCTACTGCCCCCACTGCCCTTCTGGAGAGGAAGGCAGCTGAGGAATTCTATCCCTCACAATCCCCCCCTTTTCCATTTTCCTGAACCTCTGCCCACAGAAGACAGGGAGCCCGTGGGGCTGGGGAACCTGACTGGTCCTTGTTCTGTGACCCACAGGCTGTGTGGCCTGGGTCATTTCCAGCCCTGAACACACACACACACACACACACACACACAGGCCTCCAGCTCAGCCCTCCGGGATGCCAGACAGCCCCCACGGAGCAAAGAGGGAAAAGCCACCATTGCAGCCCTGGACCTATTTGCTCAGAGGAGCCAACTGGTTCCGGGAGGACTCAGCAGATTTCTCCTACAGCTCTCAGAGGCCTCCTCGGCCTCAGAGCGGGAGGACGATGTAGGCTGAATTCCTGACCGCCCCCCTCCCCCCTCCCCCTTCGGACAGTTGGCCCCTTCACCAAAGCCCAGCCCCCAGAGGGAGCACACCCCCAGCAGTGAGCAGGGGGCCAATCTTAAGCTGCCTTCTTCCTATCATGCAAGTCTCAACTCAGATGTCCCCTCCCTTGAGAGACGGTCCCTTACCACCCCCTGCCCATCTCTCAATGCCATGCACTTTTTGTTTTGTCTTCATAGCACCCATCTTCATTTAAAACGTCTCTATTTGGTCACAGTTTTGTTGTCTGATTCTTCCAACTGGAGAAAAAGCTCCTCATCGGTTCATGGCATAGATCCAGCACCTGGCGAGTTGAATCCTTTTTAGAAGGGTAGGTCAGTGAGTGAGTAGAGATCTGGATGACGCCCCTGGGGAGACGGTCACCAATGCAGCCCGCAGAGGAGAAGGTCAGAAGGTGGGCTGGGGCCGGGGCACCTGAGGAAACAGCTGGGCCTGTTGGATTCAGAGGCCCGGGGTCCCGGCGCCTCCTGTTTGTCAGCCCATGAAGGCAATGGTCTGGTGCCCTGAGCCCCAAGTGAGTAGGGGAGCAGCGTGAGGGCAGCAGAGGAGGAAGGATGAGCCAGATATAACTTAGGGACAATGCAGAAGCCACAGGAAGACAGAGAGGGGGAGAGGAAAGCTCTGACAATGCGCGGGGCCGTCACTCACTGGCAGGATAGCCCATGCAGGTGTCTCTCCAGGGCTGGCTCATCCTTCCCATTATCTCTCGGCACAGTGACGCCAGGAAAGCCCTCCCGGCCAGCCCTGGAAACCTCATGGCCGGGTTAGCTCATCTGGGCCTCCCTTCATTTGTGCCTGAGCCGGAAGGTGAGGCATAGAGAGGGCCAGAGACTTGCCCAAGGTCATAGAGCAGAAGTGGCCAGACCCCGTCTCCTGGCTGCCTGAGCAAGGCTCTTCCCACACCCCAGGCCATTGCAGGGTGTGCATGTCAACACCCTCCCCGCACCCTGCCCCTCTCACTCACCATCAGCCCCAGCTGGCCTCGCCTGGGCGTCAGCCACCTATTTCTAGGCAGCACTTGCTGTCCAGGGCCTGAGCGTCAAAGCCTAAAAATACAAAGACAGATTGTCCACTTTGGCGGTAATTACTGCCTAAAAAGACCCAGTGGAGAGAAACAGAGAGGAGGAATAAAGGGGGGGGAAATATCTCATAGCTGAGCATCCATCACAGGCAGACAGGCACGAGGAGGGAGGGGCCGCGGTCAAATCGGTGGGGCTCTCAGGCCTCCTACCTCCAGCCCCCCCCCCCCCCTCAGCTCCTGGAGCAATCAGCCCACAGCCCCTCTGGACTAAATGGAGACCAGGCAGGTCATGTGGGAGACCTGGGCCAGCTCAGCTGCCCCAGCCGTGACCATCACCAAAAGCAGCCTACTATTGGGACTCGGTTGTCTCACAAGTACAATGGGATCATTCATTCACTTAACAAATATGTACCGAGTGCCAACTGGCCACCGTGTGTGTAGATGGAAGTGGAGGAACCATGAGGTGGTTATTCCAACAGTCAAGAGGCCTACCCTAGGACAAGGGCAGTGGAGAGAAGAGGATGGTTTGGATGGTAATTCAAGAGTTGAGCCACGTCCTGTGATGGATTGGATGCAGCAGGGAGGGAGGGGCAGGAATTGATGAGAACCCCAGGTGTCTGGACAGAGCAACGGGGTGGGTGACAGAGCCATTTACCCAAAGGAGAAGGCACTGTCACCCATCTTTCTGAGTGGCGGTGGGTGCGTTAAGAGTTCTCTTTTGACAGGATGATTTCAGATGCCTGCATGGTGGTATAGCCATGTGACTTCACCAGGGAGGTGTTATGGAAACAAATGCAGAGCTAAGTGGCATGGCCCAGGCTGCAGACACAAATGTAAAATCTGTCATCAAGGGGCTGGTCTTTAAAATCGCAGACCTGGGTGAGGTGACCCAGGACAGGATAGAGGAGCACTCAGACCGAAGCCTGGGCCCCTCCACATTTAGGGGTTGGGCAGTGCAGGGTCCCTGAAGGAGACCGAGGAGGCCGTGGGGTAGGAGGGGAACCAGCGGAGGTGGGGGAGAGACTGTCCCCAAGGGGGAGATTATCTCAATTAGGCAGGCTGCTGCTGGACATCGAAGAAGGTGAGGACAGCAGTGGGCAATGGGACCCCTGGTTGGTAACTCAGTCACTGGAAATCTTGGCGAGAACATTCCACTGCAAAGGAGAGAATGGGATGGGCAGTGGAGAAGGCACGTGACATGCTCTGCTCTTCAGAGAGCTCACGGGCGAGAGGGGGAGGTCTGTGGAGATCTGTTGTCAGGTGGGAGAACTGGAACACATCTGAAGGCTGATGGGAATGATCCAATAGTAAGAGACTGGTGGTGCCAGGAGAGGGTGGACTGGAGGTGCCGGCTGTGGGGACCCGGGAGGCAGGAGAGGTGGTAAACTGAAGCACTGTGGCCTTGCGGGGTGACGATGAGGATCTTTCTTGGGCTGGCATGGAGCCATGTTGCACTGGTGTGCAGTGGCCCGGGGGTGGAGGTGGCTGACAGCGAGGACTGGGAGTGGGCACATGCAGGATGCAGGCTGCCCTGCTGGGACTCTGGATCCAGAGGCCACGGGTTAGTCGTGGGCACTGCCTGCTCCTCGGAGGGCAGAGGGGTGGAGGACAACAGGAACAGCAGAGCCTAGGTGGGGAAGGGCAGAGGCAGGACACCCTGGGGCCAGGGGTCCCGGGCCAGGGGGGACAGGCCTGGAGCAAAAGCAGCAGACTTCTTACCGTGTGACCTATGGGAAGCGCTCTGGGCTTGTTCGTCCTGACCCATCCCTCTGCCTCTCCTGGCTTTGCGTGTTGCAGGGGGACTGGCCTCTGCGAGCTGTGTCTCCCAGGGTCCCAGTCCAGCTGCCTCCTGACCAGGGGGCGAACGGGAGGCACTGGTGGAAGCTGAGGCGGGAGGAAGGGCAAGCCCAGGTTATATCTCCCCTCCCCATTGGCTTTGGGTGGCGTCAACTCAAGTCCCTTCTGTGACTCCAGCTCCCAAAGGACACGTCCATGACACTCCAGCTTCGCCCTGTGGCCTGCAGTCTAGGGTGGCCAAAGCCTCCTGCCAGCACCCATCCCTTCCGACCTCTCAGCTCTCCATCACCTGTGAAAACGACTCCCTGCACTCAGTCCTCCTGTCGCAAATACTTGAGGGCCCTGCTCTCCTAGTTAGAGCCTGACCGTGATGGCAAGTGGCCTGGCTTCTCAGACCTCCTCAGCTGTGAAATGTGGACAGTGTCTCCCTCAGAGCCATGGCCAGGATTAGGTGAGATAATAAATAGAAACCCTCAGCACCGGGCCACACAGAGAGCGGCGACAAGTGGGTGTGGGAAGTAAAGCCCCTTCACTCCACACTCACTTCTTCAGCTCCTGCTCTGTGCTGTGTGCTGGGGACACCCCGAAATCCACACCTGGCCCCTGGCGTATGGGCCTCGGCCCCTGAACATGCAGGCAGAAGTGGAGCAGCAATGCCAGTGTGTAGGAACTGGGCTGGGTCCCCGCTTACTCTGCAGGCTGGGTGGGTGGGGAACGTCCAGAGGCCACATCTGAGCTGACCATGAGCTGGGAGGACAGCTCTGGGCTCCTGGAGAGCAGGGACTGTGCTTCCTGCCCACTTCCCGCATGCCCTGGCACAGCTGGTAACACTAACAAGTAACTGTGCACAGGCCCCTTCACCCAGAGCTCCCCCAGGTCCAAGCACAGGGCAGAGTGCTTCACCTGCACTCCTTCCGCTCCTTCCAGCGTCCCTGGGATTAGTGCCCCTGCCATCCCTTTTGTGCCCGCCCCTTTGATGGGATGGAGAACTAGGTACTCAGGGACTGTGACTGACAGGCACGAGGTTAGGAGGCAGATCCGGATCTAGGGGGAGTCTGCTCCTATCACAATAGACGCCTTCACTCAAATGGCATCAAAGCAAGGTGGGACGGTGGCCTGCAAGGTGCCAGGTGTGGTGTGCCCTGGACCATCCAGGGTGCCATTCACATCCTGCTCTAGGTGCATGGCGCTCCGTGGTGCTGGGCACAACCAGCCTGCACAGAGGGAGAGGGCAAGGGGCTCTCAGGTGAGGGCGGGGCTGCCCAACAGCAGGCAAGGCTCAGCTGGCTCCAGCGGGGGAAGGAGGCAGAGCCATGCAGTAACTGGGGAGACCCAGGGCCGGCTCCTTGGTCCTGGGAATCAGACAGCAGGAAGGCAGGCCCCGAACCAGCAGCGTGCCCCCACCCCTTATCCCACTGTTGGCTCCTAAACAGCCCTGTAGTTGCTAGAGCAGCAGCTGACACAGAGGCCCGCCCAGGGCCTGACCCCACACTGACAAACTCTGGAAACTCCACAACCTTGGAAAGCAGTGAAGTACCAATAACAAAACAGCTCCCGCTTCAAGCCCAGGGCATTCAAGATATCATCTGTGTGGTTTCCTGTTCATGGTTTTCATTAAAAACGAAGTGTTCAATAAGAGCCTTTAACCAGTGAGGCTCCGCTGTAGGCCTCGGTTTCTTCACCTGTAAAACGGGCCCATTAGTGCTCCTGGGCAGCCTTCTCCCCGGCGCGGAAAGGGCAGATGAGAAGAGACCCAGGAAAGCAGCCTGCGAGCTGAACACGCGTGCGCTTCCAGCCCGTGCTCAAGGGCCACGTCTTCTCCTCTGCGTGCCCCTCCTTCCCAGTCTCCCACAGAACTGCAGGGACTGTCACCTGCATGCAGGGCCCTCGGCTTTCCCCTGCCTCGGTTTCCCCTCTGTGCGCTAGACAGAGTGCCCCATCTATTTCCCCAGATACAGCCAGAACTCAGCGACGGGTGAGAAAAAGAAAACAAGAGTAAGGGATTGGCAGGTCGACTCTACATTCAGAGCCTGAGTGGCTCCCCCTGGCGCTGTGCAAGGTGGCGGAGCTGGGCGCCGGGGACCTCTTTAAACTGCGCAGCCCAACTGCAGCAAGGTTGCACGCCCTCCCCACCCGCCCGCCTCCCAGCCACACAGTCCCTCCAGCAGGCACAGCCAAGGCTCAGGCAGGGCTCGCTCTCTCTCTGAACTGGTGCCCCTGTCCCCAAGCCCCCACTGCTCCACCTGGTGCTGGACGGACTGAGCACAGGGTGTCAACAGGGAATGTTCTCAGAGCCAACATCTGTCAGCCCAGGCTCAGGCCCACCCTCCTGCAGACCTGCTCCTCTGGGCTGCCCTCCTCTGGGCTGCCAGTCCCACCCCATCACACAAGAGCCCTTCCCTGCACAGCCACGAGGACTGCAGAGCTGGAAGTGCCCTCAGAGGTTGTTGCTCCCCCCCGCCCCACCCCCCACCCCCTCACCGTGTGTCTGGAGGAGAACCCAGAGGCCCGGAAAGAGGAGCGGCCTGGGCTTTCGTGGGGCTTTTTTGGCTCTTTTCCTGCTGCCTCTGCAGGTCCAGCCCTGCATCACCTTCTGGCAGTCACAGCGGCTGCTGTTTAGACAAGGGCTCCTGATGTTCCCGCCATAATGATGCACACAAAGGGGACCACCCCCGCATCTCCAGCCCACGTATGTGCTAAGTTCTCTGCGCCGGGTCTCATGTAACCCTCACCATGTCCTGTGAGCAGGTCCAATTATTCGCCCCCCTTTACAGGTGAGGAAATCGAGGCTCAGGGAGGTTAAGAAATTTGGCTAAGACCACACAGTAAGTGACACAACCAGGGTTCCAACCCACATTTGCGAGACTCTGTGACCACCAGCCCATGTGGCCCGGGCACTGGGGAGCCTGGACTGGGGGCTGCAGCTGCTGCTGACTCCTCATCTTCCTTAAGAGCTGCCTTTGAAAGCACCTGCTCCGTGCCAGGCCCAACACCAGGCCCTGGGGGTACAGTGAGGAATGAAAACCAGTCCCACCATCGTGTAATGGTTAGCACTCTGGACTCTGAAACCCAGTCCCAAGTCCCAAGGGGCTTTAGTGTCTCAAGGGCAAGGCCAGATAGGCTTGTCTTTGGATAAAGAACCATGTGGTTAACCTTTAACATGTCACTTCAGTGGTCCCTCCCCTCCCCCATCTGTGAAATGGGCCTCAGAGGCCTGAGCTAATGAGCTAATGGCTGGGACCCAGCTCGGGAAGTGTGATAAGTGCTCCACGCGCAAGGCCCCATTAAAGCCATTATCTGCGGGCTGGGTGTCCTCCTGCAAGTGGACTCCTAGTGACCACAGATGGGCACCCTACCTCCAGGAGCTGTGGCTGCAGGAATGAGCCGCCCCCTTTGAAAGCAGCTCTCACCTTGGGGGCAGGCCTCCCCATTATGTCTCAGGTAAACCGCCCCCAGCCCCAGCCTCAGCCCCAGCAAACCACTGAGGGCGGATGGTGTGTCCCTGCTCAGGCACCACCCTCGCCTTTCACTAATGCCCTCTAATGGGCCCATTTAGCGGCCCTGTCTCGCCTGTCACCACAGCAGCTAATTGCTACTCCTCCTCGAGCCCCGCACGGGCCTCTGCAATCAGCCGGCATTAACTGCCGCAGCAGACACGGCCACCCCACTCAGTCCCCCAGCCTCTCCGAGCCCCCACAGTCCCACGTTCTTGCTGTTGTTTCCAGGGGCCCTAAACTGCTCTACACAAGTTCAAGGAGAAGGAAAGGAAGTAGAAGGGGGATGGAGGCAATAGGCATGGAGTTGTTGGCAGGCAGGGGTGAGGAGAGGAGCCTCAGTCCCCGAAGAGGAATGAAGGTCAAGTCCTGGCCCCAGACCCTGTCTCACTGCAGGGAACCTCCAGAGCTGACCCTGGACAAGGATCTGAGAGTAAGTGGTTGTTTAGGAGCCGCCCCAGGAAGCACTGTGAGAAGGGATAGAGGGGATAAACAGTGTTTAATAAGAACATTCAACACCATGAGTCTCCTCTGTAGGCCTCAGTTTCCTCATCTATAAAAGGGGCCAATTAATTCTCCTGTCCAGGAAGGGGAAGAAAGCTGCAAAGG
The DNA here is from genome assembly GCF_027574615.1 of Eptesicus fuscus. Lineage (NCBI taxonomy): Eukaryota > Metazoa > Chordata > Mammalia > Chiroptera > Vespertilionidae > Eptesicus > Eptesicus fuscus. The sequence continues at coordinate 18,635,213 of NC_072489.1, read as the reverse complement.
GGATGAAGGAGCAGGTCACAGCTCTGGCCACTGGCACCCCACGGGTCCCTCTGAGAGACTGTGGAATGGACCTGGAATTTTCTCACAGACAAGTGAGGGAGCTGGGATGCTTATCCCAGGGTCCTTCCAGCCAGAGCCTTGCCAGGAGACACGGGGAGTCCACTGGCTCGATGGTGACTGACTGCTGGGGCAGTTATGCTACAGGCCCCCAAACAATGGTCCCCACGCAGGAGGAAGGAAGCAGACTCAGCACTCACCCTGGGTCATTTCTGGGCTGGTAGAGACCAGCAGGGAGCGGAGGCAGAAGAATCCTAGCCCTCAAATCCGAGTGATGTTGGCACCACTGCATGCCCAGCTCCTCTCATCCCTGGGTCTTCCTTCAGGCTGGTCCCTCTGCTGACAGTGTCCTCCCCAAACCCCTCCCTTGGGAATTCATGGCTGCCCTGGGTTCAGTTCCGCTCTGCATCCTCACAGGGCCAGTGACAAGCCTTGGTGGGACCCTCTGAGTCAGAGGACCTGAGGTTCCCTGTGGCAGAGAAGGCAAAGGTCCATGAGCTGGCCCCGGTTAGGACAATCCCAGGAGCCAACCTGTATTAGGAACAACATCTTGGTCACTGCTTGAGCCCTGATTGGGGGCTCTGGCGGGTGTGTTGCCTGACTGCTTGGAGGTCCCAGAGTCCTCAGGCACCCTCTCTTTCTGCTCACCCCACATGATGCTTTCCTTGGGATTCTGGGTTGAACGCCCTCCTCTTCTCACTCTCTCTCGCCCTCTTCCATGGCAAATTCTCTACTCCCAAGACTTCACTGTCCATCACTATGCCGATGCCTTCGAAGTCCCCACCTGCAGCTCAGGCCTCTCTCTCTCCAGCTTCAGTCCCCATCTATTTGGCAGTGGAAGACATCTCTACCTGCAGGTCCCTCAGGAACCTCAAGCCCCACCAATTCCAGTGACCACAGCTTCTCCTCATCCGGAATCTGCTAACATCATGCATCATCCATCTGTTACCCAAAGCAGAGTCTTAGCGGTCAACCTTGATTTTCTCACCGACTCCCCAGCCACACAAGCAAGATGTGCATATTTCACCTGTTAAATGTCTGTCCTCATCTTGTCGCCTCTATGACCACACCCCCTGGTCACCACTGTGTGCCCTTGGCAAGCACCTTCTCCTCCCTGGGCCTTGGTTTCCCCACCCATTCAACCTGATGATCTTGAAGGGTCCTCCAGTTCAGACTTTGTGCACTTGGGCATCTGCAGGGCATAGGAGTCCTGATTCCTCTCCAACTATCTACTCCACCTCCTCCGGCCCCACCCACTGCTCCCCCAGCCTCCACCCTAGGGAGAATGACAAAGGAGCCAACAAACTGACCCAGGCTGGTGAGGGAGGCACCAGTCCCAGCCTGGCCCATCAATCCAGCGGCAATTGGGGTGCACTCAATCCTGCCCTGCAGGTTCTGTGGTTCCAAAGCAAAAGCACCCCAATACCCCCTCTCATCATTTCGCCTTAAATGAATGCCATCTAGCTCCATCCTTGCCTCTGCTCCCAGTCCCTTTCAGCCCAGATCTACAAAGACCTTTCCAAAACATCAGCCGGGTTATGTGACCTTCTTATTTCAAACCCTTCAGTGATATTCCACCAACCAAGGATGAAGTTCAAGCTCCTCACTGTGGCCTACACATCGCTGTAGCCTCCTTCTCATCACCTCCTGCCTCTGATTCAAGGCTACAACCATACAGCGCATCTTTCCTTTCTCAGAATGGGCTGTGCTTCCTCTCAACTGTGGGCCTTTGCATGAATGGTTTCCTTCCCTTTCCTTCGAATGCCTGGGCCTCGGGCTCCCTAACAACTCCCAGACTCTAATATGCAGTCGGACTTGAGTCAGTATGGAACAGATGTGAGGAAATGTTTGTTTAACGAGTGAGTGTATGTCACAGGAAAGTGTGAACGAGCCCCATCTAGGAGCTGACACGGGCTCTAGAATGAAACAGGAAGGTCCTGGCCCTTCCTTTGCCAGCTGTGCAAACCTAGACAAGTCACTTTTTTGAGTTTCCTTTGCCTCATGGGACAGAGTGCTCAGCTTTTGGAGTGCTTGTGAGGATTAAACAAGGTGATCGGGTCCTCTGGCACCATGTCACACAGAAAGGGCCTAGTTAATGGCAGCTGTGACGAGCATCCTCTCCCTCGCCCAGGCCCCTCCCGGGCAGGCCAGGGAGACCCTGCCACCAGCCATTGGCCTCCCCCTCCCCTCAGCCTGGCTGCTGTCCCAGCTGCTCAGTGCATGACTGTCGTATGGCTTCGCCAGGAGGACAACGGAAGAAGAAACTGTCCTGGCTGCCTCACACAGAGGGGCAGCAGGGGCTGCGGGGAGGAGGCCCAAGAGAGGCTCTGCCTGCCACCGCAGGCAGGTTGCGCAGGGCCCATAGAACACGTGATGTAGTGCAGGGAGCGGATGCTGGGGCCTCTGCCTGTGCTGTGCTGATGTGTCTGAGAGTGACAGTCCCTGGGCTGCAGCTGGCGCACACCGACAATCCCTTCGCTCCTCGAATCCTGGGAGCAAGGGCGTTGAGCATGTGAGGGCTCACCAGCTCCTGGAGGGTCCCCCTGAGGGACAAGTTGGCGTGTGTTGGCCGGGCAGGGACCTTCTGAGATGAGCCAGGCTCTGCTGTCCCTCTTACCCTCCACCTCTGTTGCTGAGGTAGCTGCCGTGCCAGGCCAGTCCTCGGGCTCAGGACTGGGCTTTGAGCAAGCCCGGAGAGCCTTGCGGTCTCTTGCCTCTCTCCACATACGTCAGAGTTCCCGAGAGATAGGAGTTGGCCTGATCCACCTGCAAGGTCACAGGCTAGCCCAGGCCTTCAGATTCTCAGATGGACAGCCATCCAGGGCAGCCTAGGTGTCCCAGGCTGGCCCCATCACTAGGATCCCTTAAGCCCATCTGCTTTCCACTGCCCCCTGTTCTAGTGACATCAGTCCAGGATCGCCCAACTTGAAGAAACAGGGGGCAGGGCCAGGCTCCAACAAGTCCAGGTTCTGTGGTTCCAAAGCAAAAGCACCCCAATACCCCCTCCATCAGACCTCCCTAATACTTCTCCTCCCCAGGGCCATAGCCTCAGATCTTACGGAGGGCCTCTGGCAAGTCGCCATCCAGGTGCCTGGGCAGTGCCATGTGGCCACGAGAGCCCGCCCTGCTCCCAGCCCCGGCCTGAGCGGGACTGTCCTCCTTCATGTGCCCTGGCCCTTCCTTCTGACCTCCTCCCCCTTCCTCCCATCCCTCTGAGGCAGATCTTGTCTCTTTATGCATCAATTATTCATTTGCTCCAGCTACATTAAGCCTGGGTCAGTTTGTTGCTCCTTTGTCATTCTCCCTAGGGTGGAGGCTGGGGGGAGCCGTGGGTGGGGCCGGAGACGGTGGAGTAGACAGTTGGAGAGGAATCAGGACTCCTATGCCCTGCAGGTGCCCAAGTGCACAAAGTCTGAACTGGAAGATCCTTCAAGATCATCAGGTCGAATGGGTGGGGAAACCGAGGCCCAGGGAGAGGAAGGTGCTTGCCAAGGGCACACAGCGGTCTGTGCTCAGTTGCCCCAGGACTCTTCAGTCAGCTACGTGGCACTGACCCTCTTTTCTCTGCTTGCCACCCTCTATCTTGCTGCTCTAACTGAGCCAAATACACCCAAGAGGTGCCCTAAGAGTCATGAGAGGTCAAGGGGGGGTTTTAAAGTCATAAACCGGTGATGCAGAGAGCAGAGGTTGCACTCTGACGCCCAAGAAACAGCCCAGGTCTGTTTTCCAATCCTGTTCATGTTAACGTGAACTTGTTTGGGAGTCCCTTACCCCCAACTCCCCTGGTCAAACTCCCCTGGTCAGAAAGTTAAGAAACACTTCAAACCATATACACTTCTCATAGCACCACAACACACCTCATGGTGAACAAAGGCTCAGAGACGGTCTGCAGGGGAGAAAACTGTGCAACTGTGACTGACCTAGGATGCCCCAGGTTATTTCAGAATGGTCTGGATTCACCGGGTTCAGTAGACGCCAGGCCTCACAGGGTTTTGTGGAACCTGTAGAGGGACAAGTTCAGACCTCCCCTGTCCCGCACCCAACCCCCCTGACACACACACACTTGCAGCTGGTAAGTGGAAAGGTAAATGGGTTGCGTGGGTCCTGACCCCAAAGGGAGAGGAGCTGGAAGCATGAGGCTGAACTCTCTGGTGACTCTCTCACTCAGCTCAGCAGGCAGGGTGATGGAAAGTTCTGGGGTTTTGGAGGCGAACAAACCTAGTTTCATCCCTATGAATAGTTTCCATGCATTTGCTTTTCCTCAATGCCCATCCCACACATTGTCACACATGATCCCTGTTTATTTTCAGTTGGGGAAACCAAGACTCTGGAGATGTAGTCCCTTGCCCAATGTTGCACACACCCTGGAACCTCAGTGGCCCAGCTCCAAAGCCCACGCTGTGCTGGTTCTAGGAACAAGTCAGTACATCTTTCTGGGCCTCAACTTCCCCATCTGTCAATGGGAGAATTAGGATGCTTCTTTCTCAGGCTGATTATGAAGAAATTACCCCCACATGCTGCCTGATACCAATAGGAGGCCAATAAATGGTAGATTTCTTTCATCCTCTTTTGCATCCTACCCTTAAAATACAATGAAGCCATCTTCTCCAACAAAATAGACTGAGGGTCCCACTTTCAGCAGCCCTGGGACAGGTGACAGGAGAGGCTAAGGAGGGAATGCTGCTCTACCCCAGGTCTGCAGGCTGCAGGCCCACCTCCCTGCTGCACCGCAGCCGAGGGCAGCCTCAAGTAGTCTCAGGTGAGGCCCGGCTCTAAAACACATTTTTAAGGTCCCTTTCTCCTTCCCCTTTGCGAAACCAAGTTTTGAAATACGAGTAGTCACATTGCAATAAATACCATTGGAATCCACAGCACGTAATGGTTTATAAATGTGACTCATAATTCAACTGGGGCCTAGGTCTGGGGCTCTCTCCCCCACCAGCTCTCCAGCCCTGCAGCTGCATGAGTCCCTGGTGAAGTAATAAATCGGGAATAAGGGACGCACGGCTAACTCAATTCCACTTGTCAGCTTTAAGCTTCCGTGCTGTGTGTTAAGTTCGCACAAATATCACAAAGCATATATATAGACCATATATATGTACTATATATATACACACACACATATATTTATACATATATTCATGTATATATAAATAAACTTCCCTGCTGGTACGCAATTCCCACGGGACAGTAAAATCTTTTCTGGCAAGAGCCTCATTTTTCCAGGCTTATAGAGGCTTTGGCAGGTTAAGTCCCCTCTCCTCCCTCCCCAGCAGCCCTTCCCCCAGATGTAGGATTTGCTATGGCTGGGTCCAGGAGTCCCCCAGTGCAGTCGGAGACACTCATATTAGCTCTAAGAAGGAACTTCCCCTAGGCCAGTGACAGCACCTTAGAGTGACAGAGAGCCTGAGCATGCAGAGGGAGAGCTCGGGGGTCATCTAGTCCCACCTTTGTTCCAGCTACTCTGTGACACTTCCAATGTAGCTGGTGGATCAGAGACAGAAGCCAAGCCCCCTCGGAGCCAGGCTGCCTGGGGAGCGTCCACACGTCCACACGGAGCGCTATGGCTTCAGAGCCCCGCTGACCCGTCTTGGAGAAATCTGAGACTCCAGCCTGCCCTGGAGCGACTTGCCCCTTCTGGGTGGGCCCTCATGACAGATTCTAGGGCAGACCGGCTGCTCCTGAATCAGGCATTTTCGCTTTCCTTTTACATTTAGCTATAAAGCCAGCAGTTCTCAAATTGTTTGATCCACTGGACTGTGTGTATAGGTTGTGTGGGGCTTTGGCCGGGGCAGGTGAGGAGACTTGATGTGTTTCACTCGCCAGCTTTGTGACTTTAGGAAACTGGTTTACCCTCTTTGAGCCTTCATTTCCTTGTGGAAAAGTGAGGGCAATCACAATGGGTCAGAGGGTGGCCATGTGGCTCCAGGTGGGGATGCCAAGCACAGAGCCCCGCCCTCAGAAGACGAGAGCGCCCTCGCACGGCATCTGGGACCTAGCATCTAGCAGCGAGGCCAGCTATCTTGAGGCCTGGGGAGGGAGGCACCAGTCCCAGCCTGGCCCATCAATCCAGCCAACATGAGGAACAGCCCTGCCTGGGCGGTGGGAAGGGAACGAGACTGTGTTCATTCTGGGTAATGAAAAGTGTCATCAGTAAATGAAGAATCTCCTAATTACCCAGACGTCCCTGGGAGGATTTGTGGGGCCGCAGGCTGTGGCTGAGGCGGGAGAGGGTGGCAGGCTGGGTTTGTGGGCCAGGGGCTCCGAGTCAAACGGAGCAGGCTCTGACCCCTGTGGACGGAGCACCAGCCCCCCATAAAGAGCCACAAGCCAGTGGCCCTGGGCTGGGCTGGCTGCCTGGGGTGCATCAGCTGCAAAATGGGGAATGGACTCTAGGCGAGTCTGGGCTCAGACTTCAGGACTGCCCAGCTTTCTCTGCCTCCACAAACAAGCTGGCCCTAAGCATCACCTTTTTCTTTCTGAGCCTTAGTTCCCCTACCTGCCAAAGGGCAAAATGATGACAATGACCCTTGCCAGTGAGGGGTGGGAACTAGGGACCAAAGAGACATGGAATAAAAATATACTCTCCAGACAGCAAAGGGCCCACACAGCTGTCCCACAGCTGGGACAGGTGGGTGGCAGCTCTCCCAGGCTGCCCATCTGAGGGATGCAACCCAGACTCAATCACATTAACTCTGCAATTGGCAGGGGGGGGGGATTTGTTTTTCCTAAGGGGGCTTTGGAATTTTATGGATATGAGAAGGCCCCCCTAAACCTTCTGAGCTCCTGCATGAGCCATGGTAGGGCTGCCATGTCCTCTTTCCTTACCGCGGTTTTTGACTAGTGTGCCCCAAGGGGTTTCATAGGGAACGGCGTAGAAAGGGATCCTGGTGGAGGCCTTCTGCATGAGCCTTCACTTGAAAACATTTAGCTGTGGGGCCATTTTAAGATACTATTTTTTAAATTTATTTATGTATGTATGTATTTATTTATTTATTCTTTAATCCTCACCTGAGGGTATTTTTTCCATTGATTTCTAGAAAGAGTGTGTGTGTGTGTGTGTGTGTGTGTGTGAGAGAGAGAGAGAGAGAGAGAGAGAGAGAGAGAGAGAGAGAGAAACATTGATGTGAAAAAGACACATTGATTGGTTGCCTCCAGCACATGCCCCAACCTGCAACCAAGGTATGTGCCATTGACCCGGAATCAAACCTGTGACCCTTCAGTTCCCAGGCTGATGCTCTAACCACTGAGAAAAACCAGCAAGGACAAAATACTATTTTTAAATGATATCTTTTATTATGCTTATCCTATATAATAAAGATGTAATATGCAAATGGTCGTTACACTGTGAAGCGTAACAACCAACAGCGTAACAACTGGATCACGGATCAGCAGGAGGGTGGGGCAGTGAGCTACAAGTGGGCGGCGGAGAGCTACAGGAGGGGGCAGGGCAGCAAGCTATGGGGGGATTGGGAGGGGGGGCAAAGGGAGCTACAGGAGGGAGGCAGCGAGCTACTGGCTACAAACGGGCAGTGGAGAGCTACAGGAGGGGGCAGGGCAGCAAGCTATGCAGGGGGGTCGGGGAGAGGGGGCAGGGGGATCTACAGGAGGGCGGGGCAGTGGACAGAGAGCTACTGGAGGGCGGAAGCGAGCTACTGGCAAGCTACTGGTGCACGGATTAGTGCGCAGGGCTACTAGTCATTATCATAATATCATAATCAGAAGACTGAAGCACAGGAAGGTCAATGCTTCATCCAAGGTCACACAACAGTGCCCATGTCTCTCACTCCCCTTCTGAACCTTATGACCTCATCTTTTAGATCTACCATCAGTGTCGTCTCTCTCTTCTATGGAGGTCAGAGTAGAGAACACTCACCGACATGCCCCTGCCCCATTATATGGACAGGGAAACTGAGGCACAGAGTAGGACTCTTCTAGATAAGACCTGGGTGGAGATAGGGCATGAGCCTCTGTGGTCACTCCTCTGTGCACCATGCCCAACAATCTCCCCATCCAATGCCTTGCTCTGCTCCCCCACCTCCACCTCCCGCACCGGGTGGGGTCGTCCAGAAGACTCAGTGCAGAGAAAGAGCGATGACAAATGACTGCCTGGGAGAGATAATCCACTATTAAAACATGCCTGCTGTTCTAATTATAAAGGAGACCAAATTGGGTTTAAATTGGAATTAATTGGATGCCCCCTTATCCACGCCATCTATCTTGCACTCACCAGCCCTTCTGGACGGGTGGGATGGAAGAAAGCCGAATCTCATCTTCTCCCCCACTGCACAAACATCCCTGGAGGCAACTCGTGCAGGCCCCCAGCCCCTAATCCCTTTAAACGTTTCAAGGAGCACAGACAATGGCAGTTGGGTGCCTGGAGCCCTCCTCTGCCTACCTCACCAGAGGAAGATGAAAGGGGATTAGATGACTCTGGGAGGCTGGGGGGAGTGGCCAGCTCCCAATGTGTGCTGGAGTATTGTAAGGGGCTAAGAGACGACAGGTCTGTCCACAAAGCAAGGCCAGCCTGGGAGGCTGTTGGTGCAGGAGTCTTTGCTGAGGGTCCTCAGGTTGGAAGGCCTTGATGGAAAGGGAAATGAGGTCACCTAGCAAGCAAAATATGGCCCCAAAGCCAAGTGTGCTGCCTATAATCAACTGTTTGCTCATTATAACGGAAAGGTGAGGAAGGCCTCATCCAGAAACCATTGTTACCTGTGATCCTTGGCAGTCCTCTGTCCCTGCATAATTGTAGAATTTCCTTCTTCACTTGGGTTGGGCAAACAAAGTCTTTGCCATATACCGTTTGTCAACCAGAGCACTTGTTACTCTCCTGGGGTCTCGAACTAGTGACCTATGGGCCAGATTTTGTTTGGGCCACTATGTTTTGTTGTTGTTGTTGTGTTGTTGTTGTTGTTTTAATCTTAAATACCTTTGTCTGTTTTGGGGTATTCTCTCCATTTGTTCATCTCCACTTTTCTTAATTTCATCTCACACCTGGCCTGCTTCACTCATTTACATCACCTACCTGGCTCCATCAGGCATGTGAGCTTGTAATTCCCGCAGGTTCATCCAAACTGTGTGCTGTGGCTGATTCGGCCTCTCCACTGCCTCCAGATGGAAGAGGTTTATCTCTGAGGGAGGTTCAACTAATAAAACACACAAGAGCTACCAACCAACTATGCACCCAGCAAATTCCTTTTGAGCACCTATCATTTGTTGGGCTTGGTGTGAAGAGTCTGGGATAGAAAGATGAGGCGGTTAAAACACTGTACCAGAGCTGAGAGAGAACATAGAAACTGTGTGTGTGTGTGGGGGGGGGGGGTGAACATGTTGGATCCCAGGGACACAGAGAGGTCAATAAAGGGCCTAGGAGAGAAGGGTCATTTTTAGCTGGGCATGGAAGATTTAGGAGGCGTTTGCCAGCTAGAGGAATGAAGGTAGTGAAGGTGAGAGACATAGAAGAGGGATGGCACATGGTGACTGGTCAGAGGCCATGGTAAGGAGTTTAAACATGACAATTGAGTACAGTGGGGAGCCCTCCAATTGGTGTGGAGGGTTGATTAGCAGGTATAATGTAGAGGTAGAAGACCCAGCAGAAGCTGCTGCTGTGATTCAGAGGTGAGGGTCTGCACTGGTGGGGTGAAAAGAAATGAATGAACACACTTCCTAACTAGTCTTGGTGAGTCCCAGGCTTCAGGGATGAGATGGATGGAAGAGTTGAAAATGACTCCTTGGCTTCTAGCTCAAGTAACCAAGTGGACAAGATATATCAGCATTTTGCTCAAGAAAATGACTAAAATAAGCCACACTTCATAATGGCCAAGTGACATTGCTTCCACCACCCAAGTCTAGGCATTGCCTCAAGCACACTGACGCTTGTAAACTGGGTGCATTGGGTGAGGCCTCAAACCTCCCCTAACTTCCAGAAAGAAATTTTTAATCTCTGGAAACATAGAATTGCCAAAATTAAAAAAAAAAATCAGCTACATACATTGGGAAATAAGGGTCCTAATTATTTTTCTGCTGCAACATTTATAAAACCCTTTTATTAAAATGAGTAAATAATAAAGAGTATGAGCCCTGGAAAAGGTTGAGTACAAATGAAAGAATAGGAGAAACTACCTCATCTTTGAGCCTAAATATGCTTCAGCACCGCGGACAGCAACCCACCAAGGACGGTGGCAAAAATGTCTTTTTTTAAATCTTTTCAAATAATGCTGGAATATTTTGTTAAGGTATTTTGCTGTTTGTTGGCATGGAATATTGAACTGAAGCTTTCCTTTCTTGCAATGAGTTTGGCTTTGGTATCAGGGTAATGTTTGCCTCATAAAAGGAATGGGGAAGTATTCCCTCCTCTTCTATTTTCTGGAAGAGTTTTTGTAGAACTGGTGTTATTTTGTCCTTGAATATTTGACATAACTAATCATTTAAGCCACCTGAGGTCCGGAATTTCCTTTATGGGATTGTTTTTTAACTACAGAATCAACTAAAAAATAGATGTTGTTCTAAGATCAGGAGCAAGACAAAGATGTTCACTTTCACCACTTCTTTTCAACATTGCATTGGAGATTCTAGGCAGGAAAATGAGGCCATAAAAAGAAATAAAAGTCATCCAGATAGGAAAATAAGATGTAAAACCATTTCTATTTACAGATGACATGATCTTATATAGAGAAAGCACTAAAGAATCCATCCACACACACAACAAAAAACTATCGGTGTTAATAAATGCTTTTAGCAAAGATGAAGGTTACAGATTCATGTATACAAATCAATTGTATTTCTATATACTAGCAAAGCATAATTAGAAAATGAAATTAAGAAAACAATTTCACTTACAGTAGTATCAAAAAGAATAAAGTACTTAGGAATAAATTTAGCCAAAGAAGTATAAGACTCACACACTGAAAATGACAAACACTGTTGAAAGAAATTAAAGAAGACCTAAATAAATGGAAAGATATCTTGTACTCATAGATTAGAAGACTTAATATTGTTAGGATAGCAATACTGTTCAAGTTGATCTACAGATTCAATACAATTTCTTTTGAAATTCAAACTGCCTTTTTTGCAGAAATGAACAAGCTGATCTTAAAATGTATATGGACCCAGAATAGCCTAAATTAAGTTGGTAAAGGAGGACAAAGTTGAAGGACTCACACTTTCTGATTTAAAAACTTACTACAAAACTACAGTAATTAAGACAGCATGGTGCCAGCATAAGAATAGACACACAGATCAATGGAATATAATTGAGAGTCCAGAAATAAACACACACATCCATGGCCAATTGATTTCCTACTAGGTGACAAACACCTTTCAATGGGAAAAGAATAGCCTTTTCAAATGGTGCTGGAACAATTGGATATCCACATGTAAAATAATGAATGGACCCCATCTCATGCCATACACAAAAATTAACTCAAAACACACCAAAGGCCTAAATGTAAGAGGTAAAAATTAAGACTTTTGGAAGGAAACATAGATGTGACTCTTCTTGACATTGGATTAGGCAATGATTTGCTAGATATCACACCAAAAGCACAAACAACCAAAGAAAAAACAGATAAATTAGACTTCATTAAAATGAGAAACTTTTGTGTATCAAAAAACACTATCAAGAAATTTAAAAGACAATCCAGAGGATGGGAGGAAATATTTGCAAATTATATAGCCGAGAAGGGCCTATTATTCAGAATATATAAAGAACTATCAACTCAACAATTAAAAGACCAACAAATCCAGTTTTTTAAATGAGCAAAGAATCTGAAGAGATTTTTCAAAAGATATACAAATGGACAATAAGCACATGAAAATATGCTCAACATCATTAGTCATTAGAGAAATGCAAATCAAAACCACAATGAGATGCAACTTCATACCCACTAGGAAGGCTATTAAAAAAGAAAACAAGAAAGAAAAGAGCAAGTCTTGGTAATGAGGTAGAGAAGTTGGAATCTCATGCATTGCTGGTGGGATTGTAAAATGGTAACGTCATTGTGGAAACAGTTTGGAAATTCCTCAAAATTTAAAAATGGGTTGCCTTATGACCCAACAATTCTACTACTAGGTAACCAAGAGAGGTGAAAACATACATTCATATAAAAACTTACACAGAAATGTTCATAGAAACATTATTCATAATGGTCAAAAAGTGGAAACAACATAAATGTCCATCACCAAATGTGGTATGTCTTTATAATGGAATATTATTCAGCCATAAAAAAAATGAAGTACTGATGATACAAGTTAACACTTGGATAAATCTTGAAAACTTATGCTAAGGCCAGACACAAAAGGTTATCCCATGGACCAGACAGCAGAATGACCAGAATGACCAGAACGACCAGTGGCTATGACGTGCACTACGGCAGCCAACAAGCCTGATCCGGCCCCCAATCAGCCCCCGCCCCCCCACCCCCCCCGCCCGCCCGGCTGGCCCAGCCCCCAATCAGCCCCCAACACTCCAATTGGGGGCGGAGCTGGCCGGCCAACCGCCTGCAGCCCCTCCCGCCCCCGCCAGCCTGGCCTGATGGGCCCCCATTGGGGTGGGCTGGCCAGACTCCACCTGTGCACGAATTTGTGCACCGGGCCTCTAGTATATTATATGATTCCATTTATATGGAATGTCCAGGATAGGCAACTCCATAGAGACAGGAAGTAGATTAGTTCTGTCAGGACTTGGGGAAAAGAGGTAATGGGAAGTGATTACTAAAGGGCACAACCTTTCTATTTAGGGTGATGAAAATGTTTTTGAATTAGATAGAGATGATGATTGTACAACCTTGTGAATATGCTAATAATCACTGAATTGTACATTTTTTGAGATGGTAATTTTGTTATATGAATTATATTTGAATAAAAAAGGAGTTATATAAAATTTTTTCTTTTTTGAAATGAACTTCGGTGGTTTGTTCATTTCAAGAATTTTGTCTGTTTAATCTAAGTTGTCAAATAATTGACCAAAGTTTGTTTATAATATCCTCATATTATCCTTTTAATATCTATAGAACCTATAGTGATGGTTCCTCTTTTACTTTTTATTTTTATAATTTGTGTTTTTTCTCATCACCCCCCTCCCCTTATTTTTTTCCTGATTAGTATGGCTAGGGGTTTGTCAATTTTATTGATATTTTCAAAGAACCAGCTTTTGAAGTAAGTCTCTCTCCACTCCCCCCTTTCTACATTGTAAAATTTCTCCTGTTCTCTTTATTATTTTCTCCTGGTTACTTTTGATTCAATTTGGTCTTCTTTTTCTAGTTTCTTGAGGTAAACCTTAATATATTGATTTAAGACCTCCCTTCTTTTTCCAATATAATTATTTAATGCTATAAATTTCCCTCTAAGCACTGCTTGAGATTCAGCCCACACGTTTTGATATGTTTTGTTTGCATCTTCAACCAATGCAAATTATCTTCTGATTTCTCTTGTGATATATTCTTTGGCCCATTGCTCATTTAAAGATATTTCATTTAATTACCAAATACTTGGGAATTTTTCAGATATATTTCAGTTATTGACTTCAAATTTATTTCTGCTGTGTCCAGAGAACATGCTCTGTATTTTCTTGATTTTGTTTATGGTCCAAAATATACTCTATTTTGGTAAGTGTCCCACGAGCACTTGAAAAGAATGTACATTTTGCCGCTGTTGGGTGGCGTGTTCCATAAATGCCAATTAGGTTAAGTTGATTGATAGGGTTGTAAAGTTGTTTCTATTCTTACTGACTTTTTGTGTACTTGTTCTGTCAATTATTGAAAGAGGGATGTTGAAATCTCCAACTCTACCTGTAGATTTTTCTATTTCTCTTTTTAGTTCCATCAGTTTTTGTTTTAGATATTTTGAAGCTCTGATGTTGAGTGCATATACATTTAACATTGTAATGGCCTTTTGATTAATCAACTCATTTATCATGATGAAATGTCTCTCGTTATACCTGGTATTGTTCCTTATTCTGACATCTACTTTTTACGATTTAATTACACTAGATTTCTTTGGATTAAGATTTGCATGGTATATATTTGTCCTTTTTTACTTTTAACCTTCTGTTTCTTCATATATAAAACAAGCTTATACATGACAGATAGTTGGGTTTTGCCTTTCTGCCATATATTAAAATGTCTGCCGTTAACGGGAATGTTTCGATCATTTTACACTTAATATAATTATTTACAAGGTTAAACTTTCTTGTTTTCATTTTCTTTTATTAGCTTTTCTTTTTGTTTGTTTTATTTTTCCTTAGTTGCTTTAGGATTTACATTATACACATTTAGCTCCTGCCATGAAGGAGAAGGCAGATGCCACTGTATAATGCATGCATTGTAGGCCCAGGAAAGAGTAACAGGGACCAGATTTACCCTCCAATCCAACAAAACAGATTAAAAACACACAACAACAATCACAATAGAAGAAGCAACATTTTCAAAGACACTAGACGTCAGGCAATGAAAGAGAATGATCTCTAAGAAACAGGAAATGACCAAGTGAGCCTGCAATTGCTGCTTCCTGGTGCCTTGAAAGGGTTTCAGGCGTGGGAGTTTTCAGGAAGGGGCAATCTAGGTGGAGCCCAATGGACTCCTCAAGTGGAGGGAGTAAAACTAGGTATCTGGGGAGATGAAGGCAGTTAGAATTCTCAAGACAGAGTAGCATAAAGAAAAACGTTGCCCAGAGAGAGAACCCTGAAGATCTGCAGAGGAGCCCCCTTAAATACTCAGCAGATCAGTGTGTGTATGTGAGGAAACCACCCAAAGCTGAGGGAAAACAACATGACAAGAATCAAGAACAGTGCCCAAAGCTCGCCCTGAAGCAGAGATAGTGCCTCTTCTTACATGCCAGACTGGAAAACAAAACAAAACTGGTAATTCATGGGTATTGGGTAGAATACTCAGTAAGAGGGAATAATTAATCCTAGACTGAGCACAGCTCCAGACCTGCCTATCAAATCATAAAAGCAGGAGTCAGAAGGGTCAAACCCTTCCCAAGTAATTAGCTGCATAATCCCAGAAATCCTTCCATAAGAATATTTATAGAATTGTAAACTATCTAGGACTCAACTAGATAAAATTCTTAATGTCTCAGATTCTATCAAAGATCACCTGGCATAAAAAGAAGCAGAAAAACATGGTCCATACTGAAGAGCATAATCAGTTAACTGAAACAGGCCCAGACTGACAGCCGATGTTAAAATGGGCATCCAAGGACATTAAAACAGTTACTGTAACTATGTTCAAAAGATAAGTAGAGCCCAGCTGGTAAGGCTTAGGGGTTGAGCATCGGTCCATGAACCAAAAGGTCAGCAGATTGATTCCCGGTCAGGACACATGCCTGGGTTGTGAGCTCAATCCCCAGTAGGGGCATGCAGGAGGCAGCTGATTGGTGTTTCTCTCTCATCAATGTTTCTATCTCTCTCTCCCTCTCCCTTCCTCTCACTCTAAAAATCAATAAAACCATACATATTTTCAAAGTTCCTTAAAAAAAGATAAGTAGACAGATGGATGATAGTTTTTAAAAGTTGGTCATCTAGAATTGACAGCTACAATATCTGAGAGGAAAAATCTCAGTGTCTGAGATAAGTGACAGATTAGACGTGGAAAAATAAAATATTAGTGAAATGAAGGCATAGCAACAGAAACTATCCAAAAGGAAACACATAGAGAAAGATGAATTTTTTTAAAGTTATAAGAGCATCGTTGAACTGTGGGACCTCAAGCAGCCACGTGTATAATTGGAATCCCCAAAGGAGAGGAGAGGTGAAAGCGGAGGGAACAGAAACACTATTAGAAGAAATAATAGCCAAAGAAATTTAAATTTGATGAAAACTATTAATCCACAAGTCCAAGAAAATAAATGAATTCCAAGCATAAGAAACATGAAAAAAGGCATATCATAATTGCTTAAAACCAGTGATAAAAAGGACATCTTAAAAGTAGTCAGAGGAGGAAGACACTTTACATACAGAGGGGGAAAAGATAAGGATATTATTGCAGATTTCTCGCCAGAATAATGAAAGCAAAAAACAGTAAGATATGACTTTTAAATTGCTGGAAAAAAATTGTCAACCTAGAATTCTATGTCCAGTGAAAATGTATGTCTAAAATAAAAACAAACTGAAGATGTTTGCAAACATACAAAATGGTCTAAGTACCACAATTAAAAGATAGAGATCATCAGACTGGATAAAAAAGCAAAACCCAATGATATGCTGCCTATAAGAAATGCACCATTAACTATAAAGACATAATTAGGTTAAAGTAAAAGGATGGGAAAATATATAACATGCTAATTCAAAACAAAAGAAAGATGGAATAGCTATTTTAATATCAGACAAAGAAGATTTCAGAGCAAGGAAATTCATTTAAAATGATAAAGGTGGTAAAGTTAAGGAGTATATAACAATTCTAAACATTATGCCCTTAATAACAAAGCTTCAAAATACATAAAACAAAACTGATAGAACTGGAAGGAAAAATAGAGAAATCCACAACTACATTGGAAATACTCAGTACCCCCTCACAACAACAGATAGGACAAGTAGTCAGAAAACCATCAAGGATGTGGTAGATTTTAACACTATCAACCAATTCTGTTCAAATGCACACAGATCATTTGCCAAGATAAACCATATTCTGGGTCACAAAACAAGTCACAATTAATTTAAAATGATTCAATTCATAAGGTATGTTCTTTGACTATAATGAAATTGAACTGAAAAGAAATAATGAAAATTTATCTAGAAAATCCTCAAATATTTGGGAGCTAAATAACACATGTCTAAATAACTCATGGGTCAAAGAAGAAATCAAGGGGGACTAATGAAAATGAGATAACTTTTCTTTACGGTTCAGAGCAGACAAATTTGCAAAAAGTTAACAGCTGATGCTGATGTGAGACAATGGCACTCCCCTTGACTGCTGGTGGGAATGTAAAGCTCCAATCTTTTAGGAGTAATTTGGTGGTGAGCATCAAAATTTAAAATGCTTTTGTCACTCTCAGAAATGTGTCTTCCAGCACGGTTGCAGAAAGTAACAGGTTTATAGCTGCACTGAAATAGTAAAAAACCAGAAACACCATTACTGTTCATTAGGTTGGTTAAATAAATATGGCAGATGCAGGGTATTCCAATACCCTGAAGAAGAAAAAAGCTCAACTTACTTGGCTCTTTGTGTAGTGTGTGTGTGTGTGTGTGTGTGTGTGTGTGTGTGTGTGTGTGTGTGTATGCACATGAGTGCTTTTCTGGTTGTCTTTTAACTTAAACTCATGTTGGGTATTCCCTCCCGCCCCCCGCCCTCCTTGAGCTAGATAGAAGAAAGATGTGGGCCAATGGCTGGAGCTCCAGTTTAGGCCTATGGGGAAGCAATTGAATGTGCCTTGTCCCACCTGTCAACCATGGGAAAGGAGGCCGCCTCACCTTCCCACAGTGTTGTCTTGGGGGCGGCCTGCAGCTCAGAGCAGTCCTGAGCAGGCCTGGTTTTATCTCTGTGCCCGGCATGTGAGACACGCTCTCCTTCTGTGAGCTCTTGGCTTTCTGTGGTACTTTCTTCTAAGGAACAACAAACAGCCAGGGTTGTCACAGGTAGAGTCTGAAGGCCTCCCCATTGCCTCCTGTTTCTCTGGCATAAAAATCGCCTAGGAACCTGACAGACACTACCTCAGCCAAATAACTAAGGCCAACATCAACAATCATTAATCATGTTGATAGTATAGACCTGCCTCAGCTCCTAGGGCTGTTGTTACAAAGTACCAAACACTGGGTGGCTTGAAACAACAGAAATGTATTGTCTCACGGTTCTGGCACTAGAAGTTTCAATCTAGGTGTTGGCGAGGTCCTGCTCTCTCTGGGGCGATAGCCTCTTCTAGCTTCCGGGGCTCACCAGCAATTCGTGGTGCTCCTTGGCTTGTGGATGCATCCCTCACAGCACACGCCCTCTTCTCCCTGTGGATCATCCCTCTGTGTGAGTCTGTCTCTGTGTCCACAGCTCCCCTTTCCATAAGGTCATCAGTCATTGGATTAGAGCCCATCCTAATGACCTCATAACTTGAATATCTCGGTAAAGACCGTATTTCTAAATAAAGTCACATTATGAGATACTGGGAGTGAAGATGTCAACATATATTTTAGGGAGACACAATTCAACCCATAACAAAATTCAATTCATTTTGACATGCTGTGATGAAATTGGCATTTTATCTCTATGGTCTTTCAATAATCCATGACCCCAGTATTACCATGAGAAAACACCAGACACATTCTGATAGAGATAATACAGGGGCATTCTACACAATACCTGACCGGTTCTCCTCAAAACTATGAAGAAAATAAAAATAAGGGAAGTCTGAGAGACTGCTGTAGCTACCTAAGGTGACATGATAACTAAATGTAATGTGGCGTCCTAGGTGGGATCCTGGAAAATGAAAACGACACTAATAAAAACTAGGGGAATCTAAATACACAATGGATTCCAGTCAATAATAATATATCAGTGTTGGTTCATTCATTGTAATAAATATAGTTATTTAAGATATTAATAATAGGGGAAATTGGGTACAGGAAACTCTGTGTACTATCTTCTCAATTTTTCTGTAAACCTAAAACTGTTCTAAAAAACAGCCTATTGACAAAAGGGAATTTGACAGCTTTTGATAACATATCAGAATTTGTGGGAGGCTGCTAAAGCAGCGCTCGGGAAGCTTATAACAATAAACACCTGTAATAAAAAAGGAGCGCATTCTCAAATCAATAACGTCAGCTTCCACCTTAGGAAACTAGAAAAAGAAGAGCAAGTAAAATCCAAAGAAGGCAGAAGAAAGAATATTATAAAAATGAAAGTGTAAATTCATGAAACAGAAATCAGAAAAACAATAGAAAATGTTGATGAAACCAAATGTTGGGTTTTTTTAGAAGATCACTAGAAGTGCTAAATTCTAGCAAGACTAATGAGGAGGGAAAAAAGAGAGAACACAAATGACCCATATCAGTAATCAGAGAGGTGACATCACTATAAGTTCTAAAGACATTAAAAGGATGATAAAGAAATGTTATTTAAAAAAAACAACTTTATGCCAATAAATTTAAGAACTTAGATAAAATGGATAAATTCCTTGAAAGACATAAAGTACTATAGCACACTCATGAAAAATTAGATGTCCTAAATCACCTTATATCTGTGGAATAAATTGAATTCCTTTCCATAAAGATAACCCCATGCCCAAATAGCATCCCTGGTGAATTCTATCAAGCATTTATGGACAAAATAATATCAATTCTACAGAAAATAGAAGAGGAGGAAACAGTTCCCAATTCCTTTTATGAGGCAAGAATTACCCTGGTACCCAAATCAAAGACATTAGAATAAAGGAAACCTACAGTCTAATACCCTACATCAATAAAAAGCAAAATACCTTAACTAAACATTAGTGAAGTGAATCTAGCAATATATGAAAAAGGTCGTAAACCATGACCAGTGGCATTTATCCCACAAATGCAAGGCTGTTTTAACACTCAAAATTAATGTACTTCACCAGCTTAGTAGACTAAAACAATCATATGATCATCTTAATAGACATAGAAAAGACATTTGAGAAAGTTGAACACTCATTCATGATTTTAAAAAGAAAATTTTCAGCAAACTAAGAATAGAAGGAAACTTCTGCAACCTGAAAAGATACCCATGAAAAATGTACAGTTAACATCACATTAAATGGTGAAAGACTGAATGTTTCCCCCTAATATTGGAAGCCAGGCAAGAATTTCCACTCTTACCACTTCTATTGAACATTGTAATGGAGGTCCTAGCCAGGCATGCAGGCAAGAAAAAAAAGCATATAGATTGGAAAGGAAAAATGAAAACCATCTTCTTCACAGATGACATGATTATGTCTAGATAGAAAATCCTAAGGGATAAAAAACACACACACACACAAAGCAACAGCTACTAGAATTGATAAGCAACATAGTAACAGAAAATATTATATTTCTGTATACTAGAAATGAACAGTTGGAAATCCAAAATTTTAAATGCAATTTACAATAGCAAGAAAATATTAAATACTTTAGAATAGATTTAATAATGTATTTGCAATTTCTATACACTAGAAACGACAATTTATTGTTCAGAAAAATTAAAGAAGACCTAAATAACAGTGAGACACATCACATCCATGAATCAGAAGACTCAGTCTCATTAAGACATCAGTTCTTCCCAAATTGTTCTATTCTTTGTACGAAATCCCAATCAAGATTCCAACAGGGTGTTGTTCTTTTTTAGAAATTGACAATTTGATTCTAAATCTTATATGGAAATGTAAATAACCTCAAAAAGCCAAAAACCTTGAAAAAAATTGAAGGCTACTCTATCTGATTTCAAGACTTATTATAAAGCTAAAGTAATCAAAACACCATGGAATTTGGCATAAAGACAGACAATAGTTCAATAGAACAGAATAGAGTCCAAAAATAGAACCACACATATATGGGTAATTGATTTTTTCCAAGGGACAAAGGCAATTTAGTATAGAAAACATATTATTTTCAACAAAGAATACTGGAACAATTGTATATTCTTATATAAAAAATGTTGAACCTTGTCATATTATATACAAATATCGTATATAAAAGTTAACTTAAAATGAATCATATACCTAAATGTAAAACCTAAAACTATAGAACTTCTAGCAGAAAAACTTAGAAGAAAATCTTTGTTACCTTTAGTTAGACCTGACACCAAAGCATGATCCATAAAAGAACAAATTGATCAATTTGACTTCATCAAAATTTTAAATGTCTGTTCTACAAAAAATACTCTTAATAGGATGAATATATAAGACACAGACTCATTGAAAATATAATCCAGTCATTCTACTATTAAGTATTTGCCAATATATTGCATCTGTCCATGCAAACACTTGTACATATTTATAGCAGATTTGTAACAGTCCCAAGTAGAAACAATTAAAATGTCCAAAAATCCAGGTGAATGGACTAACAAATTGTGTTATATATAATGGCATGCTACTCAGAAATGAAAGGAATATAAGCCAGTCACAAAAATATATACATACTGTATTATCCCATGTTTATTAAACTCTAGAAACTGCAAACTAATCTATGGTGACATAAAGCGGATCAGTGTTCACTTGGTGGTAGTGGGGACGTGGGGAGATGTTGAAAGGAGGGATTACAAAGAAGCATAAGGAAACTTTCTGAGATAATGGATATATTAAATTTCTTGTTGGTGGTGATAATTGCACTGGTGTATACATGTATCAAAACTGATTTATCAAATATTTTAAATACCTGTAGTGTATGTCGATTATGGTATTTCAATAAAGCTGTAAAGTACTTTGTCAATTATATTTTAAAGGAATCAAAAATTATTTTTAAAACGTTTTTATATTACCTCACATTTCTACATTTCCACCACTTTTTCAGCACATACCTAATGATATTTTAATAGAATCATACACAAAAATCTTAAAATACTTATTAAATAAGAAATGAATATGAAAACTATGCTCACAAAGTATCACATATTAGAATGCCTGACAAACCCTCAAGATGCCCTTATGCCTTAGAGTCTTCTAGAATCGAAAACCCTCGCCCAGCCGGTGTGGCTCAGTGGTTGACAGTCAACCTATGAACCAGTCGGTCATGGTTGGATTCCCAGTCAGGGCACATGTCCAGGTTGCAGGCTCAATCCCCAGTAGGCAGCCAGTTGATGATTCTCTCTCATCATTGATATTTCTATCTCTCTTTCCCTCTCCCTTCTTCTCTGAAATCAGTAAAATATCTTACCTTATAATAGAGAAACATGCAAATTGACCGCACCTCCGCTATGCCCATGATTGGGCCTGCCAGAGGCTGGGGGCGGGACTCCGGGTGGCCCATCCGGCCGTTGGGAAGACCAAGATGGCTGCGCCCAATCCTGTAAGTTCCGGGGATCCGCATGGCGATCGCCACAGGGGGGGGCGTGTCGGCCGAGCCCGGCGCTCCGTGGGTGTCCGCATGGCGATCGCCACCCGGGGGCGTGTCCGGGCCGAGCCCGGCGCTCCGTGGGTGTCCCGGGGGCGATCGCCACCCCGGGAGCGTGTCCGGGCCGAGCCCGGCGCTCCCCGGGTGTCCGCATGGCGATCGCCACCCGGGGGGCGTGTCCGGCCCGAGCCCGGCGCTCCCTGGGTGTCTGCCTTGACAAAAGCTTTCCACATCTCTGTTTATTCTTTTGAATCCATAAAACGACCTTAAAAAAAGCATCGGGGCCAGCTAAGAAAGAATGCACTTTCTGGCCAGAGCACGCAGGATTCTTTTGCCCAACAGGTTAAAGGGAGCAGAGCTGGCACAGTGGGAATGGCCCTGGTGCCCTATGAGGAGACCGGGGGAATGGGGTTGCCGAAATTCCCTAAGCCTCTTGCCACCTTCTCCTTTGCAAACCACACCATCCAGATCCACCAGGACTGGAGACAACTGGGAATCACAGCCGTGATTTGGGACATGGTAAGCAAATCTTGAGGGGCCTCTGAAAACATCTGCAACTGATTATAAGACTGGTCTTTATTTAAAAAGAAATAAAAGAACAGCTTTGTTGAGATATAACCCATATACTGTACATGTCACCTAAAGTGTACAATGAACTGGTTTTTTAAAGTAAATTCAGAGTGGTACAACCATCACCATGCTCAATTTTTAAATATCTTCGTGACCCATCCCCTCCAAAAAAAACTTCTACCCACTGGAATCACTTTCCTGATCATCTTCCCCAAAATAGATTGCACTTTAAAGGTGGGTAAAGGAAAGTTGAGGGAAGTTAAAACACTGCACAAAGGATATTGTAAGATGACAAAGCCCAAAGTGAAGATCAGGTGTTTTCTTTAAAATATATATATATTTTTAAAATTTCAGAAAGGGAGAGGGAGAGAGAGATAGAAACATCAATGATAAGAATCACTGATCAGCCGAAACTGGTTTGGCTCAGTGGATAAAGCGTCGGTCTGTGGACTGGAAGGTCCCAGGTTCGATTCCGGTTAAGGGCATGTACATTGGTTGAGGGCACATACCCCGGTGGGGGGTGTGCAGGAAGCAGCTGGTAGATGTTTCTCTCTCATCGATGTTTCTAGCTCTCTATCCCTCTCCCTTCCTCTCTGTGAAAAATCAATAAAATATATTTAAAAAAAAAAAAAGAATCACTGATCAGCTGCCGCCCACAGGCCCCTTACTGAGGATTGAGCCCGAAACCCAGGCATGTGTGCCCCTGATCAGAATCAAACCTGGACTCTTCAGTCCACAGGCCGATGCTCTCTTCATTAAGCCAAACTGACCAGGGCCATGTGTTTTCTTCAAGTTCTGCGTGGTTGTAATGGTCCCCAAATCTATACTAATAAAAGGGTAATATGCTAATTAGAGTGGTTGTCTTCTGGACATCTTTCCAGACAAAGCCGCAGTGGCTACAGAGGCCAAGGCTCAGGCAGCCATAACCACCTGCAGTGGCAGCAGCATTGGGGTTATGGGGGTGGTGCCTCCAGAGGGAGGCCAGACGGGGGGCCAAGGCACAGGCAGTTTGCGGTGATCAGGCTGATAGGGGAGGGCAAGGTAGGGGCAATCAGGCTGGCAGGAGATCAAGGTAGGGGCGAGCAGGCAGGCAGGCAGTGGGGTTAGGGACAATCAGGCAGGCAGGCAGGTGAGTGGTTAGGAGCCAGCGGTTCCAGATTGTGAGAGGGATGTCCGACTGCTGGAAATTGGACATCCCCTGAGGGGTTCCAGATTGAAGAGGGTGCAGATTGGGCTGAGGGGCACACACCCCCTACCCCCCCCTCCCACCAGTGCACGAATTTCGTGCACCGGGCCCCTAGTATATCTATAATAATAAAAGTGTAATACGCTAATTAGACTGGACGTCCTTCCGAACGACCTTCTGGATCAAGCTGGGGCTGGGAGAGAAGCCCAGGTCCCGGGTGCCAGAGGGAAGCCAGTGCCGGCAGCCAAGGGAAGGAAGGCCTACTCTTGCATGAATTTCGTGCATCGGGCCTTTAGTATATTTATAAAAATCCTCAAAATGTCCAGTCTAATGTAAAAAGATAATACTTGTGATAATGACTTTAAAACACTTCAAGAAATCTTGTCTTTTAATTTTATATTTATTATTTTAAAAATATATAAGGTACATACTTAGTGCATTTTAAATTATTCAATAATCACAATATTCATTTAAACAAACTACCCATTCCTTAATCTTTCATTCTGTGAGTTTATGGACTTCCAGAGCTTGTTCAACTAATGTATTGTTGCAGCAACAAGACTATCACCTCTCACAAAAAGACTTTTTTAAAATTGCACTTTGCATAAATGAGTGTGTCCTAAGAAGAGTTTGTGGGGAGGAAAGACATGGTGGAGCATCCAGAGATGCTTATATCAACTCACATATTTTACAGCTTAGTTATGTACATCTTTTCATGCAGAACAAAGACATGAGGAAGAATTTGGCATTAAGCATTAGTTAAAAAAAAATGCCTGTAAGGAATGAGTTAACCCCTTTCACATTTATTGGACCGTTTCACACTGTGAGTTAGGATTATTCATAATTGTAAAAAAATCTACCCCAAATTTGAATATGATTATAACACCCTGTCTTGAAATAAAGATCCCAGTGTATGAGAAACCTCCCCTGGAAAAGAATTCAGGCAGTCAGAGTTGAGAGATATAAAGAAAGTCCCTTTTCTCGCTTCATTTCAGTAAAATTTCTGCAAGCATACCAAACTGTGGAGGAAGTATTTGTTTTGAGGACGGTGAGGAATGTTTTGAAAACTGCAGACAAGTATCTATAATATTAAAAGTGTAATAGCCGAACGACCTTCCAGACATCCTTCTGGATGGATGCAAGGGCCGAGCCCCTTGCACGAATTTCATGCACGGGGCCTCTAGTAGATAAGTAAAAGTCTTACAGTATACATGTAAGCATCATTCTGGTTCCCAAATATTTTCATTGCCTTAATAATTGCTCGGCAAGTATTGTGAGCAATCCAATGGCGTACACAATGCACTGCCCTCATAAAGAACACCCCCCCCCCCCCAAATAACTGCCCTATCATTTAATGTTTAGGTAATGGCCACTAATTCTAGAGAAATACTAACATGCCAGGTTCCTAAGTTCCCTGTTACAGTGCCTGACCCACACCAACCCTCGTTACCTATTCCCCCAGGAAGTTATCAAGTAGGAAGCTCAAATGAAGAAAGTGATCTCATACAGAATTTGCAGGTCTGCAAGGCCCACATACGGGCAAGTCCATACTAACAGCAGCGCCATCCAGAAGGGACACCCAGCACGTGATGGCGGACTTAGAATCTCCAGCTGCAGGAATGTGTGGGGCAGCTCCTGGAGCTTCCGAGTCGTTCTTTCTCAGCAGGTTTATGCACGGAGCGACGTCCCAACATGCTAAGGAAGAAGCTCAGCATTTTTGTCACTGGGCTGGGACAACGGGGCGCAGTGGTGATCGATCAAGGCTGAGGAGGGGCAGCCCCGGGGAGATGCCAAGAAAAGGCAGATATGAGGCTAATTCCCCAGAGGACCCCCTCCACCACTCTTGATTCCTCTATGTCTATCCGAATTTCCACCTGGTATTATTTCATTCTTGAACAATTTGAGCATCTCTCTCATTTCTGGTCTACTTCTAATGCTTGATTTATCACCTGAAATGGGTTATATTTTACTTCTTCTTTGCATAACTGGGAGAATTATGACCCCCAAGAAGACTCTATGCTCTAATCCAGGGAGCTGTGGATATATTAACTTACAAGGAAAAAAAAGGTACTTTACAGCTGTAATTAACTTTACTAATCATTTGACCTTAAAATAGGGAGATTATACTGGGTCATCTGGGTGAGCCCAACGTAATCACGAGTCCTTAAAAGCAGAGGTGGAAGAGGAAGTCAGGGAGATTCAGAGCACGAGTAGATCTTGAGGCACCATTGCTGGTTTGAAGACAGAGGGATGTGAAAAGCCCCAAGGAGCTGAAGACAGCCCCTAGATGACAGCCAACATGGAAATGGGGACCTCAGTCCTACAACCACAGGATCTGAGGTTAAGCTGGGAAGACAATCCCAAACTCAGCACTAAGAAAACTGACACCTTGATTTCAGCCTTGTGAGACCATAAGCAGAGCACCCCGCTGAGCTATGCCATGTCTGCACGTCTAACCCAACAAAACTGTAAGAGAATAAGTGGGTGTTGTTTGAAGCTACTATTCTTGTGGCAACTTGTTACGGCAGCAATAGAAAATACACGTGGTGCAAAACAAGGATTTGTTTGGATCAGGAAACAAAGGCACAATTGAGCGTGCTAACCCATGAGTAAAAGAGAGAATGTATTCTAGGAAAAGGAGATGACAGAGTAATTCGTCATCGAAAGGATATTTCCTTTTTCACTAAGAGACACAGCAACACATCAAATTGCACTGAAAAGATGACATATTATAGAATTGTACACCTGAAGCCTATATAATTTTCTTAACCAATGTCACAACAATAAGTTCAAGAAAGCATTTTCTTAACAGAAAGCATAGAAGGAAAAGGGGAGGGGGATGCTGATTAACTAGTAAATAAAATTCTGGTCATAAAAAAGAAAAAAAAAAAGGAAAAAGAAAATACACGTGGTGAATTTTGGTTGGATGCCAAACGTTGTGGATTGTACCTTTTTGATTGCTGGATATTTATGTATCCCCATAAATATTCTTGAATTTTGCTCTGGGACAGAAGTAAGCTACTTGAAAATAGTTGGATCTCTTCAAGTCTTGTTATTTTATCTTTTTCAAGGTGATTCTAGAGCACCTTTATGCTAGGGCTAATTTAGCCCGACTACTGAGATCATGCCTTTCTGGGCACCCTGGCTAATGTCTTCTGTATGACAAGGGTTTGCCACTCTGACTGGGGTGAACAAGACAATTCGCAGCCCTGTTTGAGCTCTGGAAACTGTTTGCTCTATTGCTTTCTTGTAGTGCTTTTCCTGGTGGTTTTCGTTCACACATGCTCAGATGAGTACTCAGTCAAATACTCATGAGGACTCCCCGCCATTCTCCCACACACACCCCCACTCACCACCCCCCCCCCACCCCCGTAATGCTCTGATGCTCTTTCTCTCTTTGCAGCCCTCACCTCTCCATTCTCTGCCCCACAGATTCTAGCCGCCTTGCTCTCACTGAGCTGCACTCTCTGTTTCCCCAGCTCAGGGTGGAAATTGATAAAGTTGCAGGGCTCACCTTCCTTTCTTTTCTCTAGTCCTGCCTGTTGTTCAATGTATAAAAACCACCCTACCCTGTATTTTGTCCAGACTTCCAGTTGTTTAAACTGGAAAGGTAAATGCTGTTTTCATTGCTCCCTTATAGCTAGGAATGGAAGTCTCTGGGGGAACAATTTAAATACTGAAGCATGGACCTCATCCCAGGATGTCCTGGGGGCAGACCTGGGCCTTTCCAAAAGCTCCCTCCGTGCTTCTAATGTGCAGCCAGGGTTGGGAACCGCTGACCTGGATGATCTGTAACAATTCTCACTCCTAGAAAGTATCTGTCCTAGGTGAGTTCTTACTGTGCCCCAGGCATTCTGCTAGGCGTTTACTCATCCGTCTCATCTAATCCTCGCAACAGCTCTGGGCAATGGGTATTTACCTTTATTTTACCATGAGGAGGCTGGGGCTCAGGGAGGTTAGTGACCTGCCCCAAGTCACGCCACTGGTGATCGGGAGAGCTGAAAAGTGAAACCAGCCGCCTGGCTCCACAGGTTCTTTCCACTCCCGTGTCTTTCCAATCTGATCATCGGAGTCTGGGCTGCCTCCTGCTGGGTTCTGTGGGGGTTGGACAGACCCGTGGGCCAGGATGCCCTGGACAGGGGCTGGGCTCTGCTCTTGGCTTTCCAGGGGCCTCGCTGAAGGGATGAGGGCTGGGCGGCCCTTTTACCATCTCCTCAACTCAAAGCCCCTCCTAACATTTCAACGCCCTTCTCTGCTCCTGCTTGAAGCTGCTGAGAAAAAGTTGGCCTCTTGGACTCCCCACTCACTCCCTAAAGATGGGGAGGCATCGGTTGCTATAGAGATGGCACAGCTGGTGCTATTTGGTAAGGGCAGCTTGGCAGGGAGGATGGCTTCTCCGGGTCCTCCATTCCACTCACACTTTGGGCCAGGGGGTCTGGATGTGACAGGAGAGGACAGCGGTCTCAGGGGAAAGTCATAGATTTGGCAGGACACTTGGAGACCCTTTGTCCAATGCTCTCATTGTGCAAATGGGGACACCATGCCCAGAGGGGCAAAGGGACTGTCCCAAGGCCATTCAGAATCCTAAAGGGAGGGATAGCCAAGCTTCCCACCCACCTGCTCACCCCTCCTCGGACCAGGGGCCTGCTGAGGGGCTCCAGCTTCTCCTAGCATCGTTGCCAGTGAAAGCTCGGCCAGGGGTGAAGGGACCCACCCCGGGTCCCTCCGTGGGCTGAAGCAGAGCTGAGGGTCCACTGCGCGGGCTGCTGCTGTGGAGTGTGGAAGGGCCGCTCCATCCTGGCTCACCCGCCCTTTCAGGGGCCTGGACTGAGCCATGTGGTTCCCTTGGAAACGGAGCTGCTTGTCTCCTGGGGTCAGCAGCACTTAGTCTGAAGTTACTGCAATCCTGATGCTGGTGGGGGAAGGGACCCCCAACTCCCCTCCACATTCCTACACCACGCCCGACACCTGCTGCTGCTGAGAGCACACACGTTTTCCCTCCTCATCCTCACACGCAGCTTCCCCACATGGACACACACACACACACACATACACACACGCACATTTCCTACATGCTTGGAGACCTTTTAA
Organism: Eptesicus fuscus; assembly: GCF_027574615.1. NCBI lineage: Eukaryota > Metazoa > Chordata > Mammalia > Chiroptera > Vespertilionidae > Eptesicus > Eptesicus fuscus. Next base: position 18,606,342 of record NC_072489.1, on the reverse strand, counting down.
TGACTCTGTTTTCTAACCCCCGACTGAAAAGGAGCAGTCATATCCCTACCAATCACCCTCCCTTTGTGCCCGGGGTTGTCGCAGAACCAGCGTTGGAACACGCCTTCCTCCCTAATGCTATCTCACAGCCTTAAAACCACATGAGGAGTGGGTGGGGCGTGGGCCAGGTCATCCATTTTCCTGGCCCCTCTACCTCCTAAGAGATTCCAGTGTCTGCAGGAAAAGCCGAGGGTGTGTGGGGCCTGACTTTGGGCACAATGAAGTTTGTAATAATCTACATTAACTTCTTCAGGGTACACTCTGCTCCTGGCCGCGTCCTTTGAGGGCTGGCTTCCTGTCTAATTCCCGCTGCGGCTCCCTGGCACCCCGGCACCCAGTGGTCCGTGATGAGGAAAGATATCCTGGGCTGGCCAGTGAGGCTCAGTGGTTGAACCTTGACCTATGGACCAGGAGGTCACGGTTTGATTCCCAGTCAGGTCACATGCCTAGGTGGCGGGTTTGATCCCCAGTGTGGGGTGTGCAGGAGGCAGCCGATCAATGATTCTCTCTCATTATTGATGTTTTTCTCTCTCTCTCTCCCTCTCCCTTCCTCTCTGAAATCAATAAAAATATATATTTATATATATATATTTTTAAAAAGGTATTCTGGACTTCAGGAAGGCAGAGATGAAAACATCCCATGCCCTGATCTGACCCCGGAAAACAGTTGATATCAGGGAAGAAAAGAAGAGGCTTTTCAGGTGCCAGTTCAGGTTTACCAGAGAGCCAGGCGGCGATGGAAGGAGAGACACAGCCAATGCCAAGCATTTGAAATGACCCTGTAGTTAGGATAGTGCCTTATGAGGATACATTGAGAGGACTAGGGACGGGAGGGTGGGGAACTCCATCAAAACAATAAAAAAATATTAAAGGCAACAATGGGACTTTCATTTATTTATTTGTTTTTATTCATCCTCACCTGAGGACATTTTCCCATTGATTTTTAGAGAGAGTGGAAGGGAGGGGGAGGGACAGAGAAAGAGAAACCTCAGTGTGAGAGAGACACATTGATTGAACCTGCTAGGGCAACAACGGACTTTTAACCCCATTCGGAGCCCAGAGTCACTGGAAGTTTAAATCAGGACAGAGAAAGGAGCCCCGGTCCTGCCCGGTGTCCGTCTCCCTGATGGAGAAGGAACAGGAGCCTGAAGGGGGCTCTTGATGAACGCCTGAATGGGGGCGACAAGGGGCAAGGCCGCACATTTTAAAATGTATTTACTCCTCACCGAGGATATGCTCATTGATTTTTAGAGAGAGAGGAAGGGAGAGATAGAGAGAGACACACATCAATGTGAGAGAGAAACTTCTCTCAGCTGCCTTCGAGGCTAGTGGGGGAAGGGACTCCAAACCCCCTCCACATTCTTACACCACGCCCTACACCTGTGCTTCTGAGATCACCCCAACTGGACGGGGCTCAAACCTGCAACCTTGGTATGTGTCCTGACTGGGAATCAAACCTGCGACCTTTTTGGTGTGTGGGATGATGCTCCAACCAACTGAGCCACCCAGCCAGGGCCAGCACATTTTTAAAATTATAAAACAAGTGCATGTATTTAGTAAAGAAATTTAAACTACAAAGTTCTAATACAAAGCTCAAAACTCCTCTCCACACCAGTCCTACTCTGCAGATGTACTTCTAGTTTCTTACGTATCCTTCAAGATACTTTTATTTTACTAATTTATTTTAACCCCATTTAAAATGACAAATTTTAAAAACACAAATAGAATCATATTGCCAGATGGTTCTGCATTTTTATTAGACTTAATATGTCCGAGCTCTTTCTATATCAAACCAGGTAGGTCTTTTTCATTTTTTCTAGTGGCTGAAGAGTAGCTCAATTTATGTGTGTCAGTGTGACCAGCCACCTAGTGACAAATCTTTAGTTTGATTCTCGTGCTTTTATAATCTTGCAATAACTATTCTAGTACATATATGTTTAAATTAGGTGGTCAGATCCCTAAAGGAAAAGACATATGAGACATGTGCATTTAAGTTTTTCATAAATATTACTAAACTACCCCTCAATTATCACAGCAATTTACACCAAATATATGCAAGTGCCCGTTTCTCCAGATCCTGGCCAGCATTCGTGTTTTTTTTTTTTTTTTTTTTTTTTTTCTTTCAGATTTAATCTCATTGTTTGACCTTAATCATAATGGATTCACATGCTTATTGGCCTTTTGTATTTCTTGTTCCTATAAATTGCCTATTCATATCCTCTGCTCATTTTTCTATTCTTTTTCTTATTGATCTTTTGACCTACTTGCATGAAAAAAAATTAATCTTGTGTCATAACTGAGACAAGCATTTTTGTAATCGGCTTTTACTTTGGAGGGTTGTTTTTTTGCATAGATATGTTTTTAAATGTTTATAAAGCCAGACACAGGAATGTTGTCCTTCATGGTTTTGGGGCAGCTTGGATTTCTGCTGTAAACAAGTGTGCCTTCTGGTGTGAACAAGTTATCTTTGAAGCTTCTTGAAGAACTAGCCAGTGTGCGTGCAGAACCTGAAACAGCAAGTCCTGAAAAATCATGAAAAACATGAGAGGGTCAAAAGGAGGTCAATAAACACCCCAGTTTTCCAAAGAAGAGAAAGATAGGTTTCAGAAATGCAGACAAATTAATGTTTTCTAGTTCCAAGTAACACCGTAGAGCGAATCACTCAGCGGGTAGTTTGGGAACAATGACCAGAGGGCCTGTGGGCATCAGGGGCTGGCATGGAGTCACCAGGAGGGGGTCGTGCCAGGCCCACGCAGCCCCCACCTTTGCGAGGGTCCTGTGCAGATGAGTCAGAAGACTGCTGTGGACCTTGAACTTCGGGGCTGCAGGAGGGCATTTGATAAAGTCTCTCAAGCCTTCCCTGTGGACAGGAGGTTAGCCAGATCCATAGCTGGCTGAACAACGAAATCCAAAGAGACTAATTAGTGAGTCGGTATCAAGTAGGAGGGCTCTTTAGAGGCAACAGGGCTTTCTCTAAACTTGACCACGTCTTGTTTAATGCTCTTATCAGTGGCATGGATAAAGGCACAGAAGGCCACTAATCAGATTTACAGAGGACACCGGCTGGGAGAGAAAGCCAATACAATGGGGTGTTGGAATCAAGATACAGAAATGTTTCGACAGCTTGAAACAGGGTTAAGAGGGGTGAATGTAAAATCCTGCACTTTGCCAGGGGTGGGTGGTGGGTATGATAAGCAGACCTTGGGAGAGATATGAGTTAAAAGCAGTAATTTATGTGTAAAAAGACAGGCAGATTCCAGATGTGCCTGGCTGCAGAAGAAAAGCCTTAGGACCCTCCAGGGACTAGTCCACTTGGCTCCCTGCTGTCCTCATCATGAGGAACGGTTCCAAGAGAAGGACATTCACCTGGACCAGGCCTGAGGGGTCCTGCCGCTGACGCTAACTGTGGCAGGGCCGTCCTGAGAATAGAGAGCAGGCGGGTGCCTTTTGGCTGCAGCTGGCTGAGTGAGCTCCAGCTGGTACAATTACAAGGAGGAAAACGGGCTCGCCGAGAAAAATGTCCTAAACAGCAGATTGCCCAGGAGTCAGAGATCCATGCCCAGGCTGGGAGCCATCTGGCCACCTCCTGGCCCAGGTGCTAGGCTCACAGAGATCCCTTTGCTGTAGCTTTGGATTCCATGAAAGTTCAAGGTCACCTTCGAATGCAAACGCAGCTTTAAGATAAGCCCTAGCTCCGCTCCCGGCCAGCTTGCTGCCCCTAAACCCCTATGTAGAAATCCTGGATCCTCCACTGTGCGTCTTAGACACATTACCCCCCTTGCCCCCAGTCTTGGGAGTTCCAAAGACACTTCAGGTGCTGGTAGCAGCCCAGTCACAGAGAAGAGGTCGCAGCACCTGCTGCCTGGCCTCATTTCCAGAGACCTTCTGAACCCCTTAGGCAGAGCGGGGCCTGGGTTGGAGAGGCCTTGGGGTGGGGCTGGCTGGGAGAGGAGCTGACTTCTCAAAAAAACGTGATCTTCTGTCCCTTCGGGCACTCCTTTCTGTGGGTGGAGGCCACTCACATAATGTGACATGCCCCAGACCACAGACCGAGCAAGTGTCCAGGACACATCACGATCTTCGCAATCAGCTTGTCAGAGGAACGGCATACCACAGGCCTCCGGGCATAACCGCCATGCAGTCCACCTTGCCAGGCCCGGCCTCCAGGCACCCAGTGCCCTCACAAGCATGTTTGAGGGTGGTCAGCCAGGAAGGTCCCATTTGCCCAGCCAGCTTTCGGCATCACATTTAATATGCCCAACACACACCACCTCCAGCCACTTCCTGTCGCACAGTCACTTCCTGCCACACACTCAGCAGCGCAGAGTGCCCTTTCAGCCTAGAGGCACCTCAGCTACCCTCTCTCCGCTGGCATCTGCTTCCTGCTTCCTTCCCTTCCTTCTGCATTCCCTCCAGCTGCTCTCCCATCAGCCCCAGGCCTGCTCCCAGCTCTGAAGTCACTTCCTAAAGCCCTACCCCACCTGTCTGCTGGGGGGAGGGGATTGAGGACTATTTGCCTCAGGCTTTCAGAACCACAGCTTTCTCTGTACAAAATAAAGATGGCTTTTTAAATTCCTCCTGCATCCAGCATCTCATATCCTAGCATTTTATAAACGTCTGCAAGTCCAAGATCCAATAACAAATGGTTTGCACGTATGAAGTGCCTGTTACCTGCTAGGCTCCGTGCGCTGCGGGCAGTACCTTGTTCTTGTCCCCAGAGCCCCCAAGAGGTGGCAGCGTTAGCAGCCCTGCTTGCCCGAGGGGAGACTGAGGCAGCGCCGAGAGGCTGTGTCATTTACCCAGGACGAGTGAGCTGGCCGTGCAGAGCCCGGTGGAAGCCAGGTGGTGGTGCGCTCGGGTCCACCCCGAACTCCCACGTCCCAGCAGAAGATTCCACAGAAGATTCCAGAGTCTGGGCTTCCACCTCATTTGTGATCAGGATTTGGGGCCTAGAAGATCAAAACTCTTGTGTCCTGACAGCCCCAAGCTCAGGGGGAGCGATGATGACCCCACTGTCAAGGGAGTCTCCAGGGAACACCCCCAAAGCCGCTGCCCACCCCAATTTGTTCCAAGGCCAGGATGACAGGAGGGGGCCTTCCAGTGCCATAGGACAGATTTGGGGTAGGCAAGAAGGTTTGTTAAAAACTAAGTTTCCATTTCTGTCGAAGTGAAAAACCAGACAGGGCAGCTAGGCTTCTGTGAGAACAGCCTGCTTCCTTGGGTCCCGCCCCTCGGCCCAGAGGCCTGGGTCAATGCTCTCAGCTGCTCCTCCAGGCAGTTCCTTCATCTTTCTAAATGACACCCTTTGCTGTTTCGTGTCACTGATTTTAGCCATTTCTATTGAGTTGGATGGCGGATTTCTGACAGGATCTATATACGTGCTCCAGGAGGGGCGGGGTAAGAAGAAGAATGCCTTTTTCTGGAAAACAGGGGTTGAGGGGCTGGGGCCTAGGGACAGGGGATGGCTGGTTTGTATGAGGGATAGAGGATGGGCCCTGCTGGGGCGTAGGGGACAGCCAAGGAGTCTGTGGTTCAACCCTCCAAGCCCAAGGCATCCTACGGCCCCAGGACTAAATGAGCAAGTCTCTCCCCCCTCAGCTCAGAAAGCCATAGGCATGCCCACCCCCAGGCTGCCTGGGCCGTGCCTACTTCCCCCCTCCTCCCTGGAGGTCCCGCTCTGCTTTGTAGCCTTGTGTCTAAGTGCTACCTGTCCCTCAGCCCTAGCTCAGTGCCTCCTCCTACAGGAAGCCTTCTTGGCCTCCCTGCCTTTCCCTTTCCTTGAGTTTCTGAAAACTGGGCGATCAGAACAGCACAGCTCATACTTCTCAGTTCTCTGTCCACTCGGGGTGCATAGGTGCCCTCTCTGGTCAGACATCAAGGCCCAAGGAAGCCGGGCCTTGTCTGACGGCTCGCTGGCATCCCCAGGCCTGAGCTCCCTGGCTAGACCTCATGAGGGCTCAGGACACGGGATGGTGGTGATTATCACGGGTTCTGCTGGAGGCCCCGCAGCAGGGAGGAAGAGAGTCAACTAGATCCCAGGCGAGACCGTGTCTCTGCTGCCTGGGGTTCTGAAAGAATAAACCGCCCAAATGCCCTTTGCCGTTTACAAAGCATTTTTATAACCACCCAGTGTGTTACACATTATCCACTTTCATCTTGAAGGATGACTGAAAGGCGGCTCAGAGGGGCTTTCCAGAAGTCCCCAGCCAGGAGCAGCATCGGCCAGAAGACCGTTCTTCCAACTCGTTCCTCTGTGCCAGGGCCCTGTCCAGCCCCAGCCCCACACACAGGAGTGGGTACTGGACCAAGGCTGCTCCGGGCAGCTGCCAAATCGTGCAGGGGAGGAGGTCCAGTGTCTTCCAGACTGACGTGAGACCGGGTGCAGCTCCTCCTCCTCCTCCTCACTCCCGTCAGCAGCTTTCATCGCCAGGCCCTTGTCCTGAGAGCCAGGCCAGGCAGCTCACCTGTGGGAAACACCCTCACCAGGACCACCTCTCAGGGATGCACCTGTAGACACTGAATTGCAGTCTGTCAGATGGCGCCCACACATGGGGAAACTGAGGCTAATTGGCAGCAGCTGGCTCAGCGCCCAACTGCCAATGGCGGCAGGTAGGAGAACGTGGGCTTGGGACTCCCCGCTGAGGGGTTATTCTTACGTGTGCAGAGCCTGACCCATGGAGTGAGGGGAGAGGGGACTAATACACAAACGAGGGGGAGAAAGTATAGCGTGTGTCCCTGGTGGTGGAAGACGCGGGCCCATAGCCAAGGGTGTGGGTGTCATTATCTGTATGTGGGGTTCTTGTCGCTGTAAGACAGATGTCAGAATGTATGAGTGCCTACAGGTTTACTATTGCCTCCATCAAAGTAAGTTACAGGATAATGTGACCCTGTTTAGTTACACACACACACACACACACACACACACACATTTTCTTAGATGAAGTTGCCACAACAAAACCCAAAACTGGGGGGCTTAAATAACAAAAATTAAAATTTTCACTGTTCCTGAGGCTGAGAAGTCTAAGATATTAAGATTCTGGCCAGTCTGGTTTCTGATGAGAACTCTCTTCCTGGCTTGCAGATGGCCACCTCCTCTCTATGGCTTTTCCTCACTGTGTGTGTTGGCGGGAGGGGCTGGGGGGGGAGTGTCTCTTCTTACAGGGACACTAATCCTATAGGATCAGGACCCCACCCTTATGGCCTCATTTAACCTTAATTACTTCCTTAGAGGCCCCAATGTCAAATACAGTCACATTGGGGGGCAGGGTTTCAATATATGGATTTAGGATAGGGGACACAAACATTCAGTCCATGACAAATATTTAATATGTGTGAGTGTGAGAGTGTGTGTTGTGTGAATGTGGTATTATATCAACCGCTCCCTTTGTCATTGCAGTTTCATCTGTGACAACAATGTATTTGTTGTAAACTTGACAACTTTTAAGAAAAAACAAATCAACCACAGCGAAGCAGGGGGGTGGGGAGGAGAGAGGACGGTCTTACCAGCCTCCTTGTCTGCAGGCTCACAGTGACAGTGATCACAGACACCTGTCTAAAAAGTGAAAAATCGGCCCAACGTCCAGATATTTCCAAACAGCTGGTGGCCTGGAATACCCCCATTCCTTGGCTGGGTAGTGTCACCCTCAACTTGTCGTCTGTCATGTTCTGTGATGAGAACTGGGTGGGGACTCCATTTGGGTCCTGAGGCCTGCAGGTCTGGGAGGGATTTGACTCGCATGGCACATGCCTGTCTCCCTTCAATCGTCCAGTGGAAGAAGCGTCCGGTCATCCCACAGCCCTTCCCCTGCCCTGCTCTGCCTCCAGGCCCAGTGGGCAAGGACCATTTAGCCCAGTTCTTGGCCCATTCTCTGGAGGTCCAGCCAGCAGCAGACAGGCATTTGGAGCAGGCACATCCAGAGGCATGAAGGAAAATCAATGTCCCATTTATCCAGGAACTCGGACTTTTCATGTCTTCGAGATGAGCAGTCCGAGACCACAACCACTGGTGCCGAAGGGAAACTGAAGGCCCAGAGAGAAAATCTATTTCCCATGACAGAGCCTGGCAGTCCCCACCCCCATCCTGTTGTCATGAGCTGCCTCCTGGCTCTGGGGAGGGTGCCCCCACCCACACGGAGCCTGGAACAGGAGGGTGACATCGGCTCTCCTCCCCCACCCCCAGCAGCTCCTGACAAGCTTGGCAGCTGGAGTCCCAGGGAGCGGCTGAATCCATCACCGGGGTCAAAGACAGGGCCTGGGTATGTGTTAAAACAAGAAAACCAATCAGAGCTGAAAATGAAAGGCAGCGGAGGTGTGAATCAGGGATGGAGACTGCCAGACGGGCGCTGGGTGGCTGGCGGGCCGCATGGCCGGTGCCCTCACACCTGTCCCAGGTCCTCCTAGGTGCCACGTCACTCTGGGAAGCAGGTGGCCAGTGGGAACCACGGGTCTGCCTCTCTCAACTGCAAGAGCAGGGCCCCAGCCCGGGGCTGAAGTGACAAGGAGATGTGAGAGAAACAATCTCCATATTTATAGTCTGTCCTCAGGAGCCTGTCAAAGTCGGTGCACACATGCCCGCTGCTGTGACACCCAGGATGAGCCAGTCCTCACCCATCAGGAGTGGTCTGGGGTCCTTGGACAATGAGCTCGGTGGGCTCTGGATTCCATGCTCCGAAGCCCCTCCCTCCCTGTCGGAGCTGTGGAGAGTGATATGGGGGTGTCAGGTCCAGGACAGGAGGCCGATGCTGACCACGCATCTGTCCTGGGCCTGGCCCACTTGCCAATGTCATTGAGTCCTGTGTCACCCTATGACAGAAACACGATTTTTGTGCCCACAGACTGAAACTCGGGGTGCTAAAGTGACTTGCCCAGGGTCACAGAGCCGTGCAGGGGCAGAGCAAGGAGTGGATGGCTGGGGGTTGCTGAGAATAGACTGTCCTTGCTAAGGCAGCCGATCTCACGTGGGCTGTGTCCACAGTCTGAGCCTTCTTAAGGGGTCCACGGCCTCCACGTCAGGTCCCTGGAGCAGACCCAACCATGGTCCATTCAACAGGTAGTTATGGCGTGCGTGCTGTGTGCCAGGCACAGGCCACCGGGAAGGCAGCCAGGCTCCTGTCCTCAGGGCGTTCACGCCCAGAAGAGGACCAAGTGCAGCCCTTCCTCCCAATGCCCCCTTGGTGGGACCTGCGGCAGGAGACAGATCATTGGTTCCAGTTGCTGTCCGAGCTCCCATTTTACAGAAAGGAAAGATGAGGTCTGCTGTTGAGTGGAGGCAACCAGTCTCCTGAGGCCTCCGGCACAACTCCCTACAGGCCCTCCTTGCCCCTGAGGCAGCAGGGCCTGTGCTCCCCTCCACTGCATGGCTGAGGGGTGAGGCCACCGCCTGGGGCACCTGGGAAACAGCCAGCAGGACACAAAGTGAAAGGAAGGGGTAGGAGGGGAAGCTGGTGCCCGAGAGGCAGGCTGTGAGCCTGGAAATGAAGGGAGTGGGCAGAGTGAGGCATAAAGAAAACACTCTATGCTGGGAGACTCGGTGCCAGGAACCAGCTGGGGGCCACCAATAACCAGGGCTGGATTGAGGGGGCTGGGGGACTTGGACTTCAGGCTGGGCCAGCAGGGTCCCTTCTTCAGGCCGGGAGCTGGGGTGAGCTCTAGGCTCTCAGCCTCACTTGCTTAACGCTCCAGAGCCAGGTGGCATGGTTATGCTGGCAAGGTGACTGCCTGAGCTTGGAGAAAGAGAGGCCAGCCCAGGCTGAGCTCCCACTTCCCCTCTGCCCGGCCACCTCTGCTGACAGGCCCAATTGCTCATGCTGGCCTTGGGCGCCCAGCAAAGCCCGAGAGAGGGCCAGCCGCCGCTCTATTAACACACAATCCAGTGGCCCGGCAGCTGCTGACACTGGGGTTAATTAAATCTATCTCCCCATCAATTCTCATTCAACTACTATCGACAGCCATTAGGTGGGTGACAGAGTGACAAGGAAACAGTAATAGACTTGTCTTAACCCTCACGCTGTGTGGAGAGGGGGTCCGACGAGGGTCTCCCAGGAGAACCCCACCCTCCGCGGCAGTCCCAGCCCCCACTCAGGTAGAGCTTGGCTCGGCGGAGAGGCTGCTCCCCCCTCCCCACCTGGCCGCCAGCCAGGCTCCCCTCCCGCTTTGATCACTTTGCCAATTCTTCCTGGGCATCTCCTCCATGTCAAGCCGGCAGGTGGAGAAGACTTAGACTGCCCCCTTCTCTATACCCAACCCCGCTCTTCCTCGGCCACGTCAAGTCTGCCCAAGGCTGTCCCCTCCCAGAAGCCTTCCTGCCACCCAGTGCCCGGGGCCAGCGGAATGACGCCCCTCCAAAGACATCCACGCCCTAATGTCTGGGATTCCTGCCCCTGTTATCTCACATGGCACACGGCACCCTCCGTGTGATTAACTCAAGGATCCTGAGGAGAGAGTATCCTGGACTCTCCAGGTAGGCTCCATGTCATTGCAGCGTCCTTGTAAGGGAAGGAGGGCGACTGGCGAGCTGAAGAAGATGCGACCAAGGGAAGCAGTATCAGAGACATGCAATGTGAGAAAGACCGGCCATTGCCGGCCTTGGAGACAGAGGAGGCCCTGAGCGAAGGGATGCGAGAAGCCTCTAGACTCTGGAAAAGGCAAGGAAATGGATTCTCCTTTAGAAACGCAGCCCTCCCTCCCTCCCTCCCTCCCCCCTGCCCAGCACCTTTATTTCAGCCCACTCAGACCCATTACACACTTCCGACCTCCAGGACTTTAAGAAAACACATTGGTGTCTTAAGCCACTAAGTTTGTGGTCATTTGTTACAGCAGCAATAGGAAAGTTACACCCCTTCTGCCCATTCTGTGCTCTGACCACCCCGGGCTACCTGCAGCTGTGTAAGCCTCCCCATCACATCTCCCTGCCTCCGCACACACTGCGCCCTCCGCCTGAAGTGCTGTTCCTGGCTAGCTCCCCCACACCTCCTCTGTGAAGCCTTCCCTGGTTTTCCCTCTTTGCGAGGGCAGTCTCATCCTCGAGCTCCCGCTGAACTTGGCGTTCCTCTCACTGAGTGAGGCTCAATGTTGCCCTCAGTGTGACTCCTCTAGCAGGAGTTTTATCCACCTGCATAACCCCAGACCCTCTCACGTATGGCAGTTCAGGAAACAGTTGCAGAATGAGGACCATAGGATGGCCTTGTCTGCTTGGTGCTGAGTACAGAAGTAGTAGAGCCTAGTGGTTGAAAGTGTTGGTTCATGTCAATTTTACATCAAAAGAAAACATTAAATATTAAACTCGTTAATATCGATGATGAAGTATTTAGGGAAAATACACAAATGTCTAAACTTATTTTAAATGCTTCAAAAATAAGACTGATGGGTGATGGGAGAGTACACAGCTAAGTGATAAAACAAGCTTAGTAAAATCTTAATAGTACATGGATGTTCAATGTAAAATTCTGTCAGTTGGGCTATATGTTTAAATTTTTTCATAACATTGGGAAAAACATATACCTGTGATGATTTTTTAAATGTATTTTTATTGATTTCAGAAAGAAAGGGAGAGGGAGAGAGAGAAACTCAATGATGAGAATCATTGATCAGCTGCCTCCTGCACGCCCTTTACTGGGGATCGAGCTGGCAACCCAGGCATGTGCCCTGACGGGGAATCAAACTGTGATCTTCTGAAGGGTTCATGTGTTGACACTCAACCACTGAGCCACACTGGCAGGGGCCTGTGATGGTTAATTTTATGGGATGCCTCTATAACTGGTAAAACATTCCTAGGTGTGTCTGTGAGGGTGTCTTCAGAAAGATTAGCATTTGAATAGGTCGACTGAGTCAAGATCCACCTTCACCTACTGTCAGTGGGTATCATTCAGTCTCTTGAGGGCCTGAACAGAACAAAACATCAGAGGAAAGGCAAATTTGCTCTCTGCTTGACCTGGGACGTCCATCCCCTCCTCTCCTTACATAGCAGCACTCCTGGTTCTCAGGCCTTCAGACTTGGACCAGGACTGACAACATCAGCTCCCCTGCTTCCTAAGAATTCACGTTTGGACTGGAACTGCACCATGCTTTCTTGAGTCTCCAGTTGGTAGGTCATGGGACTTTTCAGCTCCATAATCATGTTAGTCAACACCTCACAACAAATCTTTCTATATATCTTATCAGTTTCCATTCTTTACAGAATCCTAGAGTCCTAGAACTAGACAATCTGAGATCAAATCTTGGCTCTACCACGTCCCAACTATGTAAACTTAAGCAAATTGCTTAACCTCTCTGGGCCTCAGTTTCTCTCTTGCCTTGTGTTACTGTGAGGGCTGAATAAGTGAATGCACAGGAAGTGCTTAGGAGCAACCCAAGTGCCAAAGCAATGTCCGCAGTCATCACTGTCTCCTCTCCCTGATAAGCCCCTCATCTCCTTCCTCCCCATCCCAGGAGTCACCACGCTGGGCATGGCAGACACTCGGGAGCCTCTTGGTGGAGTGGGGAGGGGCTCTCCCAGGACTGAGGATCGAGGGGAGAGAAAAGTACCTGCCAATCAGCCTGTTTCCCTCAGCCTGAAGGAGGGGATGGAGGGTCTTTCCAAACTTTTTATACCCAGCAGATGCCAGGCACTGCTCTCCTGTCTCCTTGGCATCAGGGCTGCCTTGGAATTCCAGGTGGAGGAAACAGTCCAACAAGGGAGGAAAGCATGAGAGTGGTTTCTGGAAGCAGCAGCAGTTACTGGAGGTAATCGGGGCCTCACTGAACAGAGTATCTGAATTCTGGGCTCAGTGGGGGAAACCATGCTCATGTGTGCTTCGGACAAGTACACTTGAAATATGGAGAGTGAATGGGAGGCAATGGGAATGGTAGCCCAGAGACCAGTTAGGAAGCTCCTGCTGTAATCTAGGGTAGCATGAGAGGCAGTGGCAGAGAGAGAATTTAGACATGACTCTCCTCTGGGTCTATGAAAAGGACTGTCTTATTCAATATCGACTCTAGCCTTTACTCCAAGTCTGACACATCTGGTCCACACCAGCTATTACATTCAATCAGTGCCCTTTTAATGCCACTAGCATGGAGGTCATCCAGAGCAGGAGCGATTAAATCCATCCACAGGCCACCTAAGTGGATGCTTAGTAAGTCTGAGAGAATAAGCTGACCCCTGCTACAGTGAGGAGGGCACAGCTCCTGGGGTCCTGGTGCTTATGGGAGGGAGGAAGAAGGTACTGGGTTCTTATTGCCCACGCCTTAGGAGGGAAACTTCAAGGCAAAGAGTGGGACTAGACAAGACCATTCCTCCCCACTGGACTTAGAAAAGGGCTCAGCATCTTGCAGTCAAGATTCGAACCATCCAGCCCTAGCCGGTTTGCTCAGTGGTTAGAGCGTTGGCCTGCAGACTGAAGGGTCTGGGGTTCAATTCTGGTCAAGGGCACATACTTTGGTTGCAGGCTCAATCCCTGGCCTTGGTCAGGGAGTGTGCGGGAGGCAACCAATCAATGTGCCTCTCTCACATCGATGTTTCTCTCTCTCAGTCTCTCCCCCTCCCTTCCACTCTCTCTAAAAATAAATGGAAAAAATATCCTCAGGTGAGGCTTAACAACAAAAAAGATTCGAGCCATTCAGAAAAGGCACAGGCAGGAATAAGGTCTGTGGGCCACAGGAGCCTAGAGACCCAGGACGATCAGGGACAAAAGGTCAGCAGCTTCAAGTAGCTCCTGGTGAGCTTTCTCCAGGTTTAGAATGAAGGACAGTTAGTGCACTGAGGGTGGTGGTCAGGTGGGATGCAAGTTCAGCAGTACAGGGGACTCTGAAGGTGACTGGTATTGGAATGGGAAAGAAAGCTGAGACTTACCCTACATGGGAAGTCTCATGAGCAAGTCTAACCATGATCCTATAGATCAGAGGTGGGGAATCATTTTTTCTGCCAAGGGCCATTTGGATATTTCTAACATCATTCAAGGGCCATACAAAATTATCAGCTTAAAAATTAGCCTGCTATATGTAGTCAAACATTTAACTAACACAGCCCTGAGGCCTTGGCAGGGCCAGACCAAATGATTTCTCGGGACTTATATGGCCCTTGAGCCAGGTGTTCTCCATCCCTGCTAGATGATTCCCGTGTGTAAGTATCAAGGCTAGAGAGCAAACAAAGAGGAGCCAGCATTTAAGGTAAGAGTGAGAGGGCTTACAGGCTTGAAGGGACAGGCTGGCCTCCAGCCCAGCAGTCGCCAACCTTTCGGACCTCACGGACCACCAGTGGTCTGCGGACCACCGGTTGGCGACCGCTGCTCCAGCCCATCTAAAGAATGAGGCAGTGGCTTAATTAGGACCAAAGAGCATGCATCCAGAGCATCTTAAATGTGGCCACACAATGGCCATATCTATCTGAAGCAGAAGGCTGATTGAAGCAGAAGAGGAATTTATTAGATAACCTGTAGCCCACATATTACTCAGGGCCAGAGAACAAGGCTCAGCCAGAACAGGCCCCCAAAATCACAGACAGAACTGCTTCAAGCTCCCGCTGCTGCCACCTCCAAGCATGAGCTGTAAGGTTAGCTGAGAGAGCAAGTTTAAGATGCTTTCATTTCTATGGCAGGAAGACACTGACACATCTGGAGGGGGAATCCCTAGACAGGAGGATTTAGGTCCACAGCAAAAGGAAAGACATCCTTAAGCAGTCACTAAATGTACTCCTTTTACTACCCAACATCAATACCCTCTTCTTCCTATACTTCAAGGAAGTGTGATGCAACTATTTCTTACCAGTACGTACCCATCCCTGGCCCCCGCCAAGAACAACCAAGTAAACCACATTCTGCTGCCATCCAATAGAAGGTAATACCCACTCTTTTTAGTTCTATTCCAGCAGTCATGATACTGTGACTTATGGACTAGAATGTGCAAGCATTCTCCATCACGCCTGATATTAAAAAGGCCAACACTAGTCATTGTAAGGAGGACAACTGTAGACCATTGTTAAGGACCCTTTATTATAACAGTTACAAGGCCATGGTTATTTGTGACTCATCTTCCAAAACAAACTCCATTGTTCCTTTTCCTTTAGTCTAAGACCTCAGTGACTGGATTAGATGGTGCAGTGATTGAAAACTTTTATGACTGAGATAACTGTACCCTGGGTAGTGCTGCTAATGTATGGCTGCTATGCTCTACTAACGTGTCCAAGTATTAGGGTTTTGTCAGGGGTTCCCTGGATCATACTTATCTTCCCTGCCTCTCCTGCATAGGGCAAACTTGTTTCCTTTGACTTTGTCAATGACCCCAGCCAACCCCCCTTTATTGGCCTGTTCCAAGTGGCCGAGAAATGACCTGAGGCACCTCTCCACTTCTAGTTCAGTGATAAAATTATATTCCCTCGTAGAATCATTCTCTCCTTTAATTATTCAGGCCTCTAAACTGGGAGAAACCTGGGAAAGGGAATCAAGTTTTATGAGTAGGACTCTTGGATGTTACAGCAAGAGGTGCCATGTTCATTTGCATTATTCAGTATCTGAATCCAAGCAGCCTGGCTGTGAGAGAAACACCATCATATCAGTCTCTGGTTTAGAACACATGCCACACCCTCTATGACAGAATTCCTACCTCCCAAGGCAGGAATCCCAGGTGACAATATGATAGAAGTTTCAATAGACTATTTCATTCTCTAAGGCCGGCCTATTCGGGGAGATGGAGTACATGCAAGCACAAGGGGGTTTGTGGGCTCAGGTCTATTGATTTATACTAAGAAGTTAGTTCCTTCATCAGATGCAACTCTGTATAAGGGACAGTGGAGCTGAATGTTATATTCAAATTCATGGACAGTTTTAACATACTTGTTGGGAAGGGAAAGGCATAAAGGCATAAATCCAAGTAAGGATCAATTCTAGTAACAGCAAATAGCCACTCCTCTCCATAATAGGAGTCCAATCAAGGGATCCCACCATCAGGTAGCTGGCTGCCCGCCCAGGTTTAAGGTGCTCTAAACAGGAGAACTTGAAGATAAGAGGACCAGCCTCAGACACCCCATGAGGGCACTCAGGACATCAGCCCAACATGAACTACAGAGGGTCTGAAAGGATTGTGGGAGACGGCCTCCGGAAGTTGGCCTGACCCAAGTCTCAGTGGCATGCTTGTCATAGGAAACCTGCACTGACCATATAACCTCCCTCGCCTGGAGGGCAGAGGCCTTCCCACCACTCACTGCCACGTCCACGGCCTGAGATAGTGCCTCAGCACAGACGTTCACACAGGTAGAGGGTGTTCACTAGTGCTTCCGTCTATCTCAGAGTGGCTACTTTCCCCAGGACAGCACCCTTGGGGACTCCTCAGGGAGAATATAAATGTAAAAAGAGCTGAAGTGCTCTTGAATAAAGAGAAGCTACTAGACGTCAACTAGGTCCTCACCACCAGGCCCCTGCTAGTGGAGAAGAACGCTGAGCAAACTCACTGTTGGAACAAAGGAATCGCCACATGAAACAGCTACTGTTCACCCAGGAGAAACGGGAAAGATGGTGAAAGGGTGGACACCCAGGGGGGCCAAGATGCAGCTCCTTCTGCAGCTGTATCAGACCTGCTGCTGGGAGTGAGCATTGCCGCTACGAAGTGCAGCACCCTGGATCCAGGCCAAGGACTGTCTGTCTATGTGAAGTTAATTCATAAATGGAGATAGGACACTGGATGTTTGTATAACACCACAGTGACAACACTTGGAATTTCTTCCGAATGGCAAGAGATGAGATATAGACTGTGTGTGATTGATTGTAGGTCAGATAATTGTCACTCTAATCCAGTAGAAATCTTATCACTGAGGATATCTTCTGATAGAGTATAACATGGAGTATTACTAACACTATCTATAAGAGATTCAAGTTCAATATTTTTAGCTAGACTACATCAAGCATTTAGATGCAAAATCCAGGTTCCAGGATATAAAGAATAGAGGGACAAGCTAGACAACACTAAAAGTTAGTAACCAAAACAATCTAGAAGGTGTGATGTTCTGCAGAACAACTTAACCTGGTCCCTTATAGGACAAACTATAAAAGGGACGGTACTAGACTGAAACTAGATATAACCAGGTGAGGCATGGTACTGGATTGAGAACTGTTTGGACAGACTATAGAGGACATTTCAGAGTCAATGGAAAAGTCTGAAATATGAATTAAGTAAATGAACTCTGACTGATGTGAAGAGATCAATCCATGACTGAGAAAAACTGGTTATAAGATAGTATAGGCAACTTGTTCTCATTTCATATGTAGAAAAAATCTGGAAGTTCTAGACCATTGTAGTAGTGACCTCTGGTCATCAGAGAGTGACGTTTCTGCTTGTGTACTTTCTATAGTAAGCATGTGCTACTTTTGTGACAAAATCGAACGTTATTGTAAAAACAGAAGGATCTGGAAGTGTGGTACATCTCATTTAACTAAAGCCAAAGACTTGACATTAAGTTTTCTTAAATGATCCCACAAGTCCCAACTCTTGCAATGTCTACATAAACATGAAGAACTTACTTGACTCTCTGGAGACAATCCTGGAGATGGTCACTGACAACACAAGCCCAGAACAGCCCCAATCAGGCGGATGTAGACACACCAGCTGTGATGACAGGAAGCCCATTGTGATGGGCAGAGCCTCTGAGACCTGTGCGAGGAGTTGGAAGACAATCTTCTTTCCAAACTTGGTATGATCCAGGTGTTCTAACAGGTGTAACTTCCATCAAGTGTTTTGTGCAGAATGAGTCTTTCACTGCTATGGAGTGTCAGATTCAGTTCCCAAACATAAATGCCCATTCCACTGACAAACGTGGATGCAAAAGACTGAAAAATTAGCTAACTGAATCAAATGCTGTACTTAAAATTATGACATGACCAACAAGGTTTTATCCTGGGGGGGAAAAAAGAGTTCAAATCCAGAGGAGTCTAATGTGGAGAGCAGCTACAGTGTTTGGACAGGTTCAAGCCTCGGACTAATGAGAGGGCACAGTCCTCTCATGGCCACGTGCAAGTCCCAGCTTGGAGGGCAGAGCCCTCCCAGCACAATTATAGCCAACAGCTATAGCTGTAAGCTTGAACCTATGGTCCAAACACGTGGTCCCAAGTGCCTGAATGATGTGGGCTTGATAGAGTTCAGGTGCATGTAATTGAGTAGGATCAAAACTCACGAGAATGTTGTAAACATCTTGACCACGCCCTTACTTTGCCTCATGGAATCTGGCTATAAAATAAAGACACGGCTTGTAGTCCGTGGCGCTGTCGCTAGCTCTCCATCAGAGAGGACAGCGTCCCACCGAGATGCAGCTTTCATTCTCTTGTCTGTCTTTTCTCAATCCTTCACCGCCCCCACTCAGGTTCACCCTTGGCTGGGCTGGCACAGCACAGTCTAATGCTTTACCATATTAGTACACAGAAGATAAAAAAAAACACCAAGTGCTTTTTTATTTTGCTTTTCCAGCAAATATTAGTTTACCTGTTTAAGATTTAATAATTTAGCCAGTCAGGAAAATGGAATATCCTTAACTATAAGGTTCCTAGGAGTTAGCTTAAGAAAAAAGATTATAAATAAATGACTAATCCATGTTCTTGAAAGAATTAAGGATTTTGGTTCTCTCCAAATTAGTTCATAAATTCAAAATAATCCCCAAATCCTTGTTTATTTTGAAGAACTCAAATTTATGCTAAAATCTATATAAGGAATAATGTCCACACATAGCTAAGTCAACTGCAAAGAAGTATAAAGAAGGGGACTCGCCCTGGCAATAGAGTGCTGTAGTGAGAGGTAGTATGGTACTTACACCAGGACAGACAGAGGAGCAAGGCCAAGTGTGCAGAGGAACTAACTATGACAAAGAGGCTACCACGCATCAGTGGTAAAGGACAAACTTGTCTAAATAGTAGGGGAAAACCATGTTACTCCAGAGAAAAATAACTGACTACCATCCACTGTGTGTTTCTATTCTTTTAGAAAAGCTCTTTAGCCATAATTATTTTGTTAGAGAGATGTAATAAAGAAAATATAGATTACATGACCTGGGGATAGGAAACAACTTTGTAAGACCCTAATAACACAAACCTTAAGTCAAAAATTTGAGTCAGATCAAAGTTAAGTTTTTGTTCAATAGAAGATAACTATGAACAAAGTTATGTCAGAGAACAGATTGGAATGCAATATAAAACCAATGAGGGACTATTATCTTTGAATAAGAGAAATTCCTTTAAAATAAGACAGATGGGAACCCCAAAAGAAAAGGCAAAGTCAAGGATACCCAAAGTGCTCTATAAGAAAATGTTCAAACTCGGAAGTGCAAATGACACTCTGTGATCCCTTCATGCCCATTAAGCTGTTAAGTGCTAGAAAGTTGAATGATATAAAATATTGATAGGGATGCAGGGATACAGAAATACTCATGCATTGTCATGGGAATATGCACCGGGGCAGACATTCTGGAAAACAATCTGGTATCATTTAGTCAAATTAAGCAATTCTATTCCTGGGGGTAAAACCCCAAATGTTTGTCCTACAGATAGAGAGGGGCAAATGTATAAGAATGTTCTTCTCAGTGTTTGGTGACAGATGGAGGCAATTGAGTCTACATCCCAGGAGAGCAGCAAGGGAAGGTATGGTGGCCACCTGCCATCGCGTATCTCATAACAGATAAACAGACGAGGTGTACACATCATGTGAGTGCTTCAGATAAGACCAGTGGGGAAAAGACAGGGTGGGATTTGTTAGTATATGCACATGAAACACTTTATAATAATGCAAGGACACATTCAGATACCATACACATTAGATTGGCTAACTATGTGTGATAGGGAGGGAGAGAAGAATGAGTATAAGGAAAGGTAATACATGGAAGGCTCCCTGTATAGGCCAGTGATGCTAATATGCCATGAACATTGATTAACTCAACCATATCCACCGGAGGTTCAGAAAACTGTAGAGGATAGTGCCTTGGAAGAACGTTGGACTTCAGAAGGACCCTGATGGGATATAGAATCTTGTATTAAGATTCCAGGAGCCCTTTCCTTGCTGTGAAATCTGGCCAGGTTCTTGTCTAAGCAATCATTCTAGGTATGGACACCTTGACTGTGCATACTTCTAGCAACCACACCTGTTCTTTTCTGTGAACACATCTCTGTGCAAATCTAGCTTTCTTCAGCAGTATAGGCCACAAAAAGAATCTCCCTTAAAGGACTGGTTTCCTCTTGCCACTTCATGTCAACTTAACCAAAGCCTGTTCGCCCCATTAGTCCCTGAATAAGATTCCAGTACAAAGAAAGCCCGCCTAATAGAAAGTGATGGAACCACCTTAACCCAAGGACATAGGGACTAGAAGGGACTATCACCAGCCTTTCTCCTGCTAATTCTCCTGTAAAGGCACCCTGAAGGGCTAGAGCCAATTGACCCAGTTACCAATTGACCCAGACACCCATCTCCACCAGAATCCCAGTGCTGTTGCCTGTTTCCCAGGAGGTCCTACTTCCCTGCCTTAGCTTTCAGACAATGTCCATGAAGCTAAAGCCCACCCCTGGTAGATGATAAGTATAAACCTTCCAAGGTGGTCCCAGGAAACCAGCTACCCCAGCTGAGGCAGTCCTTCAGCATCCTCTAGTCTAGACCCCAGACTTGCCAGCACAGTCCAAGAGGCCCAGTCCCTTCCCATGAGACCATTTGAGTCATGCTCAGAGCGCCCAGGGGCTGTGCTGCCTGGCCCACCCAGAGAGGAAGACATATCAGGAAGCACCCTCACACTGCTTCCTGGGATCCCTTGCCACTAACCTTAGGACTGTAAGGCCAAGTTAATTGTCAAAAGACCAGAGATGTCTATAAAAGTGCATCTTGGCACACCCAGATCTCTGGTCACTGGCCAATAGTACCAGCAGTTTCTGAATAACTTGTGACCTAATAAGTTGGCTGTACCTGTGAGCTCAGCAGTGGCACAAGGACAGACCCATGCCTAGATTGAATCTCAACATTTTCAGGTTAGAGAATAGAGGATGAAAACTAGAAGCTCTCATGAACAAGAAGAGTCTCAGTCATGCAGAGCCTAGAGGAAGTTGTATTTTACCTCTGGGCATCTATCCCTGGGGGCAAAGATGGAAGATGAAGACATTAGGACACATAAAGCAGTCAGACCCCAGCAGATACCTATCTTGAGGCAAAGCTAAGTGATGGCTGTCCTCTGTAGGGGACATAGGGATCTGAGTGACGTCTTATGTCCCCAGGATTGTCCAGTTTATCTAGGCCCAAGAAACTAACCCATTTCCCAGCCAAAAGTCCCCAACCTGAAACTCAACTGTCTCCTAGAGCTGGAAGATGCCTGTAATTAGATACTAGTATATGTGACACCTTTCTTATAGAGCCCCACATCCAGGAGTTTCCATATGTCTGCCTTTCTCTAGATGCTAGAAGACTTTCACCTGAAATTTAGGTGTCCCAGAGATACGGGAATCTCAAGCCTATGAGAGTCCCAAGGGTGCGCTGCCAGACTCAACACCAGCACAGCTAAGTGACCTATATTTTATTTCTTAGTGAGATGGCCTAGCGCCATGCTCGGCAAACTGCGGCTCACGAGCCACATGCGGCTCTTTGGCCCCTTTGAGGGTGGCTCTTCCACAAAATACCACAGCCTGGGCGAGTCTATTTTGAAGAAGTGGCATTAGAAGAAGTTTAAGTTTAAAAAATTTGGCTCTCAAAAGAAATTTCAATTGTTGTACTGTTGATATTTGGCTCTGTTGACTAATGAGTTTGCCGACCACTGTCCTAGCGGACTGACAGGGCTCCTGGACCCCCTCCGCTCAGCCAGTACATTCAGGACCTCAATAACCCAGATGTCCTTCACTCCACCCATGGCATGCCCCATTGCTCAGCTGTCACTGACCTGTTAGCAGCAGCAGCTTCCAGAGCAGTTCTAAGGTAGAGCCGGGGAGTTGCCCCAGAGACCTCAGACAGATCCGAGGGTAAAAGAGAAAGATGGCAAGAAGCTTATTCCTGGGCTCACCTGCCCACTGGGTCACCATCACTCAGTCCTTCTGAATGCACACAGAGGAATGCTGATAGTCCTCGGTGGTCAAGAAAATACCAGGAACTTGCTGTGTCTCTGAGGCCACTTAAACACAGGAGTGGAGGAGAAACAGAAGTGTATGCCGCTGACCAAGGAAGAGTCTGGAGGGATGAACCTCAGAATCAGGAGAGGGCTGGCAGGGGAAATGCTGATAATGAATCAGAGCTTAAGATCTGCTCTCTCAGCAGGACGTGCTCACCAAAGAAGGCAACCGTAGAAGGTGACAGATGTAGTAAATGCACGGTGGTAATTAGTTCACAGTGTGTATGAAATCATGTCGTATACTTTACACAACTTTGTCGACCTTATCTCAAACAAATAAGCTTCTAGAGAACAAGTAGGTGCCATGGCATAGAAAGGCAAACCTACAGGAAGCCCTCATGACAAAGAGAGAGGGCAAGTAGACCCAGGAGAAAAGGGAGAGATTCTAAGCTATATGGTGCTTTCTAGAGCTGTATGTTCAACTGGACAGTGCCTATGGAATAAACGTTCCAAGAACTTTAGACTACACTATATATCTCCGGAAACAATCCTTCCTTATGTAGGCGATGGGGGAGGAGAAACAGACCAGCAAAACATATAAGCCCGGAAAGCTGGGTTTTAAAAAGTATATTTGATTTCCAGTTTCTGGTTCTACATTTAAGGAGCTTGTTAACTTGCCACTCTGTCCTGACCTAACAAGTTGAAAAGCAACAACAAAAAGTACACAGAACAAAGCACTGCTCCCTCCCCCTGTCCCCGCCCCAGATTGGGGAGACAGGTAAATGTGGGGCGTGGCAACAGTGTTTGGACAGGTTCAAGCCTTGGACTGATGAGAGGGCACAGTCCTCTCGTGGCCACGTGCAAGTCCCAGCTTGGATGGCAGAGCCCTCCCAGCACAATG
Source organism: Eptesicus fuscus (assembly GCF_027574615.1). Taxonomy (NCBI): domain Eukaryota; kingdom Metazoa; phylum Chordata; class Mammalia; order Chiroptera; family Vespertilionidae; genus Eptesicus; species Eptesicus fuscus. The sequence continues at coordinate 18,583,381 of NC_072489.1, read as the reverse complement.
ATAGCCAACAGCTGTAGTTGTAAGCTTGAACCTATGGTCCGAACACGTGGCCCCACGTGCCTGAGTGATATAGGCTGCAAGTAAACAAAGCTTGATCAGGTGCATGTAATTGAGTGGGACTGAAACCCACGAGAATGCTGTAAACATCTTGACCACGCCCTCACTTTGCCTCGTGGCATCGGCTATAAAATAAAGACACGGCTTGTAGTCCGTGGCGCTGCTGGGTCCCCATGAGGGAAGCAGCGTGCCACCGAGTCCCAGCTTTCCTTCTCTTGTCTGTCTTTTCTAATCCTTCACCGCCCCCACTCAGGGTCACTGAACGTGGCTGAGCTGGCGCAGCACATAAGGCGCCCTGGGGCTGAGTGTGCCACGGCCGTGCCGGCTCCCCACAGGTAAATACAGGAAGTCACAACTTCCCAAAGCAGAGACTCCGGAGCTGAAACGCTGTGGGAACCAGTGCCGGGAAAACCAGAAAACCAGTGCAATTGGCAAGGTGCCGGAGGCTCAGTGCTGACAACTCCAGGGACCCAGTCCTAGGGTCCCTCCACAATACCAAGTACTATAAGATATACCTCCAGAAGTCTGACCAGCTTCCCACGGTCAATATCACAGGAAAGCTCCTCTGGCTCCGGAAGGAGGAGGGGTTGAGAAACCATTTTGAAATACGCCAGAACATTATGTTCTCAACAAGGCCTGCCCTCAGTAGAAACTAGTTAACTAGGCCTTAACCTGCTGGGTATTATCAAAGCCTAGTTGACCAGGGGGGTGGGGGGAGGGGAATATGGACTTCAGCCCACTCTAGCCACCCAGTCCCACCTAAGGGGAGGAGGAAAACAAACTGAGAAACACGGCGATGTTCAGTCCAGAGGCACAGGCTCGCTCAAGACTGAGACCTGATCACAGGACTACAGAACCCTTCCCCGCCCACCCACCCACCTCACCACGTTACTAAAGGCCTATTCACAGCAGTTTTGTTTGTTTTTAACACAGTACGTCATGTATGGCCATCAAGTTACAGGACATACCAGAAGGCAAAGAAACACTTTTTTAAAAAAATATATTTTATTGATTTTTTACAGAGAGGAAGAGAGAGGAATAGAGTTAGAAACATCGATCAGCTGCCTCTTGCACACCCCCTACTGGGGATGTGCCCGCAACCAAGGTACATGCCCTTGACTGGAATCGAACCCGGGACCCTTGAGTCCGCAGGCCGACGCTCTATCCACTGAGCCAAACCGGCTTCGGCCAAAGAAACACATTTTGAAGAGACAAAGCATATATCAGAACCAGACATGGCAGGAATGTTGGCATTATCAGACTGGGAATTTAACTGATTAATATGCTAAGGACTCTAATGGATACATGGACAGCATGTAAGAACAGATGGACAATGTAATGAGAGGTAGAAATCCTAAGAAAAGGCAAAAAAAGAAAAAAGATGCTTGAGAGGGGAAAGGAAAAAACCACTAGCGGAATGAATAATGCCTTTGACATGCTTATTAGTAGACTGGACATGGCTGGGAAAGAATCTCCGAGTTAAGAGATATATCAATGAAATCCCCAAAACCCAAAAAGCAAAGCGAGCAAAGGCTGGAAACAGAAACAGAATACCTGATGACTGAGGGCACGGTGTAACATACACATGATGGGAATGCCAGAGGGAAAAAATATTTGAAAGAATGATGACTGAAAATGTTCACAAACTGATATAAAATACCAAACCAGAACACTCAGCAGAAGAAATGCCAAATGTTTTTATTTTTTATTTTCAAGTTACAGAAAATCTAAAAAAAGATTTCTGAAAGAAGCCAAAGGAAAAAAAAAACACCTTACTTATAGAGGAAACAAAGATAAGAATTACGTCCTACTTCTCAGAAACCATGTAAGCAAGAAGACAGTAGAGTACCGGTACAACGTTTAAAATGTCAAAGAATAAAAAACCAACCTAGAACTTTGTACCCTACAACAATATCCTCATCCTTCAGAACTGAAGAAAGGGAGACTCGCAAACAAATTGAATTTGTTGCTGGTAGACCTCTCTTCCAAGAAATGCTATGTATTTCTTCAAAGAATGTCTGAGAAACTCAGATCAACATAAAGAAAGAAAGAACAGCCCTAGCTGACTTAAAAGATGCCTTTTATTACATACCTCTAAGTCCTGAGTCCCAGGAACTTCTTACCATTGAATGGTATGATCTAGATACTAATATGAAACAATATAGCTGGATGGTAGTCCCACAAGGAGTTTTAAATGCCCCCACCGTCTTGGGGGAAGTCATAGTACTAGTATATGCTTCGTGGAGGCCTCAGGCTACGGGAAAGACTGGAAAGATGAATGTGTCAGGTAACCAATTTAACTCGGGATTATGTCTTATCAGTTGCCCTGCTTAGATAAGAGTAGCTCCGGGAAGCAAGCTCCAATGAGCCCCTATGAAATGTTACATGGGAGGCCCTTCCTTAAGACTAAGTATTATGTTCTTGAAAATGATCATATTGTAAAAGAATGAATAAAAAAAATGTGTGCAGTGTCTAGGTGCTACTTTATCTGCTGTACATAAATATGCTTCTAGCCTATTAATGTTTCCCACAGACATTTCCTTATATTGCATAAGCCCAGGCGATTAGGAGATTAGGTCCTTCTCAAGACTTTTGGGAAAAAATCAACACCCTGAGGGTCAGCTACAACCTAAGTGGGATGGGCCCTATGAAGGCCTAGGTCAGTGGTCGGCAAACCGTGACTCGCGAGCCACATGCGGCTCTTTGGCCCCTTGAGTGTTCTAACGCCACTTCTTCAAAATAGACTTGCCCAGGCCGAAAACCGACTTCTGAGCATGGGCCACGAAGTTTCAATCGCACTGTACGTGCGCGCCCGCACATGGTATTTTGTGGAAGAGCCACACTCAAGAGGCCAAAGAGCCGCATGTGGCTCGCGAGCCGCGGTTTGCCGACCACTGTCCTAGGTAAACTTTGGATACACCACTCACAAGTAACATTTGTGACCACTTAACTGATAAATCTTGGATATTTTTAATTACTTTTCAAATGAAATAAGATATCTGAGCCCTATCCGGTTTGGCTCAGAGGAAAGAGCATTGGCCTGTGGACTGAAGGGACCCAGGTTCGATTCCGGTCAAGGGCACCTGCCCGGGTTTCGGTCTTGATCCCAGGTGGGGGGCATGCAGGAGGCAGCCAATCAATGATTCTCTCTCATCATTGATGTTTTTTTCTTTCTCTCTCCCTCTCCCTTCCTCTCTGAAATCAATAAAAATATATACTAAAAAAAAAAAAATCTGAGACCCCACCTGATCAGGAAGAGAAGATGCGGGCATTCTCGAAAGCAGAGTGATTCCTTCCAAAGTTAAATTATTTTAAACTAAACTCTCTGCCTTAACTTGCTATTGTGTTGGTTTAAACAATGTGTTTTACTTTCCTGGTTGTGATATTTGCTTGTATAGTTCTAGTAGTCTACTTTCTTGCAGTCTTTCTGGCTTACTTTGTCCCCTGATCAATAGGAAGTAGCAGTTGTTGCCACTAGTCCCCAAGATTGAGGAATGAACGACAAAAAGGGGGGATTTGTAACTGCAGAATCAGCTCAAACTGGAGCTATCCTGTTTCTTGCAAGACACTGAATTGTTTTTCAGAGACAAGAGAACAAACCGCAAGTCATGCAGCTGAATCAAGCACAGAAGAGAAAATGTTGCAAATTACACCCAGCACCCAAGTTTCTCCCTCCAATATGACCAGAATCTGAACACTGGACGCTTTCAGAAGCAAAGGGTCTGTTGTCTAGGAAGACGCAGTACTGAAATCCCTTAATGCTCACTCCAACCTTGTATCGGGGAGACAGATTTGAGCCTGGCGTCCTGTCTCCTTGCTGGTTGACTTCACAGTAAAGCTTTTTCCTTTCTCAAAATCCAGGGCCATAGTACTGGTTTCTATGTGTGTTGGGCAGAGTCTTTGCTTGGTAGCAAATTCATGTGGCACCTCAATTTGCAAGTATCTACAGAAATGGGAAGATTTAACCAGAAGTGATATCGGCTTAAGATGGCCAAAAAGGGCCTCTTTTGATACCTCTAGATTAATTTTTTTTGTGTGCACTCAATTGGAAAAAGCTGGCTCTAAAATTGAACTGTTTGAATGGAATGCCTACCTTGATTGGAAAATAGAAGCCTCTAAAAGATAAACACAGATAAACTTTCTCTTCTTCAGGAAGTTAAGAAGAAACTTTTAAAGACTGTCTTTGAAGGCTTCAAAATAGCTCAATGCCAACACCTCCAACCACCTGCTACTTTCTAAGCTCCTTTGTCCAGACTTGACCTCCCTTTCTCCTCCCTTTCTCTCCTCGATATCTCCTTCACCACCCTCGACTGACTTAGGGGAAACTAAGAAGAGAAAGCCAGACCAGGATAGGCTAGGAAAAACAGAAATTCTGGCAGCTCCCTTAGAGAAAAGCTGGTCTCAGGATGAGGGGAACCAGCAATAATTTCCCCTCCTTGGACTAAAACAGAATTAAGAAATCTAAAGATTTTCCTAATCCTATCTAAAACTCTGTTGGGTTCCCAAAGGAATTTGATTTATTGTTAGAATATATGATCATTAGTTTCTGAGAGCAAAGCAGCAGAATAGCTAAATATAGTTTGCTGCAAAATTCCTATAGAGGACTTTTAAAAATATATATTGATTTCAGAGAGGAAGAGAGAGGGAGAGAGATAGAAACATCAATGATGAGAGAGAACCATTGATTGGCTGCCTCCTGCACGCCCCACACTGGGGATAGAGCTCACAAACCGAACATGTGCCCTGACCAAGAATCAAACCGTGACCTTCTGGTTCATAGGTCAACACTCAACCACTGAGCCACACTGGCTGGGCTAGAGGACTTTTTAAAACAAAGAGAAACAAACCTGGAAAAATGCAAGCAATTAGCCCACCAGCTTCAAGCCACCCCTGAGATTTTTTTTCCTGGAAAATAGACTGAACAAAAATCTAGCAATGTAAGCAAAAACGTGATGAACCATACATACTTAATTTCTTTGAACATTTTGAGAAAACTTTCTAACAATATTCACGATTGTCTCCAGACAGTTTTAAGAATCATCAAAATGATCCATTGCTCAATTCAGCATTTTTGGAAGAATTAGATGAGTAGCTTGTAACTCTGATTAAACAACATGAATTAAACTGGCCAACCACGCATGCTGATAAACTAGCAATTCTGGCCAATCAATTATTGAAAACTATTCAAAAGAAATGAAAAAAAAAAAGCTACTAGAATCATGAATTTACAGCTCTAGCAATAAAGCAATGAGGTCAGACCTCCCTGAAGTCCTTTTCTATGAAGGGAAAGGAGAGTCTGCTTTTACTGTAAAAAGCCAGTCATCTTAAGAAGGATTGAAGAAAACTGAAATGGATTTAGAAAAAGAAAAGAAGCAGGAGAAAGCATAGAGCAGATCTGAGGAGTATGGGAGGGCATTTCCTTTTCTCCTTGTCAATACTTTTGGAGAAATTGAAATTACCTTAAAAGGAGAAATTACTAAGGTCAAGGTGTAGGTACTGGGGCTACTTTATGTTTTCTTAACTCTACCCAACTAAGTTGCCTTCTGCCTCAGGGTAAAGCTTCTGTACAAATGGTAGGTATATCTAATCAACCAATGTTTGTTTCAAATCAGAACCTATTCCCTTCCAGCTAGGGAATGTTACAGGGCAACGTATAATTTTATAGTCAAATCTGCCCCAATTCACCTGGTAGGTGAGACTTTCTTGGAAGCCATGATGTCCACCTATCCTTTTCTCAGAAGGGTGAAATCTACTTAGAACTACATGAATCAGATGCTGAACCTATGGAGAAAAATAGTGATTTTAAAGGAACCCCCGCAGAAACTAATCTCCAGGCTAAACATTTGCTGCAGAGTATTCTTATGGAACTCTGGGCTCTTTCCAGTGTATATATTGACAAGATTAAGCCAGCCATTCCTTTCAAAATAACTATTGACAATACTTTGCCTCTACCTAATATTCATGAATATCCCTTAAGACCTGATGCAATAAGCTGGAATTAAACCCATGATACAAGATTACTTTAGAAGGGAGTTATAATTCCATGCATGAGCCCCTGTGATTCTGTTCTTCCATTGAAAAAAAATATGGAGATTTGTACAGAACCTCAAAGCTATAAATAAAATAGTTATTCCCAGACATGCACTGGCTCTAAATTCACATACCCTATTAGCAGCCATTCCCGTGGACCATAATGGCCCAGGGATATGGAAAGTCCCACCTATTTCTCTCAGACACTAAGTGCTGATTTAAATGATGGTGAATTTCCCAGAGATTCCACTCCAATCCAATATGTGGATAATTCACTTTTATGCTCTAGGACATTGCTAGGCTCCCAAAAGGACATGATTTATCTATTCTAACAGCTAGCTATCAAAGGACCTAAGGTCTCAAAAGACAAGCTTCAATTCTATTTGCCCCAAGTAAAATACCTTGGCCATCTTATATCTGAAGATAGGCTACTAATTAATCCTGAAAGACTCAGAGGAATCCTATCCTTTCCTTCTTAAGAACTAAGAAATAGCTATGGGACTTCTAAGACGGACTGGATACTGTCACAACTGGTTTCCAAAAATTTCATTAACGGCTCGGCCTCTATATCCCTTATTAAAATCAGGTTGACCTGGTCCAATCCAATGGAACTCAAAAGGGGAGCGAGCTGTAGATGCTCTAAAGGAAGACTTATCTAAAGCTCCCACATTAGGGCAGCCTATTATAAACTTCCTTCCTCCCTTTTCATGCATGAAAATGAAGGGAAAGCTTTAGGAGTTTTCATTCAGAAACATGGAGATCACTGAAGACCTATAGGATATAATAGTCTCAATTACACTCAATAGCAAAAGGGCTCCCTCCCTGTAGAAGAACCCTTACAGCCAGGCGATGCCAACAAACAGAAGAAATAGTTACAATTTATGTTCCTCATTTTGTTGAATCTTTGCTAAACTCTCACCATACTCAGCATTTATCAGTCAGCCAATTGGCTTCTTATGAAGTACTCCTACCTTCTGTACCTAATTACTTTAGCCTGATTGTAAGTCTTAACCCAGCAACTTTTCTGTCTTCTTTCCAGGATAAGGACATGCACGATTGTACTTTACTTACTGACCATCTTCTTGTTCCTAGGAATGATTTATAGGAAGTTCTATTGATAATGCTGACTTAATTTGGTTTGCAGATGGATCTTATCTCAAAAATGAACAGGAACACTACCGAGCTGAATATACAGTAACTCCCATGGTGGACGCATTGAAAAGCCTTATTCACCTGAAATAAGATCTGCCCCAAACCCAAATTAATTGCTCTAAAGCCAAGCTTGTCAAGTGGCCAAAGATTAAATAGCCAACATTTATACTGATAGTTACTATGCGTTTGGTGTAACTCAGGACTTTGGAATGCTATGGAAGCAACGAGGCTTCTTAACTTCCTCAGGGACATCTATAAAAAATGAAAAACAAGCTGCAGAATTAAGATGCCATATAGCAACTGTGACCATCAGCAATTATCAAAATTCCAGGACGTTCAAAAGCTACCACCATGGAAGCAAAAAGGAAAGTATTTAGCTGATGCTGCAGCTAAACAAGCAGCACTAAGCAATCAAATTATCCAGACCCAAGAATGTTCTTTACTCCCTGATAAATCAATAAAAGACGCTTACCGTTCCAAAAGACAGCTACAGAAGAGGATATGGCAACAAAAGGAATCTTTGACCCAGACAGACATATCGCTTGAACCCAATGGGAAGAAACTAATCTTACCTATAGGGATTCAATGGCCTATACTTCAACATGTACACGAACCAACACATTAGGGGCCTGAAAAGATAATTTCATGGAGTTAACAATATTACTGGAAACCTTCTCTCCCTGTGACTTATAAAACATAAAGCAGATGTTGTATATATCCATAATATAAGCCCAGAAAACCATTCCATGAATCCCAGGGACATTTCCCATTCCCTTTAGGTCCATTTGAGGTATGTCAATTGGATTTTATCCAAATGCCACCATCTCAAGGATACAAATATGTGTTAGTTATTATTTCTATGTTCTTTCATCAGATTGAGGCATTCCCTTGTAAGAGAACAACAGCCTTAATGATACGTAAGTTTTTATTGGAAAAAATAATTCCCTATTGGGAAATTCCCTCTGAGTTACATAGTAACCCAGGGACTCACTTCAGCAGACAAATAATGCAATCCATTGGTAACATTTGGCCTAATCCACAGCATTTTCATGGTGTTTATCACCCCCAGCCCTCCGGATTGATGGAATATACCAATGGTACAATTAAAACTCAACTAGCTAACTTTTCAGAAACTTTTAAACTCCCTTGGCCAAAAGCTGAACCTATAGTGCTCTTCAGCCTGAACTCTACTCCTTTGGAAAACAGTCATTCAACTTCTAAAATAGTCACTGGTTGCCCTATGCATCTGAATGAAGGAGCATATGAATCAACCTACTAAAAGGAGACATTTTGCATTATTGCCAAGGACTTATTAACCAGCCTAAAGAAATTGATAAATTAGTAATGATTCATTTCATAGATGAAGACTTCAAATACCATGGCTTATAACTAGAAGATTTTATCTATTAAAAGAGACATCAAATAAAAGACTCTCTCCAATTTTATTGAAAGGGACCTTATTAAGCATTACTAACTAACCCATGTGTAGCTAAAATTAAAGGGATATACTCATAGATTAACATTTCTCATCTAAAAAAGAAACCTCACCATGAATGGATATCTACTCCCACCTGAAACTTGCCTATGTCTACAACGGACATCAAAGATTCCTCAAGGATGAGAAACCACAGACATTAGAGACAAGCAGCTATCCCACAACATTGACAAGGCCTGTATACCAACAGATTGATGCTGAATTCAGAAACCAATTGTTTGATTGGTTTGACGTTATTCATAAAAATAGTTACACTTGTTCTTTGGGTTTTTCTGTATAGTCCAAATGTTGATTATTACTGAAGATGTAAAAGATACTTTTAATACCCTTTATGGTTTACATAAATCTTATACTAGCTGCAAAAAAAAAAAAGAAAAAAGAAAAAAAATGAGACAGACAGCAAAACTCAGATGATGATAGTTTACAGGATAGAAATGATGGCCACAATGAAGGCCACAAGATTTTATTGCCTTACCTGCCCTTTCCTTTCTGGAAAATTCGGCCTCAACTCACATCTCATGATTGCATTGCCTCATCCCTAATGGTCCACCCTTTCAACAAGATGATGTTGATACTGAGACTTCCAAGCCTAGCCCTGTGAGACCACACTATCCAAGCAAAAGGTTGGTCCATCAGTGCATCCTTCAGATGGCTTTAGGACCCAGAGGAGAAATGTGAACGAAAGGGAGCTCCATAATACATCTAACAAAGTTCAGTGACCGGAAACAACCTGGCAAGGGGATCTGGTCACAAATTCCTAACGGAGCAGGTCACCTCAGGCCTATAACTTCCCGAGTGATAAGTTTATCTTTCCCTTAATCAAGCCCTTTCCATTGTTCTTGTGCATCTAGGTTAACACCTTTGAAGTGCCAGAGTAATCCTCTTTTTCAGATCCCTGGGATGTGTACCCACTCTCAAGGAAGCGCAAAATCTTATAAACTATCTTATAATCCAATCAGAGAGATTTCCCTGCCTTGCTTTTTCTCACCTTCTGGTAATCTTCCTGATGTTCCCTCCTTAATTCCAAGTATATAAAAGGAATAGAAAAACTGTCATTCTTGGGAGCATTTTCTCAGTCTGTTGAGAGCTTGCTTCCAGGCAGCATCCTCTATTTGGCTCAAATAAATTCTCATAAAATTTTTCCACAGGTTTAGAAATTCTCACATTGACAGTCTCTGGAGACAGGGTACTATTTGACAGATGACGCCTCTGTTGTAAATATGTCTGCAATTTAGTCAGGGGAGGGGTCTGAGCCATGGCAGAGGCTGGTCAGTGGAGCATGCTGACAACCCACCCACTGATGAAGGGAAGTTCCTACTGTGACTGGCTGTTCTATCAGGTGTATCTGATCTCTGCTCCCTTCCATAGTTGGGGCCAAAACTCTAAGGGCACTCACTCCTTTTGTTGTTTTTGCCATAATGTCCAGGCCATGCCTTCCAGGTTTACTGAAACAACTCAATGAAGAGGCAACCCTGCCTGTGAGATTCCAAGAGACCAGTATTTTTGCTTTCTCAAAGGCGGCCAGTTGTTCAGCTCCCCAGTCCCATATATATATATCCCTTCTTAATTAGGTGATATAATGGGCAAAAGCATTGTGCTGGATGGGGTGTAAAAGTTCACCAATACCCCAGAATTACTACAAAAGCCTGTACCTCTTTTGGTATAGAGCAGCCTTGTATTTTGTCTGTGACAACCTTGGGGGCACCACAGTTCTTACCCAACCATAGGACTCCCCAAAACGTACTGCAGTGCTCAGACCTTGCATTTTTAAAATTGATTTTGAGAGAGAGAGAGAGAAGAGAGAGAGAGAGAAGAAAAGAGAGAGAGAGGAACATTGACTTGTTGTTCTACTTATTTATGCAGTCATTGGTTGATTCTTGTATGTGCCCTGACTGGAGATCAAACCCACAACCTTGGCATATAGGGATGATGCTCTAACAGTGGTCGGCAAACTCATTAGTCAACAGAGCCAAATATCAACAGTACAACGACTGCAATTTCTTTTGAGAGCCAAATTTTTTAAACTTCTTCTGATGCCACTTCTTCAAAATAGACTCGCCCAGGCCGTGGTATTTTGTGGAAGAGCCACATTCAAGGGGCCAAAGAGCCGTATGTGGCTCGCGAGCCGCAGTCTGCCGACCACGGCTCTAACCAACTGAGCTACCCAGCCAGGGCCTCAGACCTTGAATTTTCAGCGGATTCGTTGCCCAGCCTCTGTTGCAGGTGGTTCAGTAAAGCCTGCAAGATTTTCTGTCGCAGAGGCAATCTTCACAGGTTAGCATGTCATGATATAATAAGCCCATTGCACAGAGGTAGGAAAGGAAAATAGTAACAGATCCCAAGCCACCATCACATGGCATATAGTGGGCTACGCGCCATGGGGGAGCCCTTGGAAGGCATACCCCGAGTGGGAAACACGTTTTCTAACAGTTTCGTTGCCACCGTCGAGGCAGCAGCCTTGTGGCAGGGAACGGCTTTGATCCGTCCAGAAAATGCACGTGCAACACCAAGAACACATTGAAGCCATGCTAAATGGCGGTTGAATGAAGTCCAGATTAAATGCACTATGGTGCATGAAGGAATGCAAAAAACAAGAAACGAGGCTTGCCAGACAGCCTGAACGAGCCAAGCGGCCTTCTTGGGTTTACTATTCATTTAATGGATAGCCACTGTTTCCCCATCTTAATCTCTAGTTCAGGGGCAGACTGTTGCCATGTGACAAGGACATCAGAATGGTAAAAGTCTGGCAATGAGGGGTCATTTTTGCAGAAGCAGAATGGACTTCATCCACATGTGCCACAATCTTGACAGAGTTTCTGCTGCTGCCTTCTCATGAAAGCCAGCTTGGACATTTCAAATACAGGTTAGCCTTTGCTATTAAGATTCAGTTAAAAAAAAATTTTTTTTTGCAGGTTTTTTAAGTAATTAAGGACTGATTAAGACAACCTTAAACACGGAAAATTATTATTTTTTAAATATGTTTTTATTGACTTTTTAGAGAGAGAGGAAGGGAGAGGGATAGAGAGATAAAACCATCAATGAAAGAGAAATATCGATTGGCTGCCTTCTGCATATTCCCTGCTGGAGACTGAGCCGGCAACCTGGGCATGTGCCCTCACCATGTTTATGGGTTGACGCTCAACCACTGAGTAACACCAGCTGGGCCAGAAAATTATTTTAATAAAATATAGAATCTAGGCAGAAAACTTTCATAATGTCTTATCAGGATTAGACTCATAATTCAGAAAACATTTTTTTTAATCCTCACCCGAGGATATTTTTCCATTGACTTTTTTTTTTTTTTTTTTTTTTTTTAGAGAATGGAAGAGAGAGGGAAAGACAGAGAGAAATATCAATGTGAGAGAAACACATCGATTGGTTGCCTCCTACATGAGCCCCAACCAGGGCCTGCAACCAAGGTACGTGCCCTTGACAGGAATTGAACCTGAGACCCTTTAGTCCACAGACCAATACTTTATCCACTGAGCCAAACTGACTAGGGCATAATACAGAAAACTTAACATAAGGAGAGAACCAAACTCTAATTTTATACCAGCTTACTTTTGATATTTAAATTAATGCTCTAATTAAATCCATTTCAATCTTATCTTGACCACATAAAACTTTCTTTCCAAAGATTCCTTTTCTACTAACCTTCTGCAACTTTTTGTTCCTTTTACTTTGTCTCTTCTTACTCGTTTAGAAGTAATCAGTGCCCATTTCTTCAGTCTTCCTACTGGCTCACCAATTGTTACGTGACATTTCCCAGGGTTGAGAGATTAGAGAATGAGTCTGACAGCTCCAGAACTATATCAAGAGTTTATTGCCCTAACCCCGTGGTCGGCAAACTGCGGCTCCCGAGCCACATGCGGCTCTTTGGCCCCTTGAGTGTGGCTCTTCCACAAAATACCATGGCCTGGGCGAGTCTATTTTGAAGAAGTGGCATTAGAAGAAGTTTAAGTTTAAAAAATTTGGCTCTCAAAAGAAATTTTAATCGTTGTACTGTTGCTATTTGGCTCTCTTGACTAATGAGTTTGCCGACCACTGCCCTAACCTAACCAGTTTGGCTCAGTGGATAGACCGTCGGCCTGCGGACAGAAGGGTCCCAGGTTCGATTCCGGTCAAGGGCATGTACCTTGGTTGCAGGCACATCTCCAGTAGGGGGTGTGCAGGAGGCAGCCGATCAATGTTTCCCTCTCATCGATGTTTCTAACTATCCTCTCTGTAAAAAAAATCAATAAAAATATATTTTTAAAAATTAAGAGTTTATTAAGGGAACTTACATACCAGGTATTTCTTGAGTGGCAGCAAGATGATGATGCACCACATGGCAGCTGCTAAAGAATTATATAAAATAGGGCAAGATGGACAGAGATAGTGAGATGTGACTTGCCATATAAAGAGAAAATGCCTTCCATGCTTGCCAGGGGCAGGGCAATAGCCTGCTCTAGAAACCAACATGCCTTGCAGCATAGGAGGGGAGGTGCTCAGACAGTCTGAGGGGATTTGCAACCTCTGTTCTGGCCTGGATCCAGCTCAAGGGTCCAGCAGCGGTCATGTCAGGGGGCAGTCTCTCCTCCACAATGGATCACAGGCTCAAGATACGTGCTCATCTCGAGGCTTATTGCACTGGGTCTCCCAAACAGCCAGCCTCAGCCAGACACTCCTGGAAAACCAAACCCCAGCACTTACCTGAAGCCTACACCTGCACAGGGATGCCACGGCCAGAGGGAAGGCCGAGAGACTGCTCTTATGAGAAAAAGGGAAGAAAACAAGTGACCCGGAGGCGAGGGGGACCCCATGGGCCGTGCCATCTCCTGTAGAGCCGGTACTGCCACACCGTGAAAAAATGGCAAGAGCACATGTCTTGAACTCCAATGGGCCCACATGGAATCAGAACACTCTACTGACCTCCTCAGCGGCCCTTGCCACATAGACTCCAGCAGAGGGGAGCAGAACAGGACAGGTTCCAGGGAGAACTATGGCTCCCCAAGAGCGACTAGAAGCCAGTAGTCAGAGAAGTTCCTGCCTAAAATCTCTGTTCAAAGGCCTGAACAGAGGACATTGCCTTCCTAGCCAGATGCAGCTGAGAGTCAGGCTAGACCAAGGCCCAGGCAGGAGAAATGCCAAGAGACAAGGACAATTACTGTCAGCCAGGAAAACTCTCCATGTCAGAATCTACCAGCAGGACCATCAGCCCACATGGCGGAAGTAGACAGCACCCATCTTACAGCCAGGCCCTGGGTACCAAGAGTCTGTAGCATGAAGAGATTAATACCAGTGGAGACAGGTGACTAGGAACAGGGCTTGACCTATCCCACCGATAAGAATTTTCACTGAAAACCTGACTCACACCCAGGCCAGTTACCACCCGCAGACCAGCCTGGTATCTCGGGATGTGCCGCTGTGCCAGCTACCCTGGAGCTAAGGCCAATAGGCAGCCCCACTAGGAGATATGGAAACAGGAACAAAGGGACAGAAGAGGCCAATAGACAAGAATCCACAGCCAGGAAGGAGCTAGGGGTGAGCAGCGAGGGCCCCCCAAGGCAGCCTGTTACCGTCCATAGGAAAAGACAGCTCTGAAGGAGGAGAGATTTCCGGGGAAAGGAAGCCACCGGCCTGGCCATTAGGAACAGGTCTCTACTTGCAGTATAGACACAAACAGCGTCCACGGGGGTCAGACCTGAACACACCTAAACACTGGGCCATAGGCATCAGCAGAGCCCCCCTCTGATCTCAGGGACCTGCTTCATACCTGCTCTTCCCTAGGCTGCCAGGAAAGCACCCCCAGCTCCTTTCAGGCAGTAATGTGCCACTGCCTATATAACCAGCCTCCGCCAGTGCCCAGCATCTTTGTCACAGCCCCAGATAGGAAATTCTAGTCTATCAACAATAGATCGGCTATTCAAATTGTTGACTATCGAGTAACTTATAGCAGCGGACATGAACTATTCCTGCTCTTTGTACCATAGATAAAGCCTCGAGTATTGCAAGAGAATGAAATACTATGAGGTTTTTATAAAATTCGAAGTCAGAGTCAAGATTGGAATGAGCTACCTTTCCTCTGTATCAGTTGAACTTCTCTGCCTGAGCGTGACGGGCTCAGACCAAAGGAGCAGGACTCCAGAGGAATCAGGAAAAGGTTCTCCGCCAGCATCCCCAAATCTGTCACAGCAGAGCCTGCAGGCCAGGGTGGGCCAAGGGTAAAGCTAGCTGAGTACATCAGCTTCACCAAGTGGCTCAGCGTGGGGGCAGGTCACACAACCCACTAAACCCCGCAAAGCTCCGTGTCCTCGGAAGAGGTGCAGTGCAAAGAAAGCCCCACTTAAAGGTGCCAATGTGTCCTTTGCCTCCAGCCGGCTTGGTGCATCGGTATTACACAGGCTTGTGCTGGCAACTGGAACTGAGCATCCATGGCATGAAGTTAGAAGTGTAAGCAACTTTCCCAGCTTGGTTTCCCTAGTCCAGTGGTCGGCAAACTCATTAGTCAACAGAGCCAAATATCAACAGTACAACGACTGAAATTTCTTTTGAGAGCCGAAAACTGACTTCTGCACATGGGCCACGAAGTTTTTCAATCGCACTGTATGTGCGCGCCCACGCGTGGTATTTTGTGGAAGAGCCACACTCAAGGGGCCAACGAGCCGCATGTGGCTCTCGAGCCTCGGTTTGCCGACCACTGCCCTAGTCAAGGTGTTCCTGCCTCAGAGCTTAAGTGTCAGGGGATGAGTAGTAACGAGAGGAAGGCTCCCCGCTGGGGCTGCCAGGCCTCAGAGGAAAGAAGGCGGGTGTTTTGAGTTTCAGAAAAACACAGATAATGTTTTAGTATAAGCATGTCACATACCGATACCCTGCATTTTATCTGCCAGCACTATACCCTGAAGACACAAAGTTAATAGTCACCTCTGGTTTCTTGCTGGAAATCATGGAAAGAGAAGTAGCCATCACCTGCCTGTAGTCTGCCACACCCTAACTTGGAATGCAAGATGTTGTTTCTTAAACATATTCAGAATATAGAATATACACATTTGATGAAAATCTTCCAATAAACACAGGATACCACCAAAAGATGGCCAGGGCACTTTCTTGGCTGAAGTGAACAGGGAAGAGCCAATCAATCTCAAGGAACCCAACTCCACGGTCTCGGGGCTCCCACCCTCACCACTGCCTCTGCCCTGCCGGCCGTGGGAAGATATCAGATGGTGCTCTCTCTGGGCTCTCAACTTCAAGTTCTCGGTGATGACCACCACTTTGTGAGCTGGTCTACAGGAGACACTAAACGGAAAAATGGTTTTCAGGCTGCACTTAGCCATTCGTTTCGATTCAAGCTGGTTACACAGCCTACATTTTAACTGCTCCTCTGAAGTAGAGGCAAGTTCAGCAGCTGTTAATTGGGAAGCTCTCCAGGTGAGCATCCGCAAGGAATGGGAAAAAGAGTTGGAGCTTCCGTCTTCGTTTTCCTGCTCACAGAGCAGTCTACTCAGGAGCTGTTCCTGCTCAACTGGCATGTAGCTTGAATCACAAAACTATTGGATTCTAAGGAAAAGTTAGGAAAGAGACAAGTATGTGATGTGTACATGTGATAATCTCCAATCTTAGTCTCCAAACCAGCATTTTCTAGTTTCCCAAACAACTCAAGAGTTCTGCCCGGGAGGGGAGACTTACGTAATACTTTAAACAATAAAGAATTTTTTTAAAAAAAAGAGTTCTGCCACGTTGGCTCCAGGGTAAAGACAGGGGAGCCTTCTCTAAAGATAACCAGAACAGAGAAATTATATTTTCGGGCTTAAGAAAGTAGTTGACACATCAAATAAAAGCTCTGTAAGCATTTAATAAATTAAGATACTATTTTTAAAATCTAAACTAGTATGATTAGTGTATCATTTTCGTTACATGTAAATTCTCAATCCAGAGCAGGACTAAGCCAGTGGGCAGGATTCTTTAGTTTTATACCTCCTTCCTAATATTAGTCCCCAGTAGCCAGGAAGACAACTGGTATATCTGTATTTTTCATTACAGGTTCTCAGTCATTTCACGATTAGGAACAGAATATGTACGTAAAATAGTGCATCTCGATGGAAAACAGCTGTAAAGTTTCAGATTTCCATGCTAGAGGTAGCAGCACCAAGTCTGTCCCAAGGGCTGGCAGGCATTGATACCACAAGGGCTGACAGGGTCTGGCCCTTGACTGGGGAAGGCAGACTTTCAGGGGCTTCTGGGAATGATTTTCTGCTCTGAGGGCCAGTTACACGAGTGTTTACTTTACAGGTTCATCCAGCTGTGGTCTTGATTTGCGCACATTCCGGCATGTATGTTGCCCATATGTTCAAAGATATTCATCGAAGCATATCCAAAGTAAAACTAAGCTACTGTAGAAAAAGGGGGGAGCACACACTAAACCTGACGAGCTCATGGGAGATGGTCTTACAAACTCAGAGCCTGAAAGTAGCCCTAGAGGATGGTCTGAACATGGAAAGTCGTGCTGGGTAGGCAGGTCCCAGGCCTGTAGCTTCCTGAACAAAGGTCGGTCTTACCCTAAGTGAGCCTGTCTATTGTCTTCTTGCATCTAGGATAACAGAGCTTGGACATGTCTGAGTAATCTTTCCCGGACCCCTCAGGCCCAGCCACCCGCAGCAGAGCAGGAGGCCACAGAACCCCTCGTTGTTACCTTGTTCCCCACATACCATCTCTCTGGGCGGTAAATGTTCTTCGTTAATGAACCCGTGCCCACCAATGGGAAAGAAGCACGTGTCTCTCCATTTTACTTTTTATCCAATCCCAGAGATTTCCCCACTTTGTTTCTCCCGCCTCCCGAATCTATCACCAGTGGATTTCATGTAACCCTCCTTATAGCTCCTTTGAGTCTAAACGGATAAAATAAGCTGCAAAACTGCCATTCTCCGGAGCATTTTCTCAATCCGTTGATATTTTGCTTCCCCGCAATTGTCGTCAGTTTGGCTCAAATAAACTCTTAAACATTCTCTACAGGTTTGGAGATTTCTTACATCGGCTCTGCGGTTCAATGCATACTGATGTTACAAGTAAAGAAAAGCGAGGAAGTAGTTCTCTGGAGCCAGGCTGTGTTGCCACTGACAGGAGAAGGGTCGTGTTCTCCAGGGAAGCCCACGTGACTGAGAGTTCTGTTTTGACTCTGGTGGTATCACACAGCTGTTAGCGTTGTTAGACTTTAACTGTTTACTCTCAAACAGTATCCACAGACAGTTTAGTTACAGTACACGTTTCTTCTGTTTACTGAAGAAGGCTAACCTTAGGAAGCCAAGGGGCTCTTCACATCTCACCCACAGCTCCTTGACCACTTTCCACCCAGGTGCCCTGGGACTTGGGAATGGCTTGATGGGTGTGAGATGGGCAATCACAGTCCAACTTTTCCTTCTGCTTTAGATGAAGCAAAGCAGCTCACAACTACCACACGGCATCCCTGCCCAGCCTTCCTCCCACAATTGTACTAGACACGCGCAGACACTTCCATGTGGATCGGACTCTGAATTCCCCCTTAAAAAGTCACTCAGCTAGTTTAAGGCTTTAAAATATCTAAGGTACTTTTAACAGCTAATGTCTAAGATGGAGGTGGTCAGCTCAGAAAGAAGAAATTAGAAAAACTCAGAGGAAAATAAGAAGCATTTCATGGGTAGCAGTATGGTAGGTTGTATTAGTAAGTAACACGTCATTTTAAGTGGCTGGGAAGTGTCTCATTTACTTGGCTATTTCATGTGGGCATTCCTGGTCAGACCTCCCTTGTACCTGTTCGGGGACTGGGGCTCCTTCCACACTGTGGCTGACCCACGGCAGAGTCTTCTCCATCAAACTGGTGGATAGGAGGGAAAAGACCATGGGAAGATTGTGGGCTACACTTACATGTAGTACACATTTCTGGTCACGTTCTACTAGCCAGGACTCAGCCCATGCCCATATCTAGATGTAAGGGAGGATGGATGCTAGTCAACTTTGGGATCACCAGCAGTCTCTACAAGTGTACACCCTGCAGGTATGTGTTCAAGATCATCATACCTGATGTTTTCCCCAAGCCAAGTCTCTCTGATGTGCTACTGTAAGTCCTACTGAACATACAGCAGGCTTTGTTTATGAAATTAGGGCATTCAGATGAAACTCAAGCTTTACTGATAGTATTTGGAGGATACTTTTAAACAGCTCGGATCAGTATGAAAATAAGTGGCTCTAGGAGTCAGGACCAACATGTCCCCGGTGCCTCCGAGAACTGTTTCTCTGCTTTTCCTTTGCACTGTAAGCTTAACGCTGACATTTCAGAAGTCCCTATTAAGAGAAGTTGCCTTTATTTTTTTAACCTGCCAGCATTCTTTTGGGCAGGTTTCAACTTCCTGCCTATTCTTTTATCAAAGGGTGACAATTATACTCCCAGGCAGTTTTGACCTACACGAACGAATAGTGTAGCCTGCTTTGTAGATTTCTATATAAGCACTCCGTGTTCTTTGAACTCACTCTTGAACACCTGCAACGCCACGCGTTGTAATTGCTGCAGAAGAGTTGTCTCCAGGAGACTGTGCTATATGCTTACCTGACCACCACAAGGTGTTTCAAACTGCTTCTACCATTAGATAAAGCATAGCTTATCCTATCTAATAAAGAGGGAACATGCTAATTGACCATCACGCCCTCAAACATGGTGGCGCCCACAGCCAATAAGGAGGGAATATGCTAATTGACTGCCACGCCCTCAAAGATGGAGGCACCCACAGCCACAAGATGGAGGCGCCTGGTCCCCTCAGCCCCACTGGGGCGGCAGGAGTGTGGCACTGCCGGGCCCATCCCCAGGCGGGTCCGGTCGCTCCACGTGCCTGCCTCCGGAGTCCCCCAGTCCCTTCAGCCCCCCAGCTGCCCAGGGCCAGCCTGAGGCACAGGCAAGCCTCGGATGGCGGCTGCTCAGCTGCCCAGGTCCGCCCAAGGCTCAGGTAACCAGGGCCGGCTGAGGCTTTCGGTGCCGGCAGTCGCAGCAGCAGAGGTGTGATGGGGGTGTCGCCTTCCCCTGATTGCTGGGTCTCCTCCTGCCCCTGAGGGCTCCCAGACTGTGAGAGGGGGCAGGCCGGGCTGAGGGACCCACCCCCCCTCCAGTGCATGAATGTCCCCCTCCAGTGCATGAATTTTCATGCACCGGGCCTCTAGTTATTTAATAAAAACAAGTCATCTTACCCGGCTGGCATGGCTCAGTGGTTGAGCATCGATCTATGAGCCACGAGGTCATGGATTTGATTCCTGGTTGGGGCATACATATGGCTCGATCCCCAGTGTGGGGCGTGCAGGAGGCAACCAATCAATGATTCTTTCTCATCATTGATGTTTTCTCTCTCTCTCTCTCCCTCTCCCTTCCTTTCTGAAATCAATAAAATATATACTTTAAAAAAAAATCATCTTTGGTTAAGATATAGGAACCGGTAGATAAAGGGAAAGAATTATGCATTTATCTTGCCCCCTTTTTTTTTTAAGGGATAGCTCATTAGAGGTAGTGATAGAAAGCTGCCACATTGCATCTCTAATAAGCAGACCTAGATGAGTCCATGGCTGTCAACCTCAAAAAGCAACAGCAGAGGGTCCCCACCTCTTGATGGTAGGATACAGTACCTAAGGGGTGGTCTTGCCAAGAAGTAAACTTGAATCTCATCTTTTAGAGCCAACCACAGACTTACAGAAAACACGGGAGAGAGGGGAACATACTAAAGTAAGCCACAGAGATGCAGTTAGCAAAGTCCCCGATGTGGGCGATTCTGCAGGTCTAATGACCCTGCTTCAAAGAATTGCAGGGAAAGATGGAGAAACCTGTACATTGAGACAAAAGGCTCCAATAATTGTAGTAAGTAGACCTTATTTGGACCCTGGTTTTCATAAAAACTAGAAGGAACTATAATATAAGTGCTAAAATGTGAACTCTGAATATGCGTAAAGACTAATAATTTTGTTTTGTTTAAGTGTGAGTAGTATTAATTGCCAAAATAGTGCCCTAGAACTTGCTCACCAGGGCAACTGATACCCTTTCTATGACCTAAAAGGCGAGGTACAAGTACTGCTGCCCAACTTCCTTGACACCTACAAAGCTCGTGCCAGGTACTGATACTAGAACAC
Source organism: Eptesicus fuscus (assembly GCF_027574615.1). Classification (NCBI taxonomy): domain Eukaryota; kingdom Metazoa; phylum Chordata; class Mammalia; order Chiroptera; family Vespertilionidae; genus Eptesicus; species Eptesicus fuscus. The sequence continues at coordinate 18,562,533 of NC_072489.1, read as the reverse complement.
CTCTGCAGACAGAGTATCCCCAGATCCTGGCTTGCCAAGAGAATGGTATATGTCAGTGGTCGGCAAACTCATTAGTCAACAGAGCCAAATATCAACAGTACAACGATTGAAATTTCTTTTGAGAGCCAAATTTTTTAAACTTAAACTTCTTCTGACGCCACTTCTTCAAAATAGACTCACCCAGGCCGTGGTATTATGTGGAAGAGCCACACTCAAGGGGCCAAAGAGCCGCATGTGGCTCGCGAGCCGCAGTTTGCCGACCACGGGATATGTATATCCTCTACTTCTGTCCCTATCCCTGTCTTTACTGCCTCTGCCAGCCATACCCTTGAACCACACTCCTAAAATAAGAATTCAGCTGATCTTTTATCGGTAAACATTAAGACTATGAAGTACAACCTTGGTTTTTGTACTACAGATTGAGCATTCATTTTTATTTATTTATTTTTTAAATATATTTTATTGATTTTTTTAGAGAGTTAGAAACTGATGAGAGAGGAACATCGATCAGCTGCCTCTTGCAACCCCCTACTGGGGATGTGCCCGCAACCAAGGTTGCCCTTGACCGGAATCGAACTGGGACCCTTGAGTCCGAAGGCTGACGCTCTATCCACTGAGCCAAACCGGTTTCGGCGAGCATTCATTTTTAGGTCTAATAACAAGATATTAGTATTTGGCAACAGCCCTCTATCTGAAGATTTTCCAAAATGGAAAAAAAAATTTCATTATAGATCAGCATTGACAACTCAACTTTTGTAATCAATTTTGATGGGAAACACTAACTTTGAACCTCAAACAGTTCTCATAAAACAAGTTTCATTTTTTTATTAATAAGCCTGTCTGACAAATCATAATGTTATATTTTTAATTTTATAAATACAACTTGTGAAGTTCCTTTGTCATTAGTACCTCCATAATATCCTCAATTTTGCCCCGTGGCCCAATATACTAGTATTTATTATTTGGGCCTTTATAAGAAAGGTTGGTGGCTGACCTCTGTTTTAAGAGGAAAAACACTGTAATACAACTTCTAGTTTGCTCTATGATATTAGCAGTGTATTTCATTAATTAATATTAATTTATATTACCTAATTTTCATCTCTAATGGGTAGTATATCTCCCCCAGTCCCCACCAGGTAGGATATTGCATTTGAAAATGTGAACATACACAAGTCCAGATGGTCTTACTTTGGATGTAGCCGACATGGAACAGAAACTGGACAATAGCTCATTCGGGCTGGAAGGAGTTGTGAGCTCAAACTCAACCTACTTAGCTGATACAGCTGCCTTCATTTGCTATTAAGTGGTCTCTTGTGGCTTCCCTAAGCCTCTCATCACTAAGCATTCCCAAAGTGAAGAAAAGTCTCAGTTGTTAGACAGGTTGTGAAGATGCCACATGTGCATGAACAGACAGGCATGGGAGGTGCTGCACATCACAGCCCCTGCAGCCTTATTCACTAGAGCAACTGTATTTTAAACTTAGGTGTTAATTCCAAAAGTCGGCGACTGCTGGTTACTTACAAGATTAGCTCACTTGAGAACTGGCAGGTCAAGTGGTAGGAGTTAAGAGCTGCATAAAAAGACGTTACAGTCACTCTCAGTCACTAAGTACGTCTCGAAGAAACCAGACTTTCTCCATGAGACTGGATGTTTTGTCTTGATACAATGGCATCGATGGCTTTAACAAGTAATTCTGTTTCATGCCACCTCTCTGTCCCATCATCCACAAATTAGATTGAGTAAGGTAAGGCATAACACTTTTTGCAGATTGAGCACTCATTTTTAGGTCTTTGGACTCAGCAAAGTATAATCTCCAAAAGTAAGCTTTTTCAAAAGGCAGATTTATACATCCCTCCCTACAGATGGTATACATCTCTAATTTAAGTTCTATTCACCATAAGGATTAATACTTACTATAAAAGCCCATAATTCTTATAGCCCTAGGATATCCGTTAGGTTCTTAAAGTTCAGAAGCAAGTAAACATGTAGTCCAAAGATGACATTTCAGACAGACCATGTAATATGCTTGAGTAAGTAGAGAATTCTGGAAAGTCTACAAGGTAATTGACATATACCACCCATCTCTCATAGATGCCAGGAGATGGGAAGCCCAGCACTTGACTGCAGCACTGACCATGGCCAGAGGACAGAAGCAGTGCCAGGAGCAACAGTTCTCCGAGAAGCAGAATTGTGAAAGCTCGAAGGATACCCTACTAATGTAGGTGTTTGAAGTTTCTAAAATAAAAGCATTAAAGCTAGTAGGAAAAGGGACAATGTTTGACCTTGAGGATAAGAAAAGTCACAAGTCATGATGACGTGAGAATAGAGAAGGATGAAACAAGAATACTTAGGCTTGTTCTTTATTGGCCAATTCTTTAGTATCAAAATTAGACTGGTGACTAGAAAACATGAGAAGCACTTAAAAAACAAGTGACAGGGGAAATCTATAAGATACAGGGAACCCCTATCAAATGAAACAAGAATGTCAATATGGGGAACTTACCTATGGGTCTGTCATAGCTAGCATGTCACGATTGCAATTCTGCTGTTCTCGAGTGAACACATTTTGCTAGTTAAAAAGTGGGGGAGGGGAGAGAGTCAATAGAAGAGATTAAATACATCAGCAGGTAGTTTAGGAAAGGGAGAAAAGTGCCTTATGAATATGGTATCTTATTTTACTAACCAGAACTACAAATTTATAGAGGTCATCTTTTACCCATCAAGCTAAGGAATCTATGAGCTGGTGGAGAGCTGGAGGTAGGCACACCTTCAGCTCTGAGGAGTTCTTGGTGGCATTGAATATGCCTGTGTCCCAGCAGTCCCATGGTTAGGTAGAGACCTCAGGCCTCATACACACATAAGAGGCAGTTACAGCGTCTAAGTCCTTCACGGCATAGTCAGACAAGCATAAACATGTGATCTGCACTGAATGGCAGGCTATGCCTCTAGAAGCAACTGCCTAGACATATAAAATAGCAGTGTGGGTACGTCTCAGAAGTGTTTGACCAGAAGAGACAGGACCATAGTACCATTGATGTAGATAAGTATCTCCAAGATAAAACTCACTCCCCCCAGCACAGGGGTTTTCCCCAGACATGAGGTCTAATTATTCCCCACTGCACCTCACCAGAATGGGGTGGGAATCCCTGTTGATCCAAGGTGTCAAGGACACAGCAAGTCCCAGAGATGCTGCTGCTGCTGGGGTAGTCCATCACCGAATCATAGGCCAACATATGGCCAAGCCCAGGTCGCACACCAGCCCTCTCATTAACTCTCAGTAAGTCTTCCTCCAGGTTCAGAGCCCAAACTCTGCAGACCCAGACCCAGCTTTCCAGGGCCACGTGTTGTCCATTTGAGGTTCCTATGATAACCACACATTCCTGGAGCTTCTACAGGAGTTCAGAAAGAACTAGACATCTTAAGTTTTGATAAAGCTAAACTTAACTAAACCACGTGGTTCCTGGCAAGACCCCTAACCAAATTCATGTGCACCATGCGCAAGAGCTGGTCTTACAAGGCAGAAGAACGTTAGAGCCTTCTCCTACTCTCTCTAGGTCACTGCTTCTCTGATTGCACGTGGGAATCAAGTGGCTTCTGGCTTGGGTCCGTGCTGGCCTCCTTTCTTTCTTTTGGGCAGGACTAGGGAGCGTGCAGGCTCTGAATTCCTTTAGCCAAAAGGCAAGTGATTTCATATGGAATCCCAAACATCTAGAAGAAATGAAGTACCCAGGAAAAGAGTTGAGATTCAGAGGAAGCGGTGAGAGTGTGTAACCAAAACTAAAAGCAATTCCTGGGTGAAATTAAGTTGCATGTTCAAGTATGCCAGTTACTAGTATTCCTTCCCACCCCAGGACTGGTAGACAGAGTGACAAACCTTAACGGAACTTTTGACAGAAGAGAATGTGGCAGGCTTTCAACAAGAAAGGCAATTTTTAAAATATATATATATTTTATTGATTTTTTACAGAGAGGAAGGGAGAGAGATAGAGAGTTAGAAACATCGATGAGAGAGAAACATTGGTCAGCTGCCTCCTGCACACTCCCTACTGGGGATGTGCCTGCAGCCAAGGTACATGCCCTTGACTAGAATCGAACCCGGGACCCTTGAGTCCTCAGGCCAATGCTCTAGCCACTGAGCCAAACCGATTAGGGCAAGAAAGGCAATTTTTAAGTCCTCTGGATCTTGCAAATGACTTTGGACCTTACAAAGAACATTTGTACAGGCAAGTTCTTACATAAGGATGCTCAGACTTGAGTGGTACTGGCATAGAAACAGATACATAGATCAATGTAATAGAATAGAGAGTCCAGAAATAAATTGTCATTTTTATAGTTAATTATTCTACAACGAAGAAGGCAAGGATATACAATGGACTAAAGACAATCTCTTAAATAAGTGGTATTGAGAAAACTGGACAGATACAAGCAAAAAAATATATAAAACTGGACCACTTTCTTACATCATATACAAAGATAAACTCAAAATGGATTAAGAACTTAAAAAAGTAAGACCTTAAACCATAACTCCTAGAGGAAAACATAGGCAGTAAACTGTTTGACATCACTCTTAATAACATCTTTCTAAATACGTCTCCTCAGGCAAGGGCAACAAAAGAAAAATAAACAAATGGGACTACATCAAACTAAAAATATTTTGCACAGCAAAGAAAACCATCAACAAAACAAGAAAACTTACTGAGTGGGAGAAGATAATTGTAAATGATACATCCAATAAGGGGTTAATATCCAAAATACATAAGGAACTCATACGACAACACACACACACAAAAAAAAATCCTAATAAAAAAATGGGCAGCCCTACCTGGTTTGGCTCAGTGGATAGAGCATCGGCCTGCGGACTGAAGGGTCCTGGGTTCAATTCCAGTCAATGGCACATGACTGGGTTCAGTGGACTGAAGGGTCCTGGGTTCAATTCCAGTCAATGGCACATGCCTGGGTTGCAGGCTCGATCCCCAGTAGGGGTTGTGCAGGAGGCAGTTGATCAATGGTTCTCTCTCATCATTGATATTTCTGTCTCTCTCCCTCTCCCTTCCTCTTTGAAATCAATATAAAAATATATATATATTGTTTTTTAAATGGGCTGGGGATCTGAATAGATGTTTTTCCAAAGAGAACGTACAAATGGCCAAAAAACACATGGAAAAGATGCTCAACATCACTCATCATCAGGGAAATGCAAATTAAAACCACAATAAGATGTCACCTCATCCTGTCAGAGTGGCTACCATCAAGAAATCAACAAATAACAAGTGTTGGCGAGGATGTGGAGAAAGGTGAACCCTCCTACACTGTGGTGGGATTGTAAATTGGTGCGTATGAAGCGTCCTCAAAAAGTTAAAAATAGAGCTACCGCCCTGGCCGGTTTGGCTCAGTGGATAGAGCGTTGGTCTTCGGACTGAAGGGTCCCGGGTTTGATTCCGGTCAGGAGCATGTGCCTTGGTTGCGGGCGCATCCCCAGTAGGGGATGTGCAGGAGGCAGCTGATTGATGTTTCTCTCTCATCGATGTTTCTAACTCTCTCTCCCTCTCCCTTCCTCTCTGTAAAAAATCAATAAAATATATTTTTTAAAAATAGAGCTACCATATGATCCAGCAATTCTACTTCTGGGTATTTGTCTTAAGTAAACAAAACACTAATTTGAGAAACTATATGCACCTCTATGTTCATTGCAGCATTATTTACAATAGCCAAGATATGGAAGCATCCTAGGTGTCCATGGATAGACAAATGGCTAAATAAGATGTGGTCCATATATACAAAGGAATATTATGCAGCAATAAAAAGAATAAAATCTTGTCATTTGTGACAACATGGATGGACCTTGAGGGTATTATGCTAAGTGAAGTAAGTCAAACAGAGAAAATCAAATACCACATAATTGCACTTATATGTGGAATCTAAAAAATAAAATAAAAATGAATAAACAAAACAAGAAACAGGCTTAGGGGTGCGTTTAGGGGAGTGGGTAAAAAGAAAAAAAATCACAATTTTTTTTAGTAAATTGTTGTTTATTTTTGCATAAACTATACAGATCTTTTAAAAATAAAAGAAATAGTTGTATAAAATTAAATAAACCTAAGTATTTTACCTACGCTAATATTCCAAAATAGAGTAACTTGGACATGAGATCATTAGATATCATTGAGAATGTGTGGCAAAATGGGAAAATATCACATTTCAGAAGAAATAAAATATTACAGAAAAGCAGCAAGGACGTAGGAATTTCACAATAGTCTTCTTGGTGTATGTTAACTAAGTACTTGATTAGTTTCCATTTGCTATGATTGCCCAAACCAGTGTAGTCAGATCTGTAATCTATCAGCGCTTCTATTGAACTCCTTTGGGAAACAAGATTGGCTCTAAAAATGCTGATCACAATTGCAAGTTCTTCCACCAGGATCGGCCCAGAAAGACTAAGATGACAACCAACTGGAGAAAAGACAAGCAGCCTCCAGGGAGGGGGCTGTTGGCCTGGGGAGGGATGGGCATCTTTTTCCTGGGACAGGAGGCAGCCTGGCTGGCTGTGGAGGAGGAGTTAGGAACCAAGGTAGTTTGGATTCTGTGCCTGTTTCTCCTTTACTACCTTGGGGCAGGGCCTCGTACCTGCAGCAACGCACTCCTCTAGGCCAGGTGCCATCAGCAAGAAAATCAGGACCTGGCTGAAGCCCTGAGACAAGGAAGAACAGATGGGGAATGTGTTGGAGTTACAGTCTGACGCTGTCCTATTGCCCCTTCTGCCTGGCAGGCAAAGACAGGCCCTGCCTGAAGACCTTTTGTGGAGTGACCCCTGCCTCCTGCGCTGAGTCCTTTGCGGACTGGGGTTGGGGTTCCCCCATGGGCATCACTGGAAGTAGTTAACACCTCCAGGGGAAGTGAGTTCAAGCCAAGTGAGGCATCAGGGTGCAACTATTCCAAGCTGGTTAACTGGATCACATTTTCCAGAGGTACAAGTGTGAAGACAGACCAAGGGTTTTAACAGCATTAGCAATATTAAATTGGGCATGAAAAGAGTTAAAATAAAGGCTACAATAGATCTGAGACAATCAACTCAGCTAAGAAACTAACTAACTTGAAGTCGGATTGACGACTCACTCTCCCAGAAGGAAAGGGCAAAAGTAGATGTAGCGAAAAGCTAAGCCTTGGAGGATGCACATGCCAACTCCCAGGGAGATAGAGTCTTAGCAAAAATAGAAATATCTGAAGGGAAGCCTGCCAAGATTAGAGATTTGAGACACGGAATGAGAAGACCCACGAAGAGGGGAGGGGTAAGAAGACCCCAAGCCCTCCATCAGCTGGCTCCCGTATTCCTACTTGACGAGGAATGAGAGAGTCAGAGCTGGAAGAAGGGACACACACAGGGACAGAGACAGATGCACCCCACGGCAGCTCGGGGTGGAAGGGCGAGACTAGGCTCTTTAAATGAGGTGACTTTCCAGAGAAGGGAGATGGGAGGCAGCTCTCAGGGAGCACAGAAAGCCGCTCCTGCCTGAGGACACGGCCTCTGCTGGGAAGCCCAGGGAACAGTTGAGACAACATCAGACACCTGAATGAGGGCCCACCACAGCCATGCAGTGACACACGGGGGACCAGGACAGAGCACCCTAGCTCCCTGTAACAGCTACAGGGACAGCAGGGGACAATGGTGTAAGCAGAGCAGAATGGCCTATGGATCCCCAGCTGCAGGTCCCAGGCATGGGAGGACCAAGCAGCCCGCTGAGGAGGCTCCATAGCCGGTTGAGGAGTGCCTTCAAGACATGTGCTGCCATTCAGCCAGCTGCTTCCACTTAACTTGGTGCCAGCTTCACTCCAGCCCCTCATGGTAACTTGTCCTTCCACCTACGGTCCATCCACTCTCCTAGCCCTTAGCTCTGGCTCTAGACCAGTGATGGGCAACCTTTTGAGCTTGGTGTGTCAGACTTCGCCAAAAAACTGAGCATAACTCGGGTAGTGTGTCACTTTGAGGGAAAAAACATTATTTCGCAAATGTTTCATCCTCAGGAGCAGCAAATGTTTCATCCTCGGCATGCGGCCGCCTCAGCGGCCGCGTGTCATCAGAAATGGCTACGCGTGTCAGTGCTGACACGCGTGTCATAGGTTCGCCATCACTGCTCTAGACAAACCCCAGGTCACTCAGCTTGACGTCAGCCCTGGGTCTAGTCTTCACCACGGCCTGGCCTCTTTTTTACGGAGAGGGGATCGGCATGAACACCCTTCACTGCAGCAAGGGAGAGCGCATAATTTTCCTACCTGCAGCCCATATTCCTCCCACTATCCATCTCCTCCAAACTCAGTATGCAGGCCACTTGAGCCTTCTCTCCCCAGCGATCAGCCAGATTGCTATGTGACCAAGGCCTCGAGGCAGAGCGGGTTCGTCCTGTTTATCCTTGACACTGAGCCAGGATCATACTACACAGAGGGAGCCTCAGAGGTCCAGGGGGATGGCTGGAAAGATGGGTTCCTGGAACAGTGAAATGCTTTGATTCTCTGACTATCTTGTTCAAGCCTGCTTTGTTCCCATGGCCTTCAGGCTAATAGCTTCTGCTTCATCTTACATATTAAAGGAATTCTGCTTGCGGCTTGAGGAGATAAGAGAAGTATGTATTGTTTATCAAAGATTTGCCGAAACCTTGTGACCTGACTAACAACAACTAAGGTCAACATAATCTTCCTCAGACCCTGGCGCCCCGATGTCTGTGGTCAAGCGCCTCTTGCCTCTCTCATTCCCTGTTCCCTTGACATAAAGAAGCCTCAACTCTGTCCTTTCTTAAGATGGATTTGAGGACTAGGTCTCCCCTATTCTTGGTTGGTACTTTCTCAATCAATAAAACTTCCCTTACTCTAACCTCTGACATTTTGAGTTTGGGCCTTTTAAAGCATTAGGCACACGGACTTTGGATTGGTAATATTCCTACCACATGGCCCTCACCGGAGGGAGGCGGCTGGGCTAGGCCACCTAAGGCACTCTGTCCGGGATCCTGAGCCCAGCTTGTGAGCTTTCCCAAGTCATTACCCACCCAGCCACAACCGTATCACATGGCACGCGCAGGGAACCCAGAGCCATCTTCTACTTCCCAACAGTCGGAGGGCTTGCCCTGTACTGAGACAAGTGGGGTGGGGGTGGGGGCAACAGAGAACCCCACCCAGCATTTGAGGGCTCTCCTGCCAAGGAGGCATAAATATGAGCAGCAAAGCCTGGGGCTGTGACAAGGCATTGCTAAGACAAACATCAGCGATGGGGATGCTGGGGCCTGGCCTCCTCCCGCTCGAGCCCTCTGGATCTAGATCTCCAAGCCTATTTCTTCACCAGGAGCTGCAGCTCACGAACATGGCTGAGCAGCTCCTGAGTGGCCAACTGAGGTGATGTTGTCCAGACACAGACAGAGTAGGAAATCCTCAGGCCACCAGTCTAGACTTCCAAGTTTCTGGGCCTCCCTGGCCACAAGCTCACCTTCCTAAAATGGCAGCTGAGAACAGATGAAAAGGTTCTGCCTGCCCCTAGGCACACAGGAGACTTGCACACAGGACCTGGGGCTCTCCCTAGCCTCTCACGTCAAGCACCAAGCTCATGACACCCATTCAGTCACCCTGAGCTTTTGCATGTCAGCTCCTTCCTGAGCCACAGGCCAAGCCAGACCAATGCTAGATCTGGGGCTTCATGACAGACCCCAGGGGTCAGGTGACAGAGGATACTGGGGAGTCTTGGCTACCTGATCATTGCCTCTCTAACCAGACAGGCATCCCTTTAAAGACCCTGAGCCCTTCGGAACCCAGCCCTGTTCAAAGAAGGCCCTTCATCCCAACTGCCAGGCCCAAAGCCTGTGATTCCAGGTCTAACAGTGGCCTCCTCTGGGGTCCGGCCTGTGCCATTGGCTGGACATCTGAGCAGCAGGTAATGGCAGACCTTCCAAGAGCAGAAATGCAGGGCCTGGGGGTTCAGTCTCATGTCAGTGACCGAGGCCAAGACTCTGCCTCTTTCCCCAGCCAACAGCTTAAGAGCTTCCTGGCTCAGGAATTCAGACAGGTCCAGGTCTCATTTGGAAGTGAATCATCACCAGGCACCCAGAATCCAGGGCTGAACAGAGACTGCACCCCACAGCCATTCCCCTCCCTCTCCAGGCTCTGTTCCAGCCACGTACTCCATAGCCAATGTCAGGTTCCCTTCCAGCCCAGGCCACAGGTGCTCCCAGGCTCCAGCTTCCTTTCTCCTTCCTACTGCACCCATCATTAGGTGGGAACGCTACACAGCTGTGCCCCAGGGGTTCCTTGGCCCCAGGTGGCTGAGAGGCCCCCGGTTAGGCTGCTGGGCTGAGCACATTATCCCCCATCTCCTCTGATCAGGGCTACCTCAGAACCTCCTCCCCTGGGGGAGGCTGCCAGGCCCCATCCAACCGGAGCCACCTGGGAGGGGGACAGAGTCCTGGTAAAGGCAGGACCTACATCCCCTTAGGACCTATGCCAGGTCAACAGCCTCCCACTCCAAGCCCTGGCCGCTAGATAACACCAGGCTGAGGTCAGAGTTCCCACACCATCTCCTCCCAAGCCAGACAGGCAGAGCCAGTGACCAAGGCAGTCATCTCCCAGCCCAGAGCAAGCATGTCACCTGGAGAGGCAGCCTTCAGCCCTGCTGTTAGGATACCATGCCTTCAAGCCTTCTTTCCCGCCTTCATCTTCAGCCACCAGTGTGCGTGTGTTCCCGAGGTCATGGCTTTCCTAGAACCAGGAGTCCCCTTTAGAGCCAGGCAGGTATGGGCACCTCCCAGCCCCGTCAGTACTTCGTGCCCACTGGCCACGAACTATCTGTCATAGTTCAGCCAACACTTATTGAGGGCCTGTTGTACGGCGGGCACTGTGCTAGGTGCTGGGAGGGGGCAGTAAAAGATGCCGCCCTTTGCCTGGAGGAGTTTGCAGTCTGGTGGGGGAGAGACAGGAAAACAGGGGTGAGTGCAGGCGGCAGTGAGGGAGCCCCTCCTCTTGCCCTCGGCGCATCCTTTCCCCTGGATCCTGAAGAGAAGAAAAAGCAGCCAGAGGGGAAGGTCCACCCAGTTTTTGGGGGGCCAGTGGTCTCCCCAGCTCTGAAAACAACCTTTCAGGGGGAAGCGTGTATTTAAATTAACGCAAAATCAAGTTTTTACAATTTATTCTCCTTACCCCTGCAAAATGCATTCTGAGGCAGGCCTATTGGAGCTGATGTTTTATTGTTTATACTGAGCTTATAGTTTACCAAGTGTCACACGGGTTAAGATACCCGGGCTCACAGACTCTGGGGACAAGACCCAGGCATTGGAGGTACTCTGTGCAATCTTTGGCTGGTTGGTTGGAGAATCACTGGTCTGAACTAGGAGGAAAAAGACCTCCAGAGGGCAGCTGGGGCGGGCAGCTCCAGCAGAGAGGAGGCAGTGCAGACCGGGTTGGGAAGGCTAAGCTCCCTGTGTGACTGCGGGAGGCAGAGTGACAGAGGGTGGAAAGGTGGGTTGGGCCCAGTTTTGCAATCTAAGGGATTGGGCTTTTCCTTCAAAGCCAATGGGCGCATGGGGCCATCACAGCTGAGTGCTAGCCTCAGCCTCCTGCCACCTCCATCCCTCATACACCCCATTATTTCAATCGGCTTTCACTTGTTTTCTTTTCCTTTCCTTTTTAAAAACTGTGTTAAAAAGGAAAGGGCTGGACATTGAAATTGGGTCTCAAAAGAACTGTTGGTCCAGGGGGAAGCTCGCTACAGATTGATTCATTTGCCTGTCAGCATAACTATTATTGCTCGTCTCACATTCAGTTCTTATTAGTATATATCTAGTGACATATGATCTCGCTCATCTAGGGGAAATGATGAACAACATAGACTGAGGAACAAGAACAGAACCAGAAGCAAGGAGGCATCGATCGGACTATCGGACCTCAGAGGGAGGATAGGGGAGGGTAGGGGGAGGGTGGGGGGAGGGGGAGAGTTCAACCAAAGGACCTGTATGCATGCATATAAGCCTATCCAACGGTTAAGTTCAACAGGGGATTGGGGCATGCGTGGGGAGAGGGGTGGGATGGGAATGGGGGGATGAGGACAAATATGTGACACCTTAATCAATAAAGAAATTTAAAAAAAAAAAAGGAAAGGGCTTGGGCTTCAAGAGCCCATTTTATTAGAGAATGCAGTTTTGGGTGGACGTTGGTGGAGGGATGCCCCAGACCAAGAGAGGAGAGGAGGACAACTGTCAGAGCCGATGCCTGTTCTTTCGCAATCATGAAGACTTTCCTGCGTAGCCTTAGGCAAGTTGGTTAACATCTTTGAGCCCCAGTGGTCAGAGATGGCTCCTCCTGCCTGCCCAGGAATTCACAGGCGGCATGCAGAGGCATGCCGTGAGGGGAAAGCTGGACCTCGCACAAGATTCATTAGTACCCTTTGCTGAACCCCGCTGGACCGGAAGTGCTGAGAGGCCAGGGAATCAGATGGCTGGGAGAACATTTGAGCTTCCTGTTAAGTCCCAAACCTGGGAAAAGTGTAAGGGTGTGTGGAGTAAACACATCTATTTTTCATGATCCCAAGCTCAAATGTGAGAAGACGGTAGTGAGGTGATATGAGATAGAAAGCAGATGAAACATTGATAAGAACAAGATTAATATTGCAGAAGGGGGCAGGCTGCAGGTGTAGAGGCAGGACCCTAGGGCATCCCTCCCAGATGTGTTGTACCTGGAAAAATGCAATTGTACCCATGGCTTTAAAGGAAACTACCTGAGAACCACGGGGGCTAGGGCAGGAGCTAGGACAGGGACTGGGGCAGGGGCAGGGGGAGGTGCTAGGCCTGGGGCTGGGGCAGGGGCAGGGGCTGGGGTTATGATAAGGAGTATCCTCTTTAGAGTTCAAGCCCCAGTTTTGCTGTGTGACTCAGACACATAGTGTCACCTCTCTACATCTTATTAGTGCTACTTTACCTGATCCCCCTAATTAGGCTAGAACTCAAACCCTTGCTTAGGTTACTAACTCATGGCTCTGATCGTGTTGGCATCAATGCAGGACCATGTGGCGTAAAGAGGTAAGATGAGTCTAAAATGAGTGATGAGAAATAAAAGAGCCATTTAAATGACCAGCATCCACCAGGCTGGTGTGGCTCAGTGGCTGAACATGAACCCATGAACTTCAATTCCTGGTCAGGGCACATACCCGGGTTTTGGACTTGATCTCCAGGGTGGGGTGTGCAGAAGGCAACCGATCAATGATTCTCTCTCATCATTGATGTTTCTATCTCTCTCTCCCTCTCACTTCCTCTCTCTGAAATCAATTAAAACATATACAATTTTTTTAAAAATAAAAATAAAATAATAAATAACTAGAATCCTTCAAAATGATTCACTGGGCTGCACCCCAGTCTCAGGACCCCAGGACTCAGCCAGCAGGGCCCTCCCCAGGTGGCCAGTCCTAGGGCAACTGGGCCCAGCTGCTGGGTGACCTGCCGATTCTAGCTCCTCGCCTGGGATGAGTCCTTTGATCCTTGGTCCTAGGGACTGGCTGCCCCCAAATAAAAGTCTCGCCCCAGGATGGGCTTCCCAGTGCTTGTACAGCCAGAGAGCCAGCCAGCAGCTCCCCGAAAGGGCCCTCTGCTGTAAGGCCTCCGTCGCCTCCAGCCCTCCCCACCCCCACCCAACCCCCACCCTGAAATCTACTGCTGAGAGTCTGGGTATCACAACAACTCGGCTTTCATTTGTTTTCTCTTCCTTTCCTTTTTAAACATTGTTTTTTTAACCAGTATGTCACATCAAACAACCTCGTAGCGTACAACGCAGATCACCTTATTTAACAACTGCCATGTTCCTGTCCCCAGCCAAGATACCAGGGAAATGGAAAGGTAATTTAAAACTTCGGCTTCTCTTTCTACTTTCCTTTTTACACAAATGCTTATTGCGTACCTAATAGGAGCCAGGCACTTCCTCGGATGCCACCTGCCTGGATCCCCACAGCAGCCCCGCCAGGACAGGAGACCAGGCTCTGAGAGCCACAGAGCTGGCAGACCAGGATCCCAGTCCAGGCTGACTACCCCCGGAGCTGTGCTCTGCCCCAGGCCCTGCCACTAGGCCGGGAAAGCTCCACTATGGCCTCCGCATCCCCCTCTGGACAGCGGGTATAGTTTGCTCTGCCCTGCCCCCAGTCAGGTGGTCATGAGGAGCTGGGGGAGGGGGCAGGGCCCTGAGAGCCCCACAGACCTCCCTGTGGCTTCATCCCAGCTTTGCAGATGGCGGGTGGGCTTCTCTCCACGGCTCCCCCACTCCTCTCCTACCCACGGCAACGGGTCCCACTCCAGACAGCACATGCACCTCCACCCACTTTGGGGCAGAAGAATGTAGGGAGGGATTGAGATCTGGAGCTCGACACACTTGGGTTAGTATTTTGGCTCTCACATTCATGGTCTCCCACGGTCTGTGTGGCCTTGGGTAAGTTGCTTCCCTTCTCTGAGCCTTAGTGGTTGCTTATTTTCCCCCCCTGTCACATAAGTGGGGATCATGCTACCTCACAGGAGTGCTGTGAGGCTTTGACATGACAGTGACACAGCAAGCACAGCAGGTAGACGGCCCGCCCGCCGCTGAGGTTAGTGTGAGCAGCACCAATTTGCCCCAGACAGAAGTTAGCTGCAGGGAGGCTGACTGACAGCCTTCCCCGGGGGACCAATTACCAAAAACCAAAGACATCCCTGCCCTGGTGGTCTCACCTGTGAGGGGCTTCCAAAGGATGACCCAAGAGCTGTGGCCTACTGAGCCTCGTGAAGCCTGGGCAAGGGGTATTGCTGCCCCTTTCTTTACTTTTGCGGGGGGGCGCTTCAAGCCTCCCTAACCCCAAACTGCCTGGCCTGTGACACCTGCTGAAATCTGAGCCCCAGACTCGGCCACCCCAGCTGGACCTTTGAAATACTTCTACACTGGCCTCGGAGCTGGGAGGAGCCTCAGTGAGCACCACGCTCCTGTTATACAGACGGAGAGAGGAGGTTTGGAGAAGAGAAAGCTGCCGTCCACATAGCCGGTGGGGCCGGAACCAGGCCTAGCTTCCCATTCCTAAGCTTGTTAGTTGCTCTGTGCTGGCTAGAGGTGTCTTCTTTTCTTGGGGAAAAAACAAACAAACAGAAAAAGCAACCACTTTGTAGGCCAAACTAGTAGCTGGGGCCAGCTTTGCCCACTGGTGGATTTTGCCAGTTCCCCTCCTTTCAATATTTGAGATTTTAACCCACATGTAAAACTCAGGAGCTTTTCCACCCACATTCCCACTTCTGCTGATATCTAAGTGAACATGGCAACACTAGACCCACATACCCGGATGGCATCATTAGCTGTGGCTGAGTGGTAGCCCCCTATTTTTGACAGGACCTGCATCTCCAATTTGCCACAGTCCCCACCATGCCCTACAGCCTCACAGCCAGCTAGCTTCATTCACTGTGAAGTCCCTACAGGAAGCTTGTATGTGTCCCCTGTGTTTCACCCCCTTTCTCTCCAGCCCCCAAAGGGTATGGCCTCGGTGCTGCCCAAATGGCAAGAATGACCACCCTCAGACGTTCGTCCTGTCAGTCTTGGCTTGCAAAATGCCTTCCCCAGCTTTCCAAGGCAATATCATGCCTGCTTCCCAACCACCCTGAAGTGTGGATGTAGGGGGTGGGGGGAGAGTGAGTATCAGCAGCCCCATTTTACAGGTGAGAAAACTGATTAGCAAGTGGGTGTAGGATCAGAACTAAATTAACTGACAGCTGCCCAGGGGTGGGCTCTGGAGGCACTACCTGTCTATTTGAATGTTAGACTGAAAGGCAGGCCCCGCGTGGGGCGGGGGGTGGAGTCTGAGGCCTAGCCTGGCTCAGTGTTTGGAAGAGACAGCTCTGTGCGGTGGGCAGAGCTGGTCCCACAGCCTGGCACCCTCCCTCCCACCCTGGCCAGCCCAGCTCTTCCCTTAGGTCAGTGGGGGTTTTGCTGGGGGAGGAATGGTCAGCAGGCCCAGGGCCAGGACCAGCCCTGCATACATTAGGAGTAACACAATTGTGCAGAGAGCTGTAGAACATCATTGCCTGTGCATTATTGATAGTTATTGTACCCTGCAAGCCATAAATTATTGACAGGACAGGGGATGGAGAGGTGGGGGCTGTGGGCTAAGGGGAGGGGACTGGGGCTGGACATGCAGAATGCCTGCCTGGGTGAGTTTGGGCAAGAGAACCCAAGTTGCGGGAGGGGTGTCCCTATGCTCACTCCCAGGCAATCGGGTAATGAGTTTCTTTCTCTCACCTCTTCTCAATCTTTCCTTGACTTCCCCCTTTCTAGATGCCATCATCTCTTCCCTCCTCCTCCTCCTCCTCCTCCTCTCCCGCCTCCTGCTCTCTGACCTCTCTGGTGGACTGATTGACATCCAAAAGAAGCTTCGAGGACAACTCCAAGTGCCAGACACCCAAGCTCTGGGGATACCGTGTCGTGAAATGGAGGAAAGCTAGGAACAGACAGTTGGATGGGGCGGATCCAATAGTTGTGTTTCAGGCAGGTTCAGTTTGAGAAAATTGTCAGCCATAAGGTAGAGGTATGGGGGTTGTTATCGTAACAATGGCTAACACTTAGTGGTCACTTTCTATACGCCAAGAGCTTTAGTCATGTTCCCTTAGTCCTCATAGCAAAGCTCGAGTAAAGTACAGAGGGGTTAAGGCATTTGTCCAAGGTCACACAGCTAGTTAGTGACAGAACAGGGACTCAAGCCCAGGTAGTTAGGCCCCAAGCCTGGGCTCTTAACCATCACACGGGATATGTGAGTGTCCCTGAGTGGGGAGATTAGGAGGGGCTTTATTTGCTTTTTGTGCTTATCTCTATTTTCCAAATTTTTCTACATTGAATATTCATTGCTTTTGTAATCAGAAAAACACACACACAACAAATTACTTTTTTAATAGCATCTCCCCTCCTCCCAAGTCCCCAGACGCCTCTAGCCTATTGCCCCCACACATGCCCCAGCCCCTTGTCAGCCCCAGCACCATCCTCCAAGCAGGAGCGAGAAGGAAGAGGGCAGCTGACCCCACACACTCCCTCCTGCCAGTGGGAAGGGGATGCCTCCTCCCTCCACCTCAGCCAAGTCCAGAGCTGCAACCACAGGCACTGGGTATGGGGCTCCCTCCAGCCGCTCTGCCAGGCTTGGCAGCTTCTCCGTTGGCTCTTCAAGGACTGGGGTGTCAGGTCCAAGCCACCCCCACCTCAGTTCTGTCTGCCACAGCAGCTGGATTGGCAGCTGGGCCCAGGGCCAGTACTATGGAAGGGACCCTCCATAAGCCATTCCCAGCCCTTCCTGTGCCTCCCAGAACACCATCTCCATCTCTCAGTACCAAGTTCCCTGGATTAATTCGTGTTTCTGAACTGGGGCCCCGGGGATGCTGCTCTGCTTTCATCCTCACAGCTCCAGCGAGGACATTCTCCTACACCTCGCTGCTCCTGGCTCTCCCCTGGGAAGACTGGGAGGAGTCCAGCCCAGCCTGCGAGGCTCTGTGGCTGAGTGTCGACCTATGAACCATAATATTATGGTTCATTTCCCGATCAGGGCACATGCCCAGGTTGCAGGCTTGGTCCCCAGTAGGGGGTATGCAGGAAGCAGCCAATAAATTATTCTCTCTTATCATTGATGTTTCTCTCTCTCTCTCCCTCTCTGAAATCAATAAAAATATATTAATTTTTTAAAAAGACTGGGAAGGGTCCAGGGGGGAGCCAGAGCCCATGATAGGGAATAGCTACCTGAGAGCTGCCATCCATCTGCCTGCCCTGCCTGCCCACCTTCCCAGCAGTAGGCAGAAGGTGCTCACCCAGGCCTCCAGCATCCCAAGGACTTATAACACCCATTTGTAAGGCTGCTGGCAGGGACATCAAGTACAGCTAAGAGAGATCATTGTGTGAGACCACTGGCCTAGGCAGCCATAAAGCATAGCTTGTACACACACACACACACACACACACACACACACACACACCTGAAAATAACTCAAGTGTCCATTGATGAATGACTGGCTAACCAAATTATGATGCATCCAGTCTATGGAACATCATGTAGGCAATGAAAGAATGATGTAGATCTTCATGTGTTGACCTCTAATAACATCAATGTGATAATGTCACGTGGAGAAGCAAGTTGTACCCCAATATAAAACAGACACTCATTTTTGTTTTTTTAAAATAGCTACTAGTATTTTAGCCATGTTGTTCTAAATTGACATGTTTGCACAATCTTAGGACTTGATTGAAAAATGCACCTGGAAACTGTTAACAGAGGTTAGGAGATTGGTTGGCTGCATTGATAAGGGCAGACCAGGAGGAAACTAACACATCTTGTTTCACGTGATACACACACACACACTGGCGACATTCTGTATTACTTTTCCCTACTCATAATAAATAACACTTTAATAAGAATTAAATGTGTTACAGTCTTCAGACTCTAGCGACAACTGTGCAGGCTGGAGAGCAAGTGACAGGTCTTCTTGCCTCAGAGCAGTGTCCCTCTCCAGGGTGTGTCGGGCTCAGCCTTGGCACCTGCTGGTCTGAGGCATTGTGGCCAGGTGGCTCTGGGCTCCTTTACCGGACTGGTCTCAGCTCTGGGAAGATTCAGTCATTCGTTCAACAATTGTGTCAGGCACCTCTTCTGTGCCTGCCTCTGGCCCCTGGATCCCTCTTCTTCTTTTTCTTTTTTTAAATGTATTTTATTGATTTTTTACAGAGAGGAAGGGAGAGGGATAGAGAGTTAGAAACATCGATGAGAGAGAATCATCGATCAGCTGCCTCCTGCACACCCCCTACTGGGGATGTGCCCGAAACCAATGTACATGCACTTGACCGAAATCAAACCCGGGACCTTTCAGTCTGCAGGCTGACGCTCTATCCACTGAGCCAAACCGGTTAGGGCCGTCCCTGGATCCTTCTATCTCATTTCCATCCTATTCCCTAAGAGGTCCATGCTGAAGAGAGGTACCCCTGACCTACTCCTCACAGGAGACTAAGTCCATGCCTTCTTTCAACTTAGCAAGCCCCCAATATGTGCTAGGCATTATGCTAGACAGTCTACTTCCCATCTTGACATGGCTGTGTAACTTCTCTGGGCAGAAAGATGGGCAGGTGTAGGAATAACCAGGGATGGGGTAGATCAGTGGTTGGCAAACTGCAGCTCTGTTGACTAATGAGTTTGCCGACCACTGGGATAGATAATCTGGAAAAGCACATGTAACATACCTATCTATAATAACAACTGCACAACGTTACATTCAAGGCCATCTGGGCTGGCAGGAGCCACAAAAGACAGAGGGGAGTGTGAGTGTTTCACTTGAAAGGATTGGAGCTCATAGGACACTATGCCAAGCTCACAGCCCAGAATGAAGCAAAATCATCTCCCAAGGGGAAGGGACTGAGAAGCAGAGAGAGCTGGTCCTTCTTTGATGGGGGATTGGCAGGGGAGGAGCTGGTGGTGATACGAGGGCCTGTACATATGATACAAGGGGCCTCAGATCCACTCTGGATTGACCGTGGACTCCATAGGCATGGGCCCTGGGGCCTGGCTGAGCAAATGCTCCAGGTGTTCACAGAGGCAGCTGCAGGAATGGGCTGGATTTGGCAGGTCCACCCTGCTGTCCTCCCAGAGGTCACCATCTTCAAATAATGAGGAGGTCCCATTGGGCAGATAGAAAAACTGGAGGCCCAGAGAGGGTGGGCGGGCCGGAGTTAGAGTCGATGCAGGGCCATGCCCTCTCTGAGTGGGGATCAGTGCCCCCTGGGAACCCCGCACCCCACCACAGTTGCTCCTCTCCCTGCTCCTGAGTTCAGCTTTCTGATGAAGGGAAGCAAGGCTGCGTGGGCCCTCCTCTCCCCCCCTCCACCCCCCACTCCCCTTACACACACACAGGCAAGGCCTGGAAAGCCCCAGAGGAGGGAGTCTGAGAGGACACCAGCATTAGGGCATCACGCTGTATCTGCCTCCCTAAGGCCTGGCCCAGCTCCAGGGGGATCCAGCTCCAGGGGGAGGAGGGGAAGAGGTGGAGGAAGGATCTGGGAAAAGGGAAGGGCGGGCCTTGGTTCCAGCTCTGCTGCCAACTTTCCAGGTGGTGACAGATGACCCTCGCAGGCCTCGGGGCAGGAAATGACAGGCCACCGTGAGAGTAGGGGACTCTCAGGGTGCGTGCGGGTGCTCATTCCTGACACCCCCTGCCGGTGGGGCTGAACGTTGTGGGGTCTGCGTCAGGGGGTGTGGACAGGAGGGAAGGGCAACCTGGGGAGTGACCTGAGTGAAGCGACAGGAAGGTGGGGAGCCGGGCCCATTGAGGAGAGGCTCGAGGGAAGGGAGCAGGAGCACAGGCTGGGGATGAACTCTAAGGTGTCGTCCATATCTGTGCTGCCCAGTGCGGTAGCCGCTGCCACAGTGGCTCCCTGAGCTCTTGAAATGTGGCTAGAGGGACCGAGGAGCTGAATGTTTAGTTTTAATTTAATTTTTAAATTTTAAAAATTGATTTGGGGGGGGGGGTGATGAGAGTGAACACACACACACACACACACACACACACACACATCAATTTGTTGTTCCACTTATCTATGCATTCATTGACTGATTCCTGTATATGCCCTGACAGAGGATCGAGCCTGCAGCCTCGGGGTACTGGGATGACGCTCTAACCGAGTACCTGGCCAAGGCCTGATTTTTAAAATTTTAATTCACTAAAAATTTTTACATTTAAACCTAATTGGAAAACTTGTTGGTATGTTTAGAATAACATGGGCACTTTCCTACTATAAATTTTACTAAATCTAAACACTGATAAGTATTTCTAATGAGAATGTAGCATCCAAATCGAGATGTGCTTTAAGTGTAAAATGCACACCAGATTTTCAAGATTTAGTATTTTAAAAAGAAAGTGTAATAACTATTAATATTTTTTATGCTGATTTACATGTTGAAATAGTATGCTGGGTATTTGAGTTAAATAAAATATATCAAAATAAATTCCACTTGGTTTCTTTTTAGTTTTTTTTTTTTTCTTACGATAGCTGCTAGAAAGTTTTAAATTACGTCTGTGACTTCTCTAATATTTCAAGGAGGCAGAGCCGAAGGTCTTGAGTGCTGGCCTAAATTTAGCATTAGAATATGCATTATCCAGTAAGTGGCTCAGGTGTGAGCGGCCCTGGGCAGTCTGTGTGCTTCTGGCGGATCCCATTTTCATCTCGACACTGAAGAAAAAAAGCGCTATGACACGAAGGACTTTATAAGTGTATTTTATTCCGAATGCCCAGCGTCTGACTGTAGCGTGTGAGTTGGGGGGTCTGGTTCTAGGCTCTGGTGCCCCCCCCCCCCCATCACCACCCTGAGCTGTCAGCAGGCCCCATGCCTAGAGTGTCCTAAATCCAGCCAGGCGTGAAAAGCAGGCATCGCCTACCCTCCCAGCCTCCCTGCCTCCCTGCCTGTCACTTAATCAAGCGCAGACAGACCCAGGGCCACAGTATAAGCCCAGACCTCTGCAGGCTCCCTGCGGCCGGGTGCTGGCAGGGGGCTCCCAGGGGGGCACACCGTGACGCGTCAGACCTGTCAGCTCTGATGCGATAGAAGGGATACACAGGGCAGTGAAATATAACCCCAGTTCCTGCTTCCTGATGTCTGGGCTTGGGTCACCATCGTGCAGGGCCGCCCCGGGTCCCAGGCCTGCCAGAAACTCCCTCCCTCAACAGGGATCTGCCTGAGGGGAAAGGAGGCTGTAGCCAGTCTTCCCCAGCCCAAGGGCGGAACCAGATGGACTTGCCTGTCCTGTTATAGTTCTCTCTGTCCCTAGTTTCTCTGAACCCTTTTCATGGGGCAGGTTTCACCCAGTCCTTGAAATCACCTTTGACCTCGTCCTTGTCACAGGGAGAGACTCTAGAGGCCCAAATTTCGGACAACACAGTTTCTAGGGGCTGCAGTGCTGGAGTGGAATTGCTGTGTGGTCTTGGGAGAGTCACTTTGCCGCTCTGTGCCAAAGGGGTGAGTTAATTAGATGCTTGACCAAATACAGCAGGCTAATTTTTCGGTTGAGAAGACTCTCCCGGAATCCCCTCTGATGTCCCACCCCTGACGGTGGGCAGACCGTAGGAGGAAGGAGAGCTGGGGAAGAGGTCCTGCATGTGCACACGTGCAGACAGGAGGCCCAAAAGGAAGCAGCGACCCCATGGAGAGCTGGGTTTGCAGGCCAGAGGGTGAGTGAAGGCTGCAAACATCCTGCTTCCCATTTCTCTTCACAGATTCCTCTCTCGCTCCCTCTGAACACTTCGGGCACCTTACCAGCCTCTCTATATAGGAACAGGCCCACCTTGTTATTTTTTCCATCAACAAACATCAATTTAATATCTTAGGAAAAATGCCTGGTCCCATGCTGAACACACTAACGTGCATTATTATTATTACAATCATCACCTTCTTCTTCTATGCCAGGTGTTGGCATGCTCTTTCCCTGGACATCACGTGCTTCCCTGAGGACGGTCACCAACTAAATATTCTCTTCCTGCACTGAACTGTCCCCGGAGAGGTGCGGATGGGGCCTGCACAGCCTCACGCAGTCTTCACCGTGCCTGCCCCTCACCGGGGTTGGTGGTTTCTCAACATGTGTCCTCCAGTAGTGGGCCTCTTTCTTTACACAGACCCCCTAATTAGTCAACCAGCTGCTCTTAAGGAGGCGGTGGGATCCTGAAGTCCTACTCAGTAATCCCTGCACCATCCCACTCCGTGGCAGCTTCCCCTGCGGAACCCAGGGACTCCCTGGAACACAGATGGAAATCACGGAGGAGGAGAAAAGCCTGGGAGTCCGAAGGACTGGGTACAGCACAGGCCATTATCTTACTGTGTGATTTCGGGCAAGTTACTACCCTCTCTGGGCTTCAGGTCCATTTTCATTGAATGAGGAGGTGGGAATGGGGGAGGCTGAAAAGATGACCACCCTACAATGGGGAGAAAGGGGAGAGTTACCATTAACATGGGTGAGACCACTACGCCATCCTTTCTGAGTCTGGGACCAGCCACATCTCCTCAGGTGGCAGATCCCCTCCGGAGTGAGTCACTGCACACCAGAAAGGCTTGGAAGTTTTGCTTACTCACTAGTTGCCCCCAAATATGTCTCCTCTAGTCTTTCGTCGTGTCTAAAATGCCACCATTACCACTCCATCCTGGGGCCCCAGTACTTCATGTTCCACTCAGATCTTGTGAAAATACAGGTAACTATTGTGACACAAAAGCAAGTCATCAGCTAAGACCCTGGTGACCGTGAGCTGTCATCTGACAGAGTGGAGCTTGGGGTGACAGTCAAGGGGCTCAGCCCAAGAACCAAAGACCAGCTTCACCGATGTCATCATTTTCTGCAACTGATAGTCAGGCAGACAAGCTTGAGATTCTAACCAACTGCAGGACCAACCCATGTAGCCAAGCTGCCCCTGCAAACTCACCTCCCACCAGCCCCGTTCCTGCCTCTCAGCCCAGACACCGTGCTTTGCCGATTCCACGTCATCAACAGCCACTGCCAGGCACCTACTGTTCACCAGGCACTGTGCGCTGTGCCAGGGATTCAGCCATGAGGGGACAGACAAGGACCCTGTCCTCACAGGAAGACCCACAATAAACAAGCAAAGAACGCCCATGACACTGTGCAATGGTATGATCTGGTTCATGCGTTAAAGCAAGGGTGAGGAACATCTGGCCTCCAGGCAGTAGAAGGCCTGCAAAATCACTGGGTCTGGCCCTCTCAAGGCACTGGGGGTGACTTAATTAAATGGTGGACCAAATAGAGCAGGCTAAGTTTTAAGTTGATAATCTTGGATGGCCCACGAATGATGTTATAACTATCCAATGGCCCTTGGCAGAAAAAAGGTTCCCCACTCCTGCTTTACAGGGTCACTGGCCACTGGATGGAGAAGGGGCTTCCAGAGGACAAAAATGGAGGCACTTTCCCACGAAGCTGGAAAGGGGCTAATCTGGTCCAACCCCTCATTCACAATTGGGGAAGCCGGGACCCAGAGGGGGGAGTAGCAGCAGAGTGGTGCAATGGAGACAACCCGGCGCATTGGCCTCATCTTAACCCCAGCGTTGACCTTATTCATTAGGTGGCCTTGCTGGAGTTCCGCAGCCTTCCTGAGCCCCACCTCCCTCATCTGGAAGTGTCCCCCGCCATCCCACCTCATTGGGTCTATGAGCGTGGATGAGATGACTTGTGCAAAGAGCCCAGAGCACAGTAGGTGCTCAGTGAACAGAGCCATTATTATTGATCTCAGCCTCAGAGGGAGCTGCCCAAGGTCACTTAGGCAGTGAGGGGACAAGTCAGAACTGGATCCTGGTCTCCCAGTGCCCTGGCCACCCTCACCAAGATCCAGTCAGCTATCAGTGGAGTTTCCAGGTCAGATAATGGAGGATGAAAACAATTACTAGGATGTTATGCAATTGACTAGCATCAGGTTAAATGATTTTTTTTAAAAAACAGGAAGGAAAGTGCTTTAAGCGAACACACGCAGGCTGCTACTCTCTGTTTCCCAGCATGCTTTTCCCTGAGGTAAGCTCAGTGGGAGACACAATAAATTACTGTTCAATAGGAAAAGATCATCCCAGCCCAGGGGAACCCTCCCCCGACCACCCTCATCCCCACCCCCAACCAGAGCCACCAGGAAGGGAACTTGCTTCTCTAGCAGAATGCCTGAAGACAGCAGGAGTGCTTCCCCGGACCAGGCAGGCCTGCGGGACAGCCTCAGAGCAAACAGAGGCCCAGGGCAGGCCAGCCTGGGGCAGGGCAAACAGGAAGGCTTTGGAGCAACCGAGTCTGATTCCTGCCATTCCCCTCAGGGGCCATCCTGCGTTGGGCAGGTTACCCAACCGCTGTGAGCCTGTGTCTTCACATGTGACCACAGGGCCCGCAGCACCCTCCTTGTAGAGGTGGGGCTGCAAGATCCCATGGGGCCATGCAGAGCTCAGGAGCACAGGAGGGGCTCAAGACTTCCTTGGCTCCCTGTGGCTCCAGGTGTACCCTTTGGAGAGTGAGGGGAGAGGTGGTTCCTGGGAGTGAGAGCAGGTTGAGACCGGGGGGCAAAAGAAGGGGAGAACCGGTAGCTTATTCTCCAGGTGGGGCAAGGGCAGTGGCAGCCCCAGAGCTCCAACTAGGAGGGACTCCGAGGAAGAAACTTGATGCTGAGGGAGCACAGAGAGGGGTGAGGGTGGGGTACGGGTTGTACTTGGTTGTATATGGGGCCAAGAGAGTAACACTTTCTAAAGGTGCATGAACTCTTTCCTAGGCTGCCACGACAAGGTGCCACAAGCTGGGTGGCACAGAACAACAGACATTTACTGTCCTGCATTCTAGATGCGACAAGTCTGAGCAGGCGCCAGCAGAGCTGTGCTCCCTCTGAGGGTGGAGAGAAGCCCTCTTTGCCTCTTCTCAGCTTCTGGTGTGGCTGGCTGTCCTTGGGGTGTCTTGGCTGGCACTGCATCTCCCAAATCTCCGTCTTCACAGGGCGTTCTCCTTGTGTCTTCATGTCACCTTCCCTCCGTCTGCGTCTGTGTCCAGATCTCTTCTTTCATAAGGACACCAGTCATATTGGATGCGGGCCCACCTAAATGACCTCATCTTAACTTGGCTAAATCTGCAAAGATTCTATTTCCAAATAAGGTCACCTTCTGGGATGCTTGAGGTTAGGACTTCAATGTATCTTTCCTTAAGATGTGGACACAATTCAACCCATCACGGTACCCTTAGACATACTTTTATACCAGCTTGCTAAAAGGTGCCAGTCGTTCAGATCAAGCAATATGATTTTGGGTGATGGCTTGAAGAAAGGGCAGGTAGCAATTATGGGGGGACTAAAGCTCTTACTAGGTCCCCTTGGTTGTTGCCACTGGTAAGAGATGGGGCTAGGCAACCCCCTGAGATGAGTACTTGGTGACAGTGAGCTGTCATCTGACAGAGTGGAGCTTGGGGTGACATAGTACTGAAAGGAGTTACTGTGTGTCAGGCACTGTGCTGTTCCTATTACATACGTCATCTCATTTCTTCCTCATAATAATCCCATAAAATAGGCATCAAGCCCATTTCCAAGATAGGAACTGAGGGTGAGACAGGCTAGATAGAGGTCTTGTTTAAAGTCACAAAACTGTAAAAAAAAAAAAAAAAAAAAAAACTGTCAAGGAGAGGAGCTCAGGTCCCAGTCCAAGCAGTCTGACTCAGCCTCTGGGTCTCACCACTAAGCTAAGTGGCCTTCACATGAGAGAAATGCGTGGTGCTGTGCCTTCCTCCAGCACTTCAATTCCAAGGTCCTGCCAGAGTCGAAACCAAAGGTAAACCCAGAGACCATCTGAAACTGCAGCCAAACCCTTTCCCAGCTCAATAACAAGATCAAAAAGCTGCTCATTGCACTTGAGGTTGGGAATAGAGTTAATCATAGGTGAACTCAATCTATTTAAAGCTGAAGCCCAACACCAATCAACTCAGCCTCGGAAGAATCTGATCGATCTGTTCCTTACTGTACGACAGAGGAAAGTGTTTATACTGTCTGTGGAAGGCATAAGCATATAAAACAAAATTATGTTTCAGTCTTCACATTTTGTTCTAGATAGTAATCATAAAAATTAAAATTTTATTTTTTATTATATATATACTTGAGAGAGAGAGAGAGAGAGAGAGAGAGAGAGAGAGAGAGAAGGAAAGGAAGAGAAAAAGAGAAACATTGATGTGAGAGTAGAACATTGATTGGCCGCCCCTTCCATGCCACCCACCAGTGACTGAGCCCAGAACCCCGGCTTGTGCCCTGAATCGAACCAGCAACCTTTTGGTGCATGGGGTGATGCCCAATAACTGAGCCACACCAGCCAGGGTTAAAATATTCAGTGGCATTCTAGAACCAGCTCTGCTCATGAAAGCCAGTTGTGCACATCTTTTTATAACTCTGTATTTAGTTATATCATTATGTTATGTTGATAAATTGAACCCAGCTATGGTGGAGTTTTTACAGAATGGAAATTGGCAAACACTACAAATCAGGGCCATTGATGCTGCTTCTGCTTTTTCTTTTCTCCCTGTTTTCTTCCTTCTCCTCCTCCTCCTCCTCCTCTTCTTCCTCCTCCTCCTCCTCTGCCTCCTCCTCCTTTTCCTTCTTCTCCTCCTTCAGAGAGCTGATTGTTAAACATTTATAATACTAGAGGCCCAGTGCACGAAATTCATGCACTGGGGGGGGGGGGGGCAGGGGTCCCTCAGCCCGGCCTGCGCCCTCTCACAGTTCCGGGAGCTCTTGGGGAATGTCTGACTGATGGTAGCCGTGAACCCGGCTTCACTGACCTCCAGGAGGCAGCTCCTGCATTGAGCATTGCCCCCTGGTGGTCAGTGTGCATTATAGCGACCGGTTGTTCCACTGTTCAGTCAATTTGCATATTAGTCTTTTATTATATAGGATACCACTGAAAATATGTTGCAAAAACAAGAGAAAAAATATCCACTAGAAGCTGATCAATAGATGACCTACTTATTGCAATAAGCAGAAAAAGCCTTTTAAAAAATATCATAAATATTTTAAAGAATATATAGGGAAAGATGGGCATAAAAAGATAAAGAGATAGAGGGTTTCAAATGAGAAGTAGTAACTCTAAAATGAACTAAACAGAAATAATAGAAAAGAAATTATATGAAATAAAGAATTTACTTATGGACTTAGACACTGCAAAAAAGGGCATAAGTAAAACTTGAAGCTAGCTCAATACAATTGTTCAAACAGAAGCAGAAAAAGAAAAATGATAGAAAAATAGTGACCTATGGAATGACATTAAGCTGTTTGACATGTACTTGGAGTCCCAGAAGGAAAGAATAGATAATGGGGGGAAAATGTTTTGAAGAAATAATGCTTAAATGATGAGAAATATTAACTCACAGATCTAAGATGCTCAAGGAACCCTAAGCAAGTTAAGTATGTCCAAAATTACAAAACAATAAAACCCCACCATTTTCAAATTGATGAAAATAAAAAAAAATGAGTGTGGGCTGGACTTAGTGACTCCCTTATACTAAAGAATATGGCAGAAGAGACTGTGTGAGTTAAGACGAGGTCATACAGAGGTGCCTTCCTCTGTGCTCACTCTTGGATCACAAACTGTAGGGAAGTCAGAGGCCATGTCATGAGGAGACTAAAGCAGACCGGTGGGGAGAAACGGGGACCTCCTGCCAACAACCAGCAAGGAACTGATGCCGCCTGCCAGTGGCCATGTGCATAAATTATCTTGGGAATTCAATCTCAGTCAGATCTTTAGATTATTGTGGTCCACACAACTGGAAACCAAAAGAGAGCAGGAGTAGCCATACTTTTATCAGGCAAAGTAGACTGTAAGCCAAAAATGGTAACAAGAAGCAAAGAATGTTATCACATAATGATAAAGGGGTCAATTCATTAAGTAGATATAATAATCATGAATATATATGTACCCAGCATCGGAGCACTTGGTTAGGGAGGGATTAGAAAAGTAAAAAACTAGAAAGATGTCAATTCCCCTCAAATGGATCTATACTTTCAATACCATTTTATCAAAATCTCAAAGGTTGGGGATTCTTTTTGTGTGTGGAAATTAACAAGATGATTCTAAAGGTAATGGAAATGTTAATGATTTGGAAGAGCCAACACAATATTGAAAAGGATGAACAGGGTTAGAGGACTTAAAGATTAACTATAAACCTATATAGTATTAAAGATGGTGTGGTATTGGGGTAAGGACAGACAAACAGATTAATGAATAGAGGATCCATAAATAAATCCACACTTATATTGTCTATTGACTATATAAGTTAAAATAACTCAATGGGGAAAGGAAAGTCATCTATTTAAAATTTTTTATTTCTTAATTACAGTTTACATTCAATATTATTTTATATTAGTGTCAGATGTACAACTTAGTAGTTAGAAAATCATATACTTTACGAAGTGCTCACTCAATATTTTAAGTACCCATCTGGTACCATACATAGTTATTACAATATTATTGACTACTAGAGGCCCAATGCATGAAATTCGGGCAAGAGTAGGCCTTCCTTCCCCCGGCTGCCGGCACCAAGCTTCCCTCTGGCACCTGGGACCTGGGCTTTCCTCACAGCCCCAGCTTCGTCCGGAAGGTCCTCCAGAAGGACGTCCAGTCTAATTAGCATATTACGCTTTTATTATTATAGATATTCCCTATGCTGTACTTTACAACAGAATAGAGAACCCAGAAATAAACCCAAGTCTATATGGTCAATTAATATATGACAAAGGAGGCAAGAACGTACGATGGAGTAAAAACAGTCTATTCAATAAATGGTGTTGGGAAAATTGGACAGATATATGCAGAAAAATAAAACCAGACCACCTTCTTACACCATATATAAGAATAAACTCAAAATGGATTAAAAACATAAATGTAAGACTTGAAACCATAAAACTCCTAGAAGAAAATATACGCAGTAACATCTCTGACATTTCTCTTAGCAACATTTTTTTCTGACATATCTCCTTGGGCAAGGGAAACAAAAGAAAAAAATAAACAAATGAGACTACATCAAACTAAAAAGTTTTAGCACAGCAAAGGAAACTATTAACAAAATGAATAACCTACTAAATGAGGAGGAAAGTCATTTAAAAAATATGATGCTGGAACAACTGGATAATCATATGGAATTAAATGAATTTCAACTTCTAGAGATGGATAGATTTATGGAGGTCAAGAGATACAAGCTTCCAGCTATACAATTAATAAGTCATGGGGCCGATGGTTAATAATAATGTATTGTATATTTGAAAGTTGCTAAGAGAGTAGATCTTAAAAGTTCTCATCACAAGAAAAAAAGTTGTAACTTTGTATGGTGATGGATGAAAACTTGTAGTGGTGATCATTTTACAGTGTATACAAATATAGAATCATTATGTTGCACACGTGAAATTAATATAATGTTAAATGTCAATTATATCTCAATTAAAAAAAGATGGCTAAACTTGAACATAAAGGCTAATGACCACAAAACTTTTGGAAAGAAACAGGAGAATATCTTTATAGTACAAAATGCAGTAATCATAAAAGAAAATTTGTAGAATTGATTTTTATCAATTTAAAAATTAAAACATTAGCTCTTTGAAACACATGTTAACAAAATGAAAAAGCAAACTATAGACAGGGAGAAAATATTCTCAATGCATGTCTGACAAAGGATATGTAATCAGAATATTTAAGGAACTCCTACCAAACAATAATTAAAAGAAACATCTCAATAAAAATTTGGACAATAGGCCCTGGCTGGTGTGGTTAAGTGGATAGAGCGTCGGCCTGAGGACTGAAGGGTCTTGGGTTCGATTCCCAGTCAAGGGCATGTACCTGGGTTGCAGGTTTGATCCACAGCCCATGTCCCGGAGGCAACCAATCGATGTGTCTCTCTTGCATCGAATGTTGTTGTCTCTCTCTCTCTCTCTCTCTCTCTCTCTCTCTCTCTCTCTCTCTCTCTCTCTCTCCCCCTCGTCCCTTCCATTCTTTCTAAAAATCAATTGAAAAAATATCCTTGGGTGAGGATTAATAACAAAACAAAAATGGACAACAGGTTTGAACAGATTCTTCAAAAAAGAAGATATACAAATGGCTAATAAGCACATAGAAAGGTGATCAGCATCACTAGTCATCAGGGAAGTGCTAATTAAAACTAAATTGAGATACCACTTCACACCCACTGGCTAACATTAATAAGACTGACAGTGTCGGTGCTGGTGAGGATGTGGAACAACTGGAGTTCTCATGCATTGAAGGTGGGAATAGAAAATGTTACAGTAACTTTGGAAACTGGGCAGTTTTCTATAAACTTAAACATGTACTTACCTGATGACCCAGTAATTTCCCCCCTAAGTATTTACTACAAAGAAATGAAAACATATGTCCACATATACACACAAAAAGCTTTGTTCAAGAATATTCCTGGCAGCTTTATTCACACCAGACTAAAATGGGAAACAATCCATATGTCCATTATAAGAGAATGAATAAACAAATTATAGTGTGTTCATATAATACTATTCGGTAATAGCAAGGAATGAACTTCTTTCACCACCACCACAACACCCTGGAATAAATCTCAGTCATTATGCTGAGCAAAAGAAGCCAGTCACAGAAGACTACATGTTATCTGATTCCATGTATGTGGCTTTCAAGAATAAGCAAAACTGCCGACCGGTGTGGCTCAGCGGTTGAGCATCAATCTGTGAACCAGGAGGTCACGGTTAGATTCCAGTCAGGGCACATGCCTAGGTTGTGGGCTCGATTCCCCAGTAGGGGGCGTGCAAGAGGCAGCCAATCAATGATCCTCTCTCATCACTGATGTTTCTATCTCTCTCTCCCTCTCCTTTCCTCTCTGAAATCAATACAAATATAAGGGGCAGAGGCAAGAATAAGCAAAGCAAATCTATGGTGTTACAAATCAGGACAGCGGTTGCCTCTGCATTGTGAGAACTGACTGGGAGGAAGCAGGAGGGAATTTCTGGAGGTGATGGGTACGTTCATATATTGATTGGGACGGGGGTTACTAGGTGTTTTCCCTTGTCAAATGTCATAGAACTTTTCACTTAAGATCTGTACATTTCACCATATGTAAATTAATACCTCACTCAAGTATTTTCAAATGGATTTTAGAGAGAGAGAGGAAGGAAGAGAAACATCTATTTGTTGTTCCACCTATCCGTGCATTTTTTTGGTCAATTCTTGTATGTGCCCCAACTGGGGATTGAACCCGAAACCCTGGCACATGGGGATGACCCTCCAACCAACTAAGCTAGCCGGCCACCAGGGCTACCTCACTCAAATGTTTAAAAAGAGAAAGAGAAACCTGGCTGGTGTGGCTCAGTTGGTTGGGCATCATTCTGTGCCCCAAAAGGATGCTGGTTTGATTCTGGATCAGGGCACATCCCCGGGTTGTCAGCTTGATCTCCAGTAGGGGGTGTGGAGGAGGCAGCTGATCAATGTCAATGTTTCTCTCTCTCTCTCTCTCTCTCTCTCTCTCTCTCTCTCTCTCTTTCTCTCCATTAATAAAAAAATATTTGAGAGGGAGAGAGAATACAAGAGAGAGGAAGCACTGGCCAGGAACATGAGTGTGTCAGTTCTTCACTCTTCCTTTCCCCAACCTTGACCTTCACCAGTGGGCTCTCCTGGTTCCAGCAAGCAACACCAACCAGGCAACAGCATTCTAAGTCCTGATTTCTGCACATGTCCTTGGGTGATGATGTTCGGGGCAGCAATCCCTGGAATTTTTTATAGCTCTCTTAATTTACTGACGTTTTCACTGGTTTAAAAAATGATCGCCATACAACTTAGCAAACAACTTGAAAGAACAGGTAACATTCTCAAAAAGCTTAGCTATGTTCAAAGAAAGTACATATCTCTACACACATGCAGACTCTCAGCCTTGAGTTCTGCTTAAAAGATGCCAGCAATGATAGAGTCATCAGAAGAGCAGATCTAGAAGCAACCGCTGGAAAGCTAAATACGACCAACTTCATAGTTCAGAGAGGAATCGATTTCTAGCAGAAGAGCTGAAGGAAGAGAATTCTACGTATTCAGAACCAGATGAATGGCTGCTGATGTTACAAGAAAGACAGAGCAGAGGATCTGACAGGGAGCGCTCCCCATCTGGCCCTTCATCAAAGAGTCAGTATTCACAAGACAGGTTTTCGCTATTCCCCCTACACGCTTCCACGCAAAAACACATACCCTCTCCAGGTTACTATCAGGTTTCTTTCCTCTGCCTGGCCCTCCAATTAAGATCTTTGTTGCCAATCATCCAAAAGAACCTGCGAATGAAAATGCAGACCCCCAACAAGAAACAGGAATTCTGTCTCTCTTCCAAGTTAATTCTGAATTATCTCTCCATTTTAGTTTAAGGAACTGCTTTAACTAAAGTGATTATACATCTGCCCAAATGAAAGCTTTACGGGATTATAATGATTAAGACATAGCTTGTAAACAGTGTTGGTTTAATATGAACCCCATTGAGTGAATTATTTACACGACCCTGTACTCTTTGAATAGTATAAATGTTGTGTTTAAGCTGGTTAACAGTCCATTATTACATCACTGGAAGCATCACATGAGCATTTCTGAAATTGGACATATTTGAAATGGCAAAGGCATGCCAAGATCTGTATTATCATAGTTTTAAGACAAATGTGAAGCGACTTGATGGTTACCTGAATACATTTAAATTGAAATGTTTAAAAGAATAAAATAGGAGAAAGTTTAAAAGGCCTATTACTCTACACCCTGTTAGACTGTAATTCCCCACTCAGAACTCCAGGCAGGGCCTGGAAGGGGCTGGTACTGTGGACTGGCCTTTAGAATGTGGGCTCAAAGCTGAGAGTCAGTACTTAACGGCGGTCCCTTCCCCTCTGGGAGCCTCAGTTTCCATTTTAATGGGTTCGCATTAACACCTACCTCCAAGAACAATGGAGATGAGCAATGGGAAATTGAGTCAGGATAAAAGAACTAAGCACACCCAGGATTTGAACTGGCCGCTGTCTCTAGGGAAGCAGGGAGAGCTGAGGTACAGTTTTCCCCATTTTTCACATGGGGATGATCATAGCATCCACCTCGCGGGTTATAATGGAGGTTGAGGAGCTGGTTCAGGAAGAGCTTTGCGGCGTGTCTGTCTGGCTGTAACTGCTAATCGCTCAGTGTACACGAGCTGGCCTTGTTGTTTCCTAAGACAGCGACCACTCCCGTAAGCCCTGGTCAGTCCTGTGTTCACAGCTGTGTGCTGAGAAGTCCACAGGCACCTCTAACTCACCGTGTCCAAACCCAAACTCTCCACCTTCTGCCTAGCCCACGCCTCCTCCTACTCCTCATCTCACTGTTTCTCCCATTGAAACCCCCTTCCTCTGTTTCCCTTCCATTCGCGCCCCCAAATCCCACTCTCACTGAGGCTCAGAGTCCGGAGACTTCCTCCTCTCTCCCAGAGTCCCCAGGCACCGCCACCTGCAGCCCTGGCCAGGCCGTCTGGAGGGCAGGAAGAAATCTCACTAGCTCCCCCCTCCCCTCTGAACTGTCCTCTCAGCCTGCCCCACACCCAGCCTGAAATGTGCTCCCACAGCACAGCTCCCATGAGGCCTCTCTCCAGCTCAGTCAGCACCCACGACCCCCCATTTCCTACAGAATCAGTCTCTAGCACCGCAGTCCGTGCCCTCCCTGAGAGATTTCCCCTCCTGCCTTCTCTGCCATTTACCCCCCGGTGGGCACGCTGTTGGGTGGAAGGACCAGGACCAGGCTACCCCCTGACCACACCAGCCCCACGCGGGACCTCAGGCTTTTCTCGCACTGTCCGGTGCCTGGAATGCGTCCTCTCCCGTGCTTGGGCTTCCTTCTCTCCCCGGGGTCTAGCTCCCAGCTCCCTCTTCAGAGCACAGAACCCACCCACACCCTCTCAGAACGGGGGCGTGCCTGCCAGTCTGCAGCATGTCCCAGCCCTGGCCCCATCATGTGTGGGACTTGGTGCACATGTATTTTTAACAGGGCCCCTGGTTGAAAAGTTGTTAAGAACTTCAAGGCAGACAAGTCCCAATTGAGGGACATGCTCCACAAGACCTGACCAACAAGCCCCAAACTGTGGGGATCATTCATGTCTGAGAAATGGTCACAGCCAAGTGACACCTCGGGGTCCTGACTACCACGCGTCCTGTGGTGTCCTGGTTGGGATCCTGGAACAGCAGAAGGACAGTAGGGGAAAACTAAGGAAAGTGAATGAACTTTTTAGTTCATAATAATATATCAATATTGGTTTATTAATTGTAGCGAATGCACCATAGACATTAATAATGAGGAAACTGGGTGAGGGGTAAATGGAAACTTTCTCTACTACATTTGCGGTGTTTCTATAAATCTAAAACTACTCTAAAATAAAAAGGTTATTTTTAAAAATTAACAACAAAAAACTTTTTTTTTTTTGAGAAGGTGACAGCACAGTATATTGTCTAAGACGCAGTCAGGATTTGAACCTGGATCTACATGGCTCTTGAACTCCAGGGCGAAAGCCCTCCCCTAAAGGGAAAAGAAAACTGTGTATGGAGGTGAGGGATGGGGGGGAGGTGGGAGGAGGAAGGTTGTCACAGTACTTAGAAGAGGTTATGATTCCAAGCTTGATGGCCCAGGACACACAGTGTATGATTCCATTTATATGAAATTCCCGGAACAGGCAAAGCCATAGAGACAAAAAGTAGATTCTTGGTCGCCAGGGGCTGCGGGAGGGGGGATGGGGAGTGACTGTTTAACGGTATGGGGTTTCTTTTGGGGGTGACGAAATGCTATCAAATTAGATAGTAGTGATGGCTGCACAACATCGTGAACATACTAAAAAACACGGAATTGTATACTTTAAAATAGTTAAAATGGTAAAATTTGTCTCAATTAAAAATAAGAGTACAAACTTGAGATCCGGTCTGTCTGCACTGCGCCATTACTAGCTGTATGTGACCTTGGGCAAATTACCAATCCGTGCCTCAATTTCCTCAACTGATAAACAGGAGTAATAACCACTCTTATCTCATAAGGTGTCGTCAGCATGTAAAGGACCAGGACAGTACCGGTACACAGACAGCACTCAGCATTTCCTAGAATAATATTATTACAAAGAGGTGGCAGAGCGGCAAGGACTTCAAGCCCACATGCCTCTCTCCCCAGGGTCCAGGCGTTTGGAGTTCATGCTGAACAGGATAGTGTGGGGGTGGGGAGCGGAGCGGATTGTGAACTCATCCCCAATCCTTCCCACCCAAGATCCTGCAAACCCAGTTGTCCGAGAGGCTCCTCTCCATGACAGTCCCGGGGCTGAGGTCCACTCCAGGGCGGCCCCCAGGTGGAAGCCTTCCGGACCCCAGGCTCTGGAAAGAGGCTGAAGCCGCCACGGAGGAGGTGTGAGCTGCAGCGCGCCGCCTAGTGGCACCCGTGAGCACATGGGTACCGGCCGCAGAGGAAGGCACCTCCCAAAGCCGCCAGCTGTGCGTGCAGGGAACCCTACAGCTGCCTTTAAATCTTCATTGGTAGTTTGTCTTCAGC
This sequence comes from Eptesicus fuscus, assembly GCF_027574615.1. NCBI lineage: Eukaryota > Metazoa > Chordata > Mammalia > Chiroptera > Vespertilionidae > Eptesicus > Eptesicus fuscus. The sequence goes on along the minus strand of NC_072489.1, from coordinate 18,526,475 downwards.
CAAAGTAGGGGATTTCTGTATATTCTTTATAATCCTATGAGCTAGTTATTGTTCTCATTTTATGACTGAGGAAACTGATGCTTGGAAAGGCTCGGCAGCCAGCCCAAGGTCTCCCAGCAGGTAAGAGCATCCATCACCTCTGATTCCTGAACTCCGGCTCTCACACACTCTTCTGGTTTTCGAGAAATGAGGGAGCCCGTGGAAGCATTTGCAGTCCCCTCTAATTGCCAAAACTGGCTTTGTGGCTGATTTTGAAGCAGCTGTATTGTACAAAGGCTTCCCCAGCTCCAGCCTCCAGCCTAGATGACCGCCCCCGCCCCCCTCAGTCATCCAGGAAATGGAAAATACTAATGGATGCCTACTATGTGCAGGATACTGTGTTAGGTGCTGCTTATTCAATGGTAAACAAGAAAGGGAGTGGACCTCTGCCTCCAAGCAGCTCACTGCATGACCCTTTTTCTTAACTCACAGCAGGACCCCTTTGCTGTGAGTCCCATGGCTCTGGGCATGGGAATACCCTGGTGTAAGTCTTAATCCACCTACTCCAAGGTATTATCCCAGACTGGGGCCTTGTCTGTTCTTCACTCATCCCAGGGAAAGGTGTGGGCTCAGGGCAACCTGACTCCTGCTGAAGTCCTCTCCCTGGACCCAGGAGATGCCCAGGCTGCAGAGGAATCCCATCTTCAGCGGGGTGCTTAGCTGCAGGTGGCTGAGGAAGGGGCACATCCCAGACACTTGCACGGCATGGGAGGGGGTGCAGGGGAGTTATGGAGAGATCCTCAATGTGGGATGCTGGAGTCCTGGAGGGAAAACAGGGTCTAGGACCTCCCATGGGTATATTTCAAGAATTGAAAGAGTTTTTAGGCTGGGAAGTGGTGCATGGACTGGCAGGAGAGGGGAAAAGGACCACTCTCCCTTTGCTTGCCACCTCACCCCACCCCCCTGACCTCCCCACCCCCACAACTCCCAACTCTCCAGCCAGAAATTAAACAAAGTCATGAAACCTGACACTTGGACTAGAGGCCTGCCTGGTGCAATTACTGCCTGAACAGGGCTGGAACTTATTTGAAAAATCTCCAATATCCCACTGGCCTTCTGACTGAGAGAGAGAGAGAGAGAGAGGGAGAGAGAGAGAGAGAGAGAGAGAGAGAGAGAGAGAGAGAGAGAGAGAGAGAGAGAGGGAGAGAGAGAGAGAAAGAGAGAGAGAGAGAATGCAGGAGGTCAGGTCCTCTGCTCAGGTCCTTGCTGAGTTATCCAGTAGTGTCCTTGACCATATGCCTACGTACAGGCAGATGTGGGTCTTGGCACCTGTGTCCCTGAATGTGTTTCCTGGTGATACTTAAGTATCTAAATACCTATCTGTCTTTAGTGTCTTCTGCCTAGGAGTATATTTGTGCTTCTGGGTGTGTGTGCCTGTGTATGTGTTTGTCTGTGATGAGGCATATGTGTGTGCTTTTCTGAGTCCTGTATTTTAGGTATGTGGTTATCTCCGCAGTTGGGTTCCTGTTTGTACATTGATGTTTCTGGGAAAGTCATTTTGCACCTGTGAGTCTTTGTTGTATGTCTCCTTGTGTGTACCTTGTTGGTGTGTGTCAGCCAGGTGTGCCCTGTGACTGTGTCTAGGGATTTGGGTGTGTATAGGTGCTTGTAGTTATGTGGATAGGTGGCTGGGTAAAATAAGCCATTGACTCTCTCATCCACTGCCCTTGCCTGGGCTGTCCTGGGCCAAGCTAAAAATAACCCACCTACCTTCGCCCAGTTTGCCACAGTTCTTTCCTAGGGAGTCCCATTCTACCTATATCAACCCTCCTGACCCTGGGTGCCCAGCCAGAGAGGGCTGGGGAGGTGGACTGATTACATACATCCTCCCCCAAATGCTCCAGACCCCCATATGTGTGTGTGGGGGGGTGTTATGGAGGGAAGGGAGTACTGGGAAGTCCTGCCTTTATCTCTCCTTTGGGGAACAGCTGGAGCAAGCCCTTGTTGCTTCTCTGCCCCCACAAAGTCCCCTTCCAACCTGCAGGTCTGGCCCCAAGTCCTTTCTCCTCCAACCTAGGAAGCACCCCTGGGGACCCTTGGCTCTATTTCAGCACATCCTCTACTGGCTCTTGGGCCTGTCAGGCCCTCTCTCTGATTTCCTTCATTCCTCCTGAAGCAGCCCACTGCATCTGTGTTTGAGGAGTGATTCCAGATCCCAGTTCCAGGAAAATCCCAAGTAGTGAACAGATCAGGGCTAGGTGGAAGAGGCAGTCGGCTGGCTGCCAGCCCCTTCTCACAGCCACTCCAACACCAGAGAGAGGGCTTCTTTACAATCCCATCTCTCCTGCCCCTTTCATTCACTCACTCACTTATTCACTCTAAGCTGTGCATTCTTGAGCAAATAACTTTACATCTCTGTGCCTCAGTTCCTTCATCTGTAAAATGGGGATACAAATGGTACTTCCCTCAGAGAGTTGTGAGGATTCACTGAGGTAATGCATAGAAAGTGCATGCCTAGCACCCCATGCCTGGCACCTAGAAGGTCTCTGCTGACCTATCCTTTCTGATGTCTCTGGGTTTCAATCTCAAGACACCCATCCCCAAACTCCACCTAGTCCCATGTGACCCTTAGCCCACCCTTGGGTGGTCAGGACTTCCCTCCAGAAATCAGACTGGCTGGGAGGGGAGATCCTGGAGAGATTACAGACATTAGTGCTGCAGTATCCATACTTTTTTTAAAAAAAAATTCTATTATGTCCCCTTGTGAAATAGCTATTATCATTATTTTCTATTTTACAGTTAGTGACAAAAGGAGCATCAAAATGGTTAAGTAACTTGTTCAAGGTCACACAGCAGGTAAGGGGCAGAGCACAAGTATACACTAAGCCAAAAATTGGCTGCCCTCCCCCCCTTGTGCCCTCTGTCACTCAGGGGCGGCTGGGTTTCTAACATCCTAAGACCTGAGAGCTGAGGAAGGCTCAGAGATCTGGGAAACAATTCTGCCCAGGGTCATAGCAGGATGATCCAGATCTGTGCCCAAGTTCACATAGCTGTAAGCCCCAGCTTAACCAGGACTTGAGTGTGAGATTTTCTCATTTATGAAGCCTTTTTGGAAAGACCCCACATGTGGAAAGCATTGAGGTTAATATGCACCAGAGAACTAAAAATGAAAGTCCTGAGTTCAGAGAAGAAAGCTGACATAGCCAAGCCAAAGGAGAGCACAAAGGTACATTTCCTTAGTTTTTGGAAAAGAAACTTGAGCAGAATCCGCTCCCAGCTATGATCCAGCAGCCGGGTTTTCCAATGCCCCGGGCACAGTGTCTCGCGAGGTCCCCCCTGAAGTACCCCCAGTGCTTCGGGACCGGGCCCTGGTGGCCGTCGGATCCCCCTCAGGAAAGGCCCTCCGCCGGCTCCGCCCACTCCCGCCCAGGCCCCGCCCCGCGGCGCACTGAACCCCTCCACTTTCGGACTCACTGGGGCTCGCGAGCCGCAGCGCTCGGCATTGTGGCTGGCGGCGGGGACCCGTGAGGCCGCCGGAGCCGCGGGCTGCGGCGGGGCGCAGAGAGGCGCACCGCACAGGGGCTTGGACGGCGCGGCGCCGGCCGCTGCGAGCGCGGCTGAGCGCTCTCCGCTTCGGTCGCGCAACTTCGGAGCCAGGGGGCGGGAGCCCGGAGAGCGCTCGGAGCCCGGGAGCCCGAGGAGCGCAGAGAGGGGCGCGCCAGAGCCGGGCTCCAGAGCGGGCGCCGAGCACCCTTGGCACTCCGAGCACCAGGCGGCTCTCTGTGCAGCGTGGCTGCCGCTGCCCCCACGGAGGGCACGGGCTGGCGCGGCCGGGCGCCGGGGAGGACGGCGTGGAGGCGGCGGCGGCGGCGGAGACGGCGGCGGCGAGGCTGGGGCCAGGGAGAGAAACCCGGGGGAGAGGCGCCCGAGCCGGGCCACGGGAGCATGTGGTCCCGGAGCGGAACGCGGGGCGCGCTGCTGCTGGCGCTGCTGCTCTGCTGGGACGCGAGGCTGAGCCTAGCAGGTAAGGAGCGATCGGGCTTGGGGTCGGGAGCGGGGGGTGGGGGGGGGGGCGCAGGGGACCCTAGCTTCTCACTCTGGTCCGAAATTGAGGTGGTCGGTTGCCGCGTAGGTGCGCCCCGGGAAAGTGGCTTGGGCGGCCAAGTTAGAAGGTAGATTTCTCTGCCCCACCAAAGTGGGCGGTGGCTCAGCCACCTCGTAGGGTGGTTTGGGGGGGGGGGGGGAGGGCGCAGGCCGTGGGGTTCAAAGTAAGCCGGAAGCCTCCTGCTTGCTCCTGGAAGAGATCGCTTTTTTTTGGAAAGGGTGTCCGAGTGAGGGTCTGCGCTCCGGGAGGACCCGCCTCATGGGGACCCCCGGTTCTCCGCGCGCCCTGTGGTGCCGCCGCTTCGGAAAAACGATCGCTGAGTGGGCCCGGGGTGCGCTCGCTTGCATTTCGCCGGCAACTTCCTAGCCCGGGTCCCGGCTTTCCCTGGCGAGAGGGAGGGAGAGACCTGCGGAGCACGGGAAGCGCGGGGCCGCTCCGCGAGCCGAGGTGGCAGGCTTGAAAGGCTTTGGCTGTAGAAGGGGGGGGGGGGGGCATTTACGGCTTTCCCGAGATCGTGAGACCCACAGGTCTGGAAGGATTTTTTTTCTGGGTGTTGTTATTGGTGGTGGTGGTGGTGGTGGTGGTGTGTGTGTGTAAGGATCCTGCCGAGTTTCCTTTTAAATGGGTCATTGACATTTTCCCTGCCTGGGGAGCAGACAAGGTGCGCTCGCCTGGGTACCGCTCCTACTCTGGATCCAGCAAGATGCCTTAAGGGGGTTGGTGGGCTCCTAAAAGAAAGTCCCTATTCCCACCCACCCCACCCCCGTCATGGATGAGTACACGTCTTGCTCCCCTGTAGCTGGGCCCAACGTCCCTGACTGGGCTGTGTCTTCCCGGAGAGCCGGCGGCCGCGCGGGAGCCAACCTCTCGGGAGCGGAGACCCAGGCAGGCGGGCTGGCCCGGGCCGCAGGGGGCGGAGTGGGGGTGGGAGGCGGGGTGGGGGAGGGAACGGGGACATCCTGTACCGAGCCCTGTGAGTTGAGGCTGAGAATGGGGCAGGAAAACTGGTGCAGAAAGTGGGTGAGATGAGAAGCCCTCCCTCCTCCACCTTCCACTGGGATGCTGACATCCGTCCCCTTTCCCCCAACCAATAGGCAGAGGTTCCTCACTTTGGAATTAATTCCTCACTTTGGAATTAATGATTCCCACGGCCCAGAAGTAAGGGCTTGGTTTTAGCCACACACACCCCGCCCCCCCTTCTCCCTCACACACTTTTTTTTTTTTCCAACCCTATGTTGTAAAGTTACGACACAATCATTTGATCCAAGTTAATTATGATTTGGGCAGACTCTGGTATTTAAAGCAGTGTTTTGAAGTTGGAAGGCAATGATGGGGCTGGGGGGCAGGCTGCTGAATGACCAGCCTTGTTACAAAGAGTACAGTTGGATGTGGGAGGTGCCGGGCTGGGGTGCTGGTTTCTGGTTTGAGGGTGTTTGAAGAGAGTTGATTGAAGGGTAGGGTGAAGTCTCTGTAAATGGCACATGGGCAGGGTTGGGTCTTGGGAAGCTGTTTTCGTAGCAGCAGGGCAATGGGAGTGGGAATAAATACTGAGGTTGCTGGGGGCAGGGGTTTCGGGGAGCAGGAGAAAGACAAGACTGGTTGGCCTGGGGCTCTCTGGAGCTGCGCAGTCGTCTCAGCTGGGAGGCTGGGGGTGGACAGCCTCCTGCTTAACAAAGCATCCAGCCCCCACCTTCCCCAGAAGAACCCCGAGCCCAGGGCTTTGATGGATTTGGGCACGAATGGTGCCCAGTCGGAAATGGCCTCTAATACCGGGCTTTGATTTCTCACTAGCTAGCAGAACTGGTGCTGGAATTGTGCTCATTACTTAGCACGGCAGGGGCTGCCTGCCCACCAGCCTGGACAGGGGCCAACTGGTGGGGTTGGCGTGCAGCCTTCCCTTTGCCCAGAAAGTGCAGTCCTTAGGAACCTGCCTTCAGGAGGGAGAATGTGCCCCTCCCCAGGCCCAGAGCATCTTTCCGAATGTTCTTTGGGTCTTCCCGGTGCATCCCTCATGCGTCCCATTTCACTGATGAGGAAAACCAAGGCAGGGGTGTTGGCTTTCTTCAAATCTTGCCTTCACCTGCCCGCAGATCCCCATCGCAGACTTGTATGCAGAGCTCCTGTCCCGTAGCCAGGGGGACTCAGGCCCCCCGGGACTCTTCCGGGTGCCCCACCCGTTTCTCCACCAGGAACCTGAGGTCAAGCGGAGGCTGAGAAAAGGCTGTCCCCACAGCGGGGACACCTCCTGCCCCCCAGCCCCAGCCCAGGGATTATGAGAATTTTTCTTAAGTTTGATGCAGAAACCAAACCTGGAACCTAAAGCCCCAGCCAGACCTTCAGAAAGAGATGCCAGCAAATGACTGAGCAGGAGAGGCCACTTCAAAGCTGGGTTGGCTCCCGGAGTAGTCTCTTCCCACCCCACCCCTCAGCCTTTCCTGGAGCTTTTAATGAGCCTTTCCTTGGCCTCTGGCTGGGATGCTTGAGGAGGAAGCGAGGTGTCATGATAACACTTCTTTCTTTTTAAGGTGCAATTAAAATCAGGGTTTTCCTAGTGTCTCTGCTGTGTGTGTGTGTGTGTGTTGTGTGTGTGTGTGTGTGTGTGTGTGTGTGTGTGTGTGTGTGGGGGGGTTTCCGGCCTTGCCTCTCTCTGCACTGTGGAAAACACCCATCTCACTTAAACAAATGGAAAATCAAGAATGTCTTAATGGGTTTCTCATTAAAGTGCAAGTACCACTGCAGGGGAGGAATTTGGGATGCAATCTCTCTCCTCTCTTCTCTTCCCACCCCAAACTGGGAATTCTGTAGGACAAAACCATTCCCCCTTTTCCAACCCACGTATTTAACTACTGAAGCTTTGGGACAGGCCCCGACCTGCCCAGGGTTACTCTGGGGCTCAGGGAGAGAGCTGGCGTCGGAACTCAGTCCTTCTGGCTCCTTCACGCCACCTATGCAGCGGATCAGCCACCAGGGGCCTGGGATTGAGATTCTGAAATCCAGGTCCCACCGAAGAGAAGGTTGGCTTTGCTGTGTTAGATGGACTGGTAGCAGGAGGGGGGAAAGACAGGAGTTGGGAGCAGGGACCCTGGAGAGGTGGAAGAAGGCAGGACCAAAGGTCAGAGGTGAGGCCCTGAGACCAGGCAAGTGCCCAGAGATAGCTCCACCCCTGGTCCCCCAGAACCTATCTTCTCAGCAATTTCCCCAACCTGCCCTTGGGCCCATCTTCCTCCCCACCCCACTTCCTTGTTGAGTTTCTCCTGAACTGAAGGTACTTGACCTTGCTTCTGGCCCTTAGGCCTAAAATGAGGTCTGCCCCCTCCCCCCACTATCCCCCAACCCCTTCCATTCCAGTGCTTCGAGAGCAAGGTTGATGGTGATTCTGAATGGCCAGTCCTGGAGCCTCCCCCCAGAGCCTGCTGGCTAAACATAGGGTCTTTTTGACTTCAGTGCTGGGGTTGGGGTCGCAGGGAGACACCTTGGAGCCCACCAAGGCCTGTAGGAAAGGGGGGAGAGGTTGGTCATAGGTTGTGCCATGGACCTTGCCCACTGGGGCTGTGGCTGTGGCTGTGGCTGGGGAGTAAAGAGAAACTGCTGCCTAGGCTGGGTGGCCCCCAAGGGGGAGAGAGGAGGAAGCGGACAGCAGAGGCCTGAGCTGGCACTCCTCCTCCTCACCAGTTTCCTAAGCAGCTTCCACAAAAGGAGGCATTAAAGCTTGGAGGCAAAATGAAACCAAACAAGTGCACCCTGTGCTTTTCTGTTATTCGGGATTTTTTGTTAAAGGAAAATTTTAAATTCCATAACTGGGCTGATAAAAGGAAGAGCAGTTTCTGGAAGCGGGAGGGAATCCGTGCATGCCACCCTTTTGAAGTTGGGGCTGAGGCGCCCCCTCCGGCTCCCTTGGGGCCTGCACTCAGCCAGGTGCCCCTGGGAGCCTGGGGAACTTTCTCCCCGACCTGACGTTTTGGTGAGCCAGAGCCGGAGGGAGCCAGGGGAGCCTCTGGGGGCTTTTTGGCAGAAGTCTGGCATCCTGTAGCAGGCCTGGCTCCTCCCTGTTAGTTGAGTGGCACACTGGATTCGAACTCCATGCCACCGCCCCTCCAGCCACTGCACCCCCCACCCCCACAGGGCAGGACACGCAAGCTCCGGTGAGGTTAATCCACAGGTCCCAGATGCTCCCCCTTATCTCCTACCCTCAGCTTCGGAGATGCTAATGGCAGTGAAAACGTTTGCTGAAGTGCAGGCATAAATCAGCTGCCTCCCCACTGTTCCCTCACCCCCCCCCCCCCCCCGCCCCTTTTGTTTCCTCTTCCTTCTTGCCAAAAGCACCGGGTCCCTGGGAGTTCCCGAATTTACCCTCTGACCACTCAGTCTGATCAGCATCTCCTAACATCTCCATAGCTCATTCGCTGCCGCTGCACCAGCCACACACACCTTGGCACCCCCGGCTCCTCCTTTCCTTCCTCCCTTGTACCCCCCTCCTCCCCTCCCCCTCTCTTGCTGAGCTAAATCGGTAGGCTGGAGCCCGGGAGCTCTCCCCAAAGGAGTGAGTGCACTGAGCCTCCCTCTTTCTCACCCCCCAGAACAGGCTGCCCCCAGCGCCTCACAACTTCCCCACCACTGCTTGGCTCATTTCTCGAGGAAGGCAGGCTGTGGGTGTGAGAGTGTGTATTAAGGAGTGTGTGGGGGGTGAGGTGAGAATATGTATTAAGGGGGTGGAGGGAGGTGGGAGTGTGCAGTGGGAGGTGAGGGTAGGTGTGGTGTGGCGCTGGGGCGTTCAGTGTGTGTGGATGTGATGTGTGCGGGAGGACGGGTGTGTGTGTTGAGGAGGTTGGGTCTTTTGTATACAGGGTGTGTGATGTAGACGGCTGGGTGTGTATGTTTGGGTGTGTGGGGTGTGTGCACCATGCCCATGGACACAGCTGTGGTGTGTTTGTATAGAAATAGAAATAGGTGTGTGTAGCGAGGGGACAGGGCATCACGCCCGGGCAAGGGAAGCTCCATTCATCGTTTTTCCATTGTTGGGGGTGCCTCTTGGAGATGGGACCCAGGCTATTCGCCCCTTCAGCACTAAGGAGACCTCATTTTGCCCTGTGCTGTGGGCTGTGAGCAGGATTTGGTCCCAGTACAGGTTCTGGAATTGGAAGGGCAGAGGTCAGCTTTTCTATTGAGGGCAGATGGGATAGGCCTGCCTGAACGTGTGTTTTGCCACTCCACTGAGAGGAAGGTTGGCCATAGATTGGCTCTAAAACCAGCCCAGGAGCTTGGGCGACTAACTGCCCCCCCGAGGACAGGGATCTGAGTCCTGGGGTCTGCTGCAGTCACTCCCAGCTTGCCCAGAGCATTGCCAGGGTTTGTGCTTCAGCCCTTCAAGAGGCTGGAGAAGATTTGCTGGAGAAGAATCAGGCTTGAATGAATGGCATCCTAATGAAGAGCAACCCAGGCAGGCATGGCTGGGCTGCGACTCTTTGTGGCAGCAATGAAAGAGCCACATGCACACACAGACCCACGGGACTCCACTGTCCTTACCACCTCCTTGGTCACGAAGGTTCCTCTGCTTCCTGACTTCTGCCCGTGCTGGGGACTGCCATCCTTACCTCTAGGGTAAGGTGTGCCATTGGGGAGCAGAGAGACCGATAGGAAACAACAGCCCCACGGAGTGCATATTGCTTTCCAGTTGATCAGAACCTCTTATGGGTGGGACCTCACTTGATCCTTGTAAGAACCCCATAAGGAGGGAGGTGCCAACTTAGGAAGCTGACCTAGGTCCCAGGTCAGAGCCAGAGCATGCAGGTTGCTGATGCCTACTCCAAAAGTGGTAAATGACAGTCAGAGAGTCGACAATGCCAAGTGAGGGCAACAGCAATATATGCAGGGAAGAGCTCAGCAAGCAGTGAAACTGCAAGGCTGGGGCTTCCTGGAGGGGGTGACATGAGCTCACTCCTTTTCGAAGAGCATGTCCTGATGAGAAGATGGGATGGGGGTAGCTAGCTGGGGCACCTGGGCAGGAGTGCCTGGCCTCAGACCTCCTCCACTCCCAGGAAATGGGTCAGCATCTGCTCGGCCACCATCTTGGATGGGCACCAACCCTTGGTGAGCCACCCCCAGGCCATGTTTCCCTCTGGGGTCTTGCAGGCTCCACTGAAGGGGTGCACTTTGGGGGCCTGCTACAGGCTGGGACCTGGCTATAGGCTGGGACTTGAGCAGGGCTTGACAGGAAAAGATTTCTTATTCTTTACTAGTAGCCCATTTGCAGGAAGAATCCTGCAAGCGGCCACTGCGGCCACGTGCACTGCCGCTGCCACCACCGTTTCGACTGCCGCGCCTGCGCCTGCACCCACGCACCGCTGCCACCCGCCCAGCTCCGCCCCGCCCGGGCTTTCCCTCTGGCAGCCACCTTGCTTTCCGCTTTTCCTCCCTCTTCCTTCTAAGTTGTCTTCAGTCTTTACTCCTCCCTCCCTCAGCGTATGCAAATTAACCGCCATCTTTGTTGGGTAATTTGCATACTCGCCCTGATTGGTTGGTGGGCATGGCTTTGGCTGGTGGGCGTGGCTTGGTCGTAGCAAAGGTGCAGTCAATTTGCATATTACTGTTTTATTAGGTAGGATTCTCTTCCTGTGGCCCTTGAAGATGGAATGAACTCAGACAATACCTTTTAAACTGATAGGGACTCTGTTGGAGGTGGGGCACAGGGAGGCATGCTTCTCTGCCTGCTGCTATGCTCCCATCAGAGACAGAGCGGGTAAGAAGGAAAGGATGGAATCCACAGTCCAGCCTCTCCCAGGAGCCAGCCAGAGAGAAAAGGCCTATTGTCATCACCACCTCTAGGACCCCCAGCCCCTCTACATACCCCTCTGCACAGAAGCCCCTCCCAGGGCCTCAGCTTCAGGTGCAGAGGGGCATGGCACGGCCCGCTGGAATTTTGGTGTTAACATAGCCCTCCAGCATTGCCACTTACTAACTCAGCAGGCATTGGGCAGCTCTGCTAACTGCACTGTGCCTCAATTTCCTCATCTGTAAATGAGGGTGACAGTATCATTCTCACAGGGTTATTTGGAGGATCACGTGCCCTGATGTGCAATAAAGCACTTAGCATGTGCCAGCACACAGTGAGTGCTCAGGGAGCCCTGAGGCACAGCCTCCTCAGGAGAGAGCCCTTTGCCACCAGGGACATCTTCTTCCAGGAGAGCTGAGTGTGTACGTGTGTATGTGTGTGTGTGTGTGTGTGTGTGTGTGTGTGTGTGTGTGTGTGTGGGTTGGGGTTGGGGAGGGAGGGAAGAAGGAGGGAGTGAGACTCAGGGCCTGGAGGCCTAGCAGCTCCTGACCTGGGAGTTTGGAGGCTGGTTCTTGTCTTTCTTCTGCTGTGTGACCTGGGGCAAGTACCATTACCTCTATTCTGGTTGGTCTCCCCATCTCTAAGTTTGGGGAAAGGTGGAAGAGTGATCTCAAGGGCTGAAGGGCATTTATTTATTTATTTATCTGTCTGGTTCTATCTGAAGAGGCCCCAGCAGCCAGCAAGAGACAGAAGTAGCCAAGGCCCAGAACCACTTGTGTTTACAGAGGCCCCTCAAGAAAGTCAATATATTGACTGGAGTGTCCTTGTGAGCATTATTCAGTCCTGGGTGTGGGTGTGTATCTCTCTCTTTCTTTCTTTCTGAAGCCATAAATCACCCTCTGAGACCTCCGGTCCCTTTTTCCTGCTCCATAAGCCTCTGCAGCCTCAGAGAGCCCCAGACACCAAGCAGGGCCCAGGAGGCAGAGAAGGACCCCACAGAGTCACTTGCTATTCCCACCCTTCCACTCTCACCAAGGCTCAAGGGGGATGAGGGGTGGGGGATGAGGTGGGGGTGGAGATGGGGGGGAGGATGGGGTGGGAGAGACAGTAGTTCTCAACCTTTCTAATGCCGCGACCCTTTAATACAGTTCCTCATGTTGTGGTGACCCCCCCAACCATAAAATTATTTTCGTTGCTACTTCATAACTGTAATTTTGGCAACTGTTATGTTTTCCGATGGTCTTAGGCGACCCTGGTTGAGAAACGCTGCTGTAGAGCCTAAGACCATCGGAAAACATAACAGTAGCAAAATTACAGCTATGAAGTAGCAACGAAAATAATTTTATGGTTGGGGGGGTCACCACAACATGAGGAACTGTATTAAAGGGTTGCGGCATTAGAAAGGTTGAGAACCACTGGCATAGAAGATGTAGCAAGAACAGGTTGCCCAGACCTGGCCACACCATTTTCTGTTTCATCTCTCAGGGATGGGGGCAACTGAATTTGGGGGTGGGGAGTGAGCAGTCCTGTCGCCACAGCGGGTATTAGAACACCAGACCCGCCCTACAACTTGGCGCACATGTACATTCATTCAATCTGAGTAAGTACGGGGCTCTGAGGTCAGAGATGGGCAAAGCGTAGGCTTGACCCTTGAATTGATGGGCTTTGTGTTGCTTCTTGAAGCATGAGCCACGTGTCAGGCCTGTGACGCTGGGGTGCAGAGAGGAACCCATTCAAGGACATGCCAGAATGTGTACGTCCTGGGAGGGATTTGACATGGTGCTTAGAGGGCAGGCAGTGTAGTCAGACTACTTGGGTTCAAATCTTGACTATGCCACAATCTGCCTGTGTGTCATAGAGCAAGTTGCTTACCCTCTCTGAGCTTCCCTTACTTTATCTGTAAAATTAGAGTAGTAATAGCACCAATCTCATCAGATTGTTGTGTGGATGAATGAGACCATGCACACAAGTGCTTTGTACGTTCAGAAGTGCTTAATAACATTCACTGTCATCATCGTTGTCGTCATTATTGGTGCCAGAGATTGGGTGACATGGCAGGAAATGCTTACGCTGTTAAGAGAAAGCCCCTCTGGGCCTGGGTTGGTCGGTCAGGGAAGGCTTCCTGGAGGAGGGAAGGGTGGCCTTTGAAGGATGAGCAGACCTTGGGTAAACAGAGAGGGTGTTCCTGGTGGGATGTGAAGGTATGGGATGGAAACATTTGGCACATCCGCCCAGGAAACAAATCCCACATTCGGCCACTGTCTCATATCTGATCATCTGGTAAAACAAGACTTCTGGGGCCAAGGGGTTCCTCGTTAATAAAGGGGAAAGAGTGCGGCCTTTGGAATGAAAAGGATTTGTCTCTTACGGATTGCCTGGGCCGGGAGGCGCAACCTCTCTGAAACTCAGTGTGCCCACCGATGAGGAAGGGACAACCTGCCACCTTCACCAGACGGTGATGTGATGTGAGATGGCACATGCAGACCTGGCACAGAGTAGCCTCCATTGATTCCCACTGCCCTCCCTCCTGCCGGCCTCTCCCCTACTTCCAGTCTCGCTTTCTCTCTGTACATCTCTGGGCAGGAGAGCAAAGGGCCAGAGGCCCAGACGGCAGCTTCCAGGTTAGTGGAGAGCCAGGAAGAGCTGCGGGAGAGGGAGACTGCCTTTCCTGGTCCTTGGTGCCCACCTGGGCCTGATGGATACCAGGGGGCATCCCCAAGGTCTGGTCTGAGGTCACTGAGGAGCCTGCAATCCCCAGAGGCCCTGAGAGTGTCTGGCTGGAGGCCTTACTGGCCAAGAGACAGAGCTGAAGGGAAGCTGCTCTGTAATGTGATCAGAGGTGCCTGCCTGCCCAGCCTGGGGCTGAGCACCCATGGAAGACGCAGAGCTTACAAGAAGTTGAATCAGAAACTCAGGAAACTTGTTCCTGGCACCTCCCCCAACCCAGTTCTGGTCATTCTCTGACACAGAGTGGGGCTCAGGTAGCACTAGCCGTGACTCGGGGTGTGGTGATGTCCTTGGGGCAGCCTTTCACTCTCTCTTTCCTTATCACCGAGCCAGGGCCCTGGGTGGGAAGGCAGCGTCAGTGGGTGGACGCAGGGTGGAATTGAAACAACTAGTGATGGGAGAGCAGCTGCGACACGGGTGACCAGGGGGACTGGGTCTGATTGTCTGATTTTACTCACCCACGTGTTGCTAGTGCCTAGCACAGTCCCTGGCGCACAGCAGGTGCTCCATAAACGCTGTGGAATGGATGGATGAGGAACGCATGGTCAGATTTATTCCCTGCCGTGTTGGACTTGCTACTGCAAATGAGTAACCAAAGAATTAGAAGGTTCTCACTGCTTTGCTTCTTCCACTTTGCCTTCCCTCTCCCTTCATTCTCTCCTGCTTTCTGTCTTCAAGCACTGACTGTGTACCAGGAATGATGGAAGTCAGAGCCAAGTCTTCAGTGGTCAGAGCCCCTAGTTAGGAAAGAATTTATTCAATAATCCAGTGGAGCCATGCAGAATTAATTAAGTACTACACTCAAGTGACCTTGGCCCCTCTGGGCTGGTAAACTCTGCACTTACCTGCAAGGTGGCCTTCACATAACACGGCTGGTCCAGGCCCTTTTAATGCGTTTCCTACTTGTATTTCCAAGCCCACTGATCATTTCCCTCCACCATGCCTTCTCATGGCTCCAGAGAATGCCTGTTACATGGACACTGACCTTGGGGCCTGGGAGCAGGTGTGGCTGAGAGGATACATTTGAAGGCCCATATGTAGATCTAACCACAGCCCTCAGCCCTCCAGAGCTTCTTGGCAGGAGCTGGGTTTGGTGCAGGGGAGCAGTTTTGGCTGCAGGATCTGGCTGAGCCGGGCTCTCTTCTGGCCCTGTGTCCAGTGCTAACATTCAGGGAGCATCCCTGGGAGATTAACACCCTCCCCCCCAGGCCCTTGGCTGAGGCAGCAGAATGCCTGGCCCAGCTACCACCCTCACAGCTGGGCACCTGCCGGTCCTTGCCAGGAGCCCTGACACAGGCTGATCTGGAATTCCTGTCTGGCAGCCCAAGACAGCTGGGCTGCTGGGCACCATGACCCCTGCTGCAAATTTGAACTGACCCCACATTTTCCACTTCTGTAGACACACACATAGAGGAGGCAACAGCAAAAAGAGCCCTGGGCTGAGGACTGGGAACCTGGATTCTAATTCCTGCCACACTGCTGTGTGGCGTAGAGTGAGTCCCTTTCCCTCTCTGGGCTTCAGTACCCTCCTCTGTCCAAATGAAGGGAGTCCACCCTGAAATCAGAAAACTGAGTTAAGTCCTAGCTCTGTTAGTCACTGCAGTTCCCTGAGTCTGTATCTCCTCTCTGTTAACTAGGGGCCCTGATTGATTGATGGGGAGATCAAACCAATGGGGCCTCAAACAAGATGGGGCATGGTCAGTAAAGGTCAGTTTCCTTTTCTCTTTACCTGGGAGGAAGGCAATCCACAAATCGCTGGTCACGCCTTCCTTCTTTCCCATGCTCCCCTCTTGACATGGGGAATATTAGAAACATAAGGTTCGCGATGGCCCACGGGGTGACTTAGTGATCTATCTGGGGTTACAGTGAAGGGCGGGCCTGCATTGTCGTCATATCACAGGCAAACACTCTCCATCTTTGAGCCTCAGTTTACCCGTCAGCAAAAGGAATAAAAGCAGTTGGATGCTTGTAGCACTAAGGGAGAAAACCCCCAGAGAGGTGCTTTGGAAATGGTTCTCTGAACTCCAGGGGCCACTGATCAGAAGCAGCAGGAGGCTGGCAGAGCAAGCAAGGTCTGTTACCCCAGGGACTGTGCAGTGTGTCCTGAGGGCTGTTTGCTGTGGGGTCGGGGGGAGGGGGAGGGCCCACGCTTCCATTTCCCTGGCTAAAACCTCCCACAGGTGTGTGAGCCCCGGCATCTCCTCTTGGCCTGGCTGGCCATGGCAGTAGGTAGTTGACAATGGTTTGGGTCGCTTCCCATCCTTCTCTGTGCTCCACACCCCAGAGCAGAGGGGGCCGGGGGCCACGTCAGGGAAGGTTAGTGTCGGTGCTGGGTTTGATGTGTCCAAGCCAGCATGCCATCTGCCATGCCCACCAGAAGTTACATAATCCCTCGGCCGGCTGCCCGTTCTTAGAAAACAGGGCAGGTGGGACCAGCGGGGAGTGAGGGCTAGGCACTTTGTTCCCTTGCAGCCCATCACCACCCTGGATCAGCCTTCATTCTCCGAGTCCGCTGTGTGGAGCCCGAGACAAATGCCAAGACAGAGTGAGGCTGAGGTAGGGAGGGGACTGGGCAGGCCTCTCAGACTGCTTGCTGCCTTGCCTTGCAGACTCCGGGGCATCTCACAGACTGCTTGCTGACCACCCCGCTGCTGGCAGTGCTCACCAGCTCCTCCACCATTCTGCTGAGCTCCACGGGGTGGATTCAGGAGGACAGCTCAAGCTTCTGGGAACAAGGGGAAGACCCTCCCTCCAGTTCCCACAGAGATGTTCCCCATCTGACATCATCAAATAATAAGCATTTCCAATATATATAAATAACAGCCAAGTAACACTGCTCCCATATTACTGAGACCCAAGCTCCAGTCCTGTCTCTGTTAATTCCTACCTGTGTGATGTCAGCCAGGCTACCTCACCATAGTTAGTCTGTGTCCTCATCAGTGAAATGGGAATAATAAAGCCTGATTCATAGAGCTATCTTGAGGATGGAATCAGATAATAATATACATAGAGGACAGAGAAACTGTTCAATAAATGGTAGCTGTCATCATTAGTATCCAATTCCATTCTTTTTTTTTTTTTTTTAAAGAAAATAATACGTAATGACCATTTTTACTAGGATCAGTAATAAAGCGTGGAGACCCATCATCTCTTCTACCATTCATCAGGGTGCTAGAAGTATTACCCAATGTGATTAATCAAGAGAAATTAGAGGCATAAGAATGGGTAAAGAGGAAGTAAAACTGTCCCTACCAGATATTAAAACATTCTGTAACACCTCTACTGGTATAATTAAAACAGTATGAAACTGGTGTACGAATTGGAAAATAGATTGGTTAAAGAGAAAAGAAAGTGCAGAATCAGACCCAGATGCCTATGGAAATATATATGACAAAGGTAGTATCTTGGATCACTGGGATAAAGACGGACTTTTAAATGAATGGTGCTGAGATAACTGGGTAGCCATTTGGAAAAAGATAAAACTTGCTTCATATTTCAAGCCATAAAGAACAATAAACACCACATGGATTAAGAATCTAAAAGTAAACTGACACCAATAAGCTCGAGATGAAACCTGGTGAATTCCTCTTTAGTGTTGGGTGAGGGAACGCTGTCTAACTAGGATTCCAAGCCCAGAGGCAATAAAATATAAAGTTGGTAACTTTTATTACATAAAAATTTTTAAAAAATCTTTCTTTGGCAACAAAGCACCTTAAAGAAAGCCAAAAGGCAAAATATTTGACACACTGGAAGAAAATGTTAACAAAGAACTCATACCCCTATTTATAAAGTACTCTATGATACTGAGAGACAAAGGACCAGAAACTTGATAAAAAGGTGGGGAAGAGACATGAACAGACAATTCGTAAAGTAAGACGTAACTGTGATCCTGAAACACATGAAAAAAAATGTTAAAACTCACTTGCAATTAGAAATATGCCAATCAAACAACTCCGAGATGACACTTCTCACTTATAAGACTGGAAAAATTAAAAGGTATGGACACACTCTTCGGTGAAGAGGCCGGGGAAATAGGCACGCCCGGACATTGCTGGTGGAAATTGGTACAGTCCCGTGTACAATAGGTAATTTGGTGATGCTTAACAGAACTGCCTTTATACTTCATTTTTCATCCCAACAATTTTCTAGAAATCTTCCCTTAAGATATACCTTTATCAACACGAAAATACATTATGCACAAGGTGATTCATTGCAGCATTGTTTGCAGTTGCAAAATATTGGAAACAACCTGAATGCCCTGGTAGAGGAATTGAATAAACTATAGTTGTAGCTACACACTGGAGTACTGTGCGGCTGTGAACAAGAAAGATGAAGGTCTTCATGAACTGATATGGTGAGATTCCCAAGACATACAAGTAAAAGAAGTAAAGCACATTGTCTGTAGCAGGCGTCCTCAAACTACGGCCCGCGGGCCACATGCGGGTGTTTTTGCCGTTTTGTTTTTTTACTTCAAAATAAGAAATGTGCAGTGTGCATAGGAATTTGTTCATAGTGTTATTTTAAACTATAGTCCGGCCCTCCCACGGTCTGAGGGACAGTGAACTGGCCCCCTGTTTAAAAAGTGTGAGGACCCCTGATCTATAGGATGCTGCCTGTCGTGTATGAGAGAAGTGGATGTAAGACCAGGTCAGATCTGGACCTCTCTTCTCGTTGTCTTTTCGTGGTCTCTTGAATACCTTACGCTTCCTCATCAGATGCCCGTCCGCACTCTGCTTATAGATGCAAGCAGTGAGCCCTGCGTGGGGGACACATTCCCTG
The DNA here is from genome assembly GCF_027574615.1 of Eptesicus fuscus. Classification (NCBI taxonomy): domain Eukaryota; kingdom Metazoa; phylum Chordata; class Mammalia; order Chiroptera; family Vespertilionidae; genus Eptesicus; species Eptesicus fuscus. Next base: position 18,508,116 of record NC_072489.1, on the reverse strand, counting down.
TGCCGCCCCTAAATAAGATGGGGAGGGGCAGGACCCATGAGTGCCGCCCCTGCCTGCGGGCTCCATGTGGTCCTGGGACTTGATTTCCTCTTCGGTAAAATGAGGGGTAATGAATCCCACACCAAGGGGAGTGCAAAAGGCTTTGCATAATGTGGGATATGATACAACCTACAGGGTCTGTAGCTTGTTCTTTGGTCCTCAGATAAGCCTTGGATCCTCCTTTTTCAGTCCCTGCAAACCACACACACACCTGCGTTCTATACAGAGCTGCAGAGCTGTGGAAGATGCTGAGGTGGCTGCTTAATTGGCTGTCACCTTGACTTATGAGGGTCCCATTGACATACACCCCACCTGCATGCCAGGTGTATAATAGGCGCTCTGAGTCCCTGGCCTCCCTCCGACTCTCATGCCCATATGGGCCATTTTGCATACATTTTCTCATTTAATCCTTATAATGGCTCTGGGAGGAGGGTCTTAAAGAAGACCAAACGGACTCCGGGCAGTGAAGTGACCCACCCTAATCTCCCAGTCTTTGTATCAGAACTAGTGTAGGTATAATCCTAATCTCTGAACTCCAGATTCAGTGTGCCTTCCTGTAGCCCACTCAGCATCCACCCCCTGGCCCTCCCGCTCCCCACCCCCCTTAGCCCTTTCCTCCCCTCCCCCAGGGCTGGGACCAGGTCTTACTGGCTTTGTACCTCCCTGGATGTCCCAGCTGCTCCGTGATGACTTGTGGAATGATCACATGGTGGGTGAACAGAAGAACTTGGAGCTGCTTTGTAAAACGCAGAATCTCCCACCCATGTGATTCTGGTCTCAATAAAGAGCGAGCGGTTGATTGATGGACAGAACTGGGCTTTTCCCACAGGCCTATCACAGCCAGCATCAGCCAGCCTCTTTCTCCCTGGCCTGTGCCATGTTAAGCACTGCTCCGAGAGGGTTTGTGTTTACATCGGTGCACGGGGAGGATCTTTGGTAGCCACAGGGCCACCTCGGAGCCCTGCAGGACGGACTGGTCTTGGGGAAGGGGCTGAGCTAGACCTCAGCCTGCACAGAGCAGGAGGGGGGCCTGGGCAAGGCGGTGGGGGGCATAATTGCCAGAAGGCCATGTTTCAAGCCCTGAGAACTCTGCTTACCAGTCAGTAAGTCATTCACTACACCCCTGACAGAGTCCTCCTCTGCCTCCCCTACCTTCCACCAGGTCCCGTACAGCTGACAGAGGGAAGGGCAGGGCCAGCTGAGGGTCTGGCTTCTCCAGGGAGAGGGACCTCTGGAAGCCTGAAGGATTCCATCCTCCACTGGAACTGAGTGATCACCCAAGCCCCTGGGCGCTCTGAGCTGCCGAAAAGAGCTGGCTCAACAGAAGTTCCCAGGAGCTTGGGCGTCTCCGTCTCCCTGCCCTGGACTCCTGTCCAAGGCTCCTTCCAGGGAATTGGAGTGTTGATGGGGGAAGGAGCTCTCAGGAGCTACCTACAGCCCGACAGACCCCATGAAGGGGCACATGCGTGTCCTTCGCTTGGGTGAGAGCTCGTCATGAGAATCAGCCCCATGCTTCTGGCTTCCTGCTCACCAAATGGCAGGGTGGTGCCCTTCGCTCACAGGCGCGTAGCACTTTGTGCGAAAAAAGTGCCTTCACGTGTGAATCTGAGCTGCTCAGCAGCCCCCGGAGGGCGTCTGGGGAGTGTTTTCACACCCTTTCTACAGAGGGGGTGACCTGTCCAGGTATCCCCGGGCTTGCTTTGTGGCTGCCTGATTTTCTACCCTTACCAGCCCCTCTCCACTCTTGGGTGGCTAAGAAAGGCTAAGAAATGAAGCGTTGTAGACTATTCTAGATGGTCCTGCCGGGCACCCTGTCTCACCTCCAGGTTTTATTTACCTCCAGTGACCTCAGCAGGAGATTGGGAGGAGCGGTCAGGGTTTTAGCTCTGATTGGTCAGAGAGGGCAGGTGCCCACTGTTCAGGCAACAGGAACTCTTCTAGACTCTGTGGCCAGGGAATGAAGTAAGCTGCTGACTCCAGAACACACAGCCGCTGGCCTCATGGCCTCTTGGCTGCCCCACATTCAAAGGCAGAAATCAGGGCGAGCCAGTGGCCACTTTCAGTGGTCTGTCCACAGAGTGGGCTAGTGACTCAGCTTGCCTCCCACATTCTCTCTGCCCACTCTGCCCTCCCCGCCACATCAGGCCTCTGACCTCGGGTACCTGGGCCACCCCTCCCCTCCCCGGAGTAGGTCATACCCTTCCCTTGATGCTCATCATGGGTGGACAGCTGGGACCAGCCTTCCCCAGAAGGGAAATTCCAGATCCCACTAAATTCCAAATTCCATGGCCTTATCTGGCACCATTCTGTCTGGCCTTTGATGGGCTTCCTGGTGTGGGAGGAAGGACCTCCCCACCCTCAGAGAGATTATGGGGGCCCCCCACTTTCCCACCACTCAAGCTCCCTGGGTGTGTCATGGGCTTGTCCCATGGCTGGAACACACAGGTTGTTTATACAGAGAGCAAAACACAGCAGGGTATTTGGGGGAGGGGTGGACAATGGGCCTGGCCAGACCAAGCAAGCTCCACAGTGGAGCCATCCCATTCCACACCAAGGCAAACTGCTGCATCTCCCTGAGCCTCAGTTTCCCCATCTGTTAACTGAGGGGTGGGAGGAGTGAGTTCTGAGGTCCCTTACAGCTTGGAGCTGTACATTTTCTGAAATCCCCTTAGCCCAGCAGCCTGTAGAATTTCCTGAGTGCCAGACAGGCAACTGTGACACCGCTGACGTCTTCCCGGCATTTCCTGTCTATCAGGACCCTATAAACAGAGGGTTGACCAGAGTGTGGGTTCTGCAGCTGACAGGAGTCCGCAGTTCCCACGTCAGTAAACACGCCTCTCTACCGAGTGGCTGGCTCCTTCCTGTCATCCCAGTCTCAGATGTCCCTTCCTCAGAGAGCCCTCCCTGATCCCCGTGCCTCTTTTACTGTCCTAGCACTTGTTACCACCGGGAAGTATGTGCACTTACTTCCGTACTTGCTGGTTCATTGTCTGTCACCCCACTATCACTCCATGTGCACAGGGCCGTGTCCTCACTCGGTTCTGTATCCCCAGCGCCCGGTTCTGTATCCCCAGCGCCCGGAGCAGTGCCTGGCACAGGCTGGGTTCCTGATACCCAGGTGCTCAGTGAATGAATAATCAGGGTTGTACAGAAGAACCTCCTCGAGTTTTTTCACCCCTGCAGGTCCCAGTAAAAGTCTGGGCATATGCATTTTGACAAGGCGCTCCAGGTGACTCACATGTACATCTCGTGTTCATAAGAGACAAGTTCGGAGGTTTTAAACGTTAGCAGAACGGTGGGACCACCTCTGCCTAAGTCCCACCCAGAGATTCTGACTTCATTGGTCGTGGGGTCTGGCCTGGGCATTGGGAGCTTTAAGAGCAACCCAGGTGGTTGTGTTGTGCAGCTAAGGTAGAGGGGGCCCAGGAGCCGAGTCATCTCTAAGGTCTTTCTGGTCCAAAGGCCTGCAAGGTCAAGCCACTCTTGTTTCCACAAGGCAAACCCAAACCTTCAAGGGGGATCCGCTCTTTCCCCACCCTCCTGCACAGATAAAGCGATACCCTGTTTGACCCTCACAGATGAGGTGGGAGGGTTGCCCAGGGCCCTGCAGCCCCTCTCCAGCGACTGCCCAGGAGCGGCTGGTGGCTCTCTGCACGGCCCTGCCCCTCCTTTTTCCTGGCAAGGTGACTGAGCTGCGTTGGAACCTGTCTCTCCCCCTCCCCTGATAGCGCGCAGTTTTAAATAAGATCCTCATTTACCAGAAGTTCACACCACAGCTTATGTGTTAGATGAGAACAGCAATCTTGTGTTCATGGGGGAAATGTTCTGAGACGCAGTCGGGGGCTGCAGGAGAAGCGATGGCAGAGGGGGGTGTGTGCGGGAGGAAGCCGTGGAATCTGAGCTGGCACCGGCCCCGGTCCCGGCCCTGGCAGTGCCACGTTCCTCTTGGCGCAGCGCGTGGCCGGTGGGGGAGGTGCCACCACTTTGCAAGATGACCTCACGGCTGCTGGAAGGCTTGGAGCTGGGTGGGAGTGTGATGTCAGCACCAGCTCCACCAACTGGCACCCCAGTGCTGCTCTGGTCATTTCCATGTCTCCAGTTGGTTCAGGTCATGCTCTAGCGGTTGACCTGTTCGTTGCCTCCTGCCTTGCCTTGGAGGCTGTGATGAGGAAGGGGTTTGGGGGCCATGGACAGACACCGCTTCTCCCCCACAGCCTTCCTGCCTTACTTCTTCCCAGCCCACACTATGCGGCATCTAAAGCAATAAACAAGTTCCAGTTGTCCGGGTCTTTAGTTTTCGTGCCGTCCTTCCGACTTCTCCGTGGTGTGGGTGTGTGCTTCCTTGCTTGTGCAGAGGAAGAAGCTGAGGCTCGGGGGAACCTGAGTACCTCGGAGAAGGCTCCTGTGGCAGAGCTGTGACCTTGTGCCAAGATGCCAGTGGGCTCTGCCTGCACCTGGTGGGGGACTGGAGGTCAGGTCACTGTCACATCTCCAGTGTGGCCTGCGGTATTTTTACTCACACTTAGGCAATGCACACGCAGGGCATCTGTCTGTTCTGGTGGCCTGAAAGCCAGGAGATCAAGGATGAAATGCCAGAGTGCCTTGTGACCTTGAGCAAGGCTGATTCTCTCTCTGAGCCTCAGTTTCCCCACAGGTAAACCGGAAGAGTGGGATTAGGTGGACTTTTAGGACGGAGCTGCCCTGCAGCTCTTCCTTGCAGGTTTTCCAGTGGGCCCCGGCAGTGAGGAAGTGGGGGAAGAGGGTCTGCGGTCCAAGGCTGATGCGCTGGTAATAAATACTGAGCTGACAGATGCTAAGCCGCATCTCCAGCCTCTGAATAAATAAAAAGTTGCCCAGAATAACAGCCCGGAAAATGCTGGGGCCCTTCCCACTGGCCATGCCTTTGTGCCTCCTCCTCCCACTCCCTCCTCTCTCCCTCCCTGACCCCTGTCCATCACTCACTCCAGCCCCAAAAGCGAGCCTGTGCGGTTCCAGACTGGCTTTCGTTCACGGCTCTGCAGCCTGCCTCCCACCCCCCAGCTGCCACAGCAGCTAATGAAGACCAGTCCCTGCAGATGACAGCTGGGTGACAGGCCAGCCTGGCCCTCCCGGGCTGGGGGAGGGCCCAGGGGAGTGCGCCTTTAATCCCCAGAAGTCTTTCTTTCTTTGTCAGGCACTTGCTGGCATTTCCGGCCAGTCCCTGGGAGATGAACTAACCCAACTCCAGCAGGAGGCTGTCCACTCTGATTGATTTTGGCTGGGCTGGGGCCACCAGAAAATTAGGGCCCGGGTGTGCATAGGTGGCCCCAGACTGCTCCAGGATGCATGGGTCACCCTTAGTTTGAGGTTTCTTTGATGTGTGTATGTGTGTGTTTCCTGTCTCTTCTTGTTATAGTTCAAGTTTTCAGGGGCAGAGACCCAACTGTTAGGTCAAGCGTAAAGTCACAGAACATTAGCATGAAAAGACATCTCCCTCATTTTACAGACGAGGAAACTGAGGCCCCTGAATGGGGGTTGCGGGGTGGGGGGAGGACACCTGCCCAGGGCCACCCAGCCAGAAAGTGTCAGAGCCTAGATTTGAACCCACATCTCAGACCTGTGCCCTAACCCCCACTGCCAGTGTCGTCCTCCAGGAGCCTCTGCCGGGCACACAGAGATGACCCCTCATGCCCCGGATAATTCCAGCCCCCGAGGAATCTAGGCCAGGGGATCAAAGCTCCTTGGCCCTATTCTTGGTTTATGGATCACCCTGGGACAGCAATGCCCGGTCAGAAAGCCTGCTTTCCGCTCTACGAAAGGTACCACTGCCATGTTGGGGTTTCACGGAAAGTCGGGGGCCAGTCCAAGAAGTGAAGTCCCTCCCGTGGCCTCCTCTGGGTTCCCAAGCTGTGTGAGAACCCGCAGGCAGGCCCCTGGCATGGAGGCCCAGAGCACCAGGCACACCCTCCCTTTGCACGGCCCTTTGTGGTTTTCACGTGGTACCTCCAGGGAGGATCCCAGGTGCTCTGTGCAAGAGGCAGTGGGCTTTTAATCCCCACTCCACAGATGGGAGTGCTGAGGAACCTTGGCCAGCGTCTTAACTGACCTCCGACCCTCTTCTCCTGCTATCTTGTGGAGGTCCCAGGGCCAGCCTGAACATGTGGGGCCCGAGAGCTGGACTGGGAGGGGAAGATTTGGTATCTAGACCTCCTCCTGGGCAGGCCGGATTCCTCCTCAGGCTCCACTGGTCCAGAACAGACCACCCTGTCCCCTCCCTCCCCAGCTCGCCCAGGCCAGTCCCCTCCTCCCCTCCCTGGCTGCAAATGCCGGGCCTCTGGTGCAGGACTCCTGCCTCTGACATTCCACCCCAGAAGATAAGGATCCTGTCTGGCGCCTGAGTGCTTTTTCCCCTCCTTTCCGAATCTGTTCCCTGATTATCTGCAGACAGCCCCTCACTAGGGGGCCACCAGAGAGGGGCCCAGACCACAGAGAAAGGGCTGGGGGTGGGGGACCCGACTGGAGGCCTCCAGCCACCAACAGGCCCTGCGGGCCAGACCTTGCTAGCTCCCCTCACCCATCTGGGGGCTTGACAGCCATTCCCTAAGCCCCCCTGTAGCCTGAGCCTCCAGCCTAGTGGAAAGCTGAGGACTGGTTTCCCTGGTGGACCGACCCGCTTCCGTGGGGAGAAGGGGTGTGTGGGCTGGGGTCCAGGAGGGGGCAGAGGGTGGGGTCACTTCCGTGGTCAGCGTTCCTCAGCCTTGGACCTGGACTATGCCCAGTGGGGGTTGCGGTTGAAGCTGTAGCCAGCCAGACGGCCACATCCTGTGGGAGACGCTGGCCCTTCCCAGGCCAGACAGAGGCAGAGGACACTTAGGGACGGGGAGGGAGGGTGCTAGAAGGCTCCCAGAGCCCAGCCTTCTAGCTCTGGTCTCAGTGGAGGGCCTGGGCTGGCATGGCCTCAGCCTGAAAAGCAGAGGTGACTCCCCACCACCTGGGCTTAGGCCCTGGCACCATCACAGAACCACAGCCTTAGAGTGCCAGGGCTCTCAGCATCTGGTCACACTTAGGCAATCAGTGCACACATAGAGAGACTGGTTCAAAGCGAGAGGGTCAGGTCCTCTCACTGGCAGGCAGATGCTCCTCGTCTTCCAGGGGTCTGCATCTTGGTCCCACCACACGGGGCGTTGGGAGCCCTCGATTCAAGTCCATGCTGTATCCCTAACTTGAGTGACCTTGGCTACGTTTCTTTCCCTCTCTGGGCCTCATACTCTTAAGCGGTAAACTGGGGAGGCAGCCTGTGTGGAATGAGGACATGCAGCTTTCTCTCGGTGGCTGGGAGGAGGGAACCTCAGATACCTGAGCCCACACACACCACCTTCCCAAACCTTGTCTGACTTCCCAGGGTTGTGAAGACTAAATCTGATGTTGGAGTTGATACCTTGGCTTGGAGTAGGTGCCCTACAAATACCAGTAAGATCAGCTGTTAGCGGGTCGGGCTGCGGGAGCCTGGGCAGTGGAGTATCAGGAGGCTGAGAGGTCCACCATGTCCCTCCTTGTGTATTTGCTGGCTTGGGCAAAGTCCCTGCCCGCAAACTCCACCCTCCATCCCCTCCCCCTTCCCATCCCTCTCCCCCTAAAACCATTTGGGGGAAGGGAAGCAATGCAAGATAATTTTTTATGGCTTCCTGGCCCCGGAGCCAGAGGGCTGAGGATCTGGTGGTGTGGGCTGGATTCCTGAGCCTCCCTCCAAGCCTTCAGCTCGTAAATATGAAGCCCAGGGCTGGGGGGAGCTGGCCGTTAAACTGTCAGCAGCGCGCCCACTTAGAAAGTCGTAAAGCGTTTCTCGGAGCTCCTCGGAGCTGGGCCCAGGGCTCTCCCACCCCACCCTCACGGCCTGCTCACTGGTGGGTGCTGGGCTCCCACTGTCTGAGCCCCCATGCTAACCACCAGTCACTCCTGCTTTCTTCCGGATCTCACCATTAGCTATGCCTTGGTTTCCCTATGCAAAGCAAGTCTGCTGTGCTTCTCCTCTGGGGGGATGGGTGGGAAGGCACAGGCTGGGGCGGGGAGGAGGGAACGTCCCTGGAGCTCTTTGAAAGCCAGTGGAAGCTTCACGTAGGCCATAGAGGGGGTGGTCTGCACACGATTTCTCCTCCTGAGAACAGTGAAGCCCCATTATTTCTAATTCCCTTCTCTGTGCCCAGCCTAAGGGGACCCAGAACCTGCCTCAAGGAGCTCACACAATTGCAGTTAGAGCGAGAGAGTGGATGCCTATGAAGAAAGCTCACATTTTCTCTAGCTCAGAGGAGGGGTCTCTAAGGCTGGAATGGAGGAGAGCTTCCTAGAGGAGGCTGAAATGTGGGCCGGACTGGGTGGCGGGAGGAGGAGTGGGGGTGGGTGGGCTTGCTGGGTGTGGAGAGGCAGAGGCCAAGGAGCCAGGACCTGAACTTGGGGGCTGTGTGAGTCACGGAGCTTTGTGAGCACACTGCACAAGGATCCCTCTCTCTCGGTCACCAACGCCCGCGCTTTGTAAACAACCTCTTGGCCATAGAAGGGGTTCAGGTGCCACCTTCCCCACTCCTTAGTCATGTGTCCTTGGACCAGTGAGTTGGCCCATCTGAGGCTCATCGTCAGCTTCAAAATGGAACTCAGAGCGATCAACCCCATACCATCCATCAGCATGAAGTTTAAATGAGATTCTGTGGAGGGGAATGTCGTTCAGTGGCTAAGGGGTCTGGAGTCGGTTAGCCTGGATCCAACACTCAGGTCTGCCTCTTACTGACCCTGCGGCCCTTGGGTGGTTATTTCACCCCTCAAGGCCCCAGTTCTCCCATCTGTAAAATGAGGGTCAGAGACGTAAGGATTCAGTGTTAGCTCTTATTACGAGCAGCGCATTTATAACACCTGGTCTGGCGAAGCGTAGGCGCACAGTAAAATTGGCACTGGGAGCCTCCTGCCTCCTTCCTCAGCCTGCCTCTAAAGGGCCAGGCAGCGACAGCTTTATGGGGGCCCGGAGTGGTCTTCACTAGGGCTCCTTAAGTCCTTTTTTTCTGTCTTAAAAACGTTTAACGCTTACCTTAAGGCAAGTAAAAACAATAAAAGGCCAGCCAGTCCATTTTCCTCATTTGTGCTGAGCTGGGTGGGTCGCAGGGAGGAGGGCTGGTAACCTGAGCTGGGAAGGATGAGGAAGGTAGGGGGAGGCCCCTGCAGGGCAGGTAATTGGGTATAGAGGGGCCTCCTCTGTCTTCCCACGGTTGGGGGTGTAGAGAAGGTGGCTTCTACTGTGTTGCCTCATTAACTTCACCACAAATAGCCCAACTGCCTGTAACTCCCTTAGGCAGAAATCCCGGGCCATTCAGAAACTAAATAAACAGGAGTGTGATCATTAAAAGTAAGCCGGCCCTAGTGCGCCCCCACCATGGAAAAACCTATGAAAACACCAGTTTCCCTTACAGTTGGAGCCCCTGGAAGGGATTGTTGGGAGAACTCGGAGGTAGACTGCTCTGGAGCGTGCTGATGGCTACCCAGGGGGGCGTGAGCGCTAGAGACACCCGGGCAGGCTTGGGCAGGGCCAGCCCTAGACTGGTCTTCAGGAGGCTTCCCTTGACCCCAAGCTGTGCTGCTCACACTCACTGCTGTCCCCCTGCTCTGTGCTGTGTATCCCCCTCCCCATTGCATCTGCACTCTCTGCGGGGCGCCCTCCAGCTCCAACTTAGAAACTGAGGCATGATAACCCCTTGCTTATTTCCCTGCCCCTGGGCTGCCCTGGGTGGTGGAAGGTGGGAGAGGGGGTGGGTTCAGGTTTGAGTGGCCTGTCCTTGAGCCACACTGAACCACCTCTACTGGTGCCTGTGACCCAGGAGAGGCTGACCTAACCTCCTGTCACCTTGCAGACACTTTGCAGGCTGGGGTTTACAAGGCAGTGGATGGCTTTGGGCTGGGGGGTGGGCTTTATTTAGCATCAGCTCTGGGAAGGGGAGATGTCTTCCATCATGCAAGGTCAACAGTGACTCCCTCCCCAGAAGAGTCTGGTAACCGGAAGGGGCTCCTGAAGCAGCAGGAGGCCCAGGCACAGGGGATGAGTGAGACCGATGGCAGTCATCTCATTTGTGGGGTGGGCGGACAGCGGAGCAGGCTGTGGTTCCCCATCCTGCTGAGCAGTTAGGACCCCCTCACATGTGTCACTGAACAGATGGCTTCCCATCTCTGCCCATTTCTCCCCTCACTGGTGGTTCCTACCTGCTGGAAGGCCCTGAGGGTCAGTTGGAGGATCCTTGAGAAGTGCTCAGAAGTGCATGCCAGGCCCCTCCCAATGCTAATGTTGGGATTTGGTGCTAAGCCGAAGGGGCCCAGCCCAGAAGACCAACTCCACACACCCACCACTGTTCTCCGTTCAGCAGCACGGAGCAGGCGTCCCAGGTGGGCGATGGGCAGCAGGCTCCTGGACCATGTGTGGTAGCCGCTGTCGAGGGTTCTTGGGTAAGCCTGAGGTCTAGATTCCACAGGTCAGCTTCCCAGGTCCTCTCCTATTTCTCCATGTGTGCCCTGTACATGCAAACTGCCGGGCCCGCCCTCAGGGAGCTGCCCACCTCGGGGAGCCTGGCCTTGGGATTGTGGAGAAATAAACAGGTGCCTTATGTGGGGTGCTTGGAGGCTTTAGACAGGCGAGAGAGGGTGGCACATTAGATGCCGCCACTGCTGAGCCGGCCTCCCCTCCCTGTCCCTACCTCCTGCCCCCCAGAAGCTCTGCCCCAAAAGAGCCCCAGAGATTGTGAACTGCACTTCTCACACGCCAACCTCTGCTCCCCACCCCCAAGTGGCACTCGCCTGCCATGTGGCTTGCTTCATTTTTGGACGACTTGGATAGATGTTGGTATCAAGCCCAAATGTGCCTCCTCTGGCTTCTGCCTGCTGGCCCTGGACCAGCCACTGTCGCTAAGGACACTATAATTCCTCTGCTGCTGTAACCTCCGGATCCCTAATTCCCCTTCCCCTCTGGGACTCCAGTACCCCCAGTAACGAAAGAAAGCTCTCAGGGCATGGGCAGTGTCCCCGAGGATCAGTGGTGCCAGCTGTGGAAGTGATGCGTGTGGCCTGCATCTGGTAGGCTCAAGAACGGGCACAGGACCAGCAGGGTGGGTGTAGGTAGCGAGCCTGCAGGCCCAGTCTCCATCTTTCGTCTGCCTTCTGCTCCTTCAGACTCTGGCTTCCCGAGGGACCCACACAATCGCTTCCTGTTAGGGTCATGGCTAAGCAGAGGCCAGGAGCAATGACTTCCTCCCTGCCCAGCGGACGCCTGCTTTCTCTCTGACCAAGACAGACATACCCCTTCTACCCCTCCATATACCAACTGCCCCCACTACCCCTCACTGTGCGGTCTCATTGCTAACAGACCAGGGGAACACAGAGGCATGTTTGATATTCCTGGCCATCCTGTGTGGCCTGAGACCCGCTGTGGCTGAGAAACCAGAAGAAGGTTCCTTTGACGGCCCTTAAAAGTAACAGGAGGCAGGATCCTTGGTACTTACTAGTCCCCAAGGGCCAAAGAAAACTTTGGTGGGATTCCTGTCTGGCGGGAGTTTGGAAAAGGCCGCTAAGCTTCTTTTCATTTGAATCCCCGATTCTATGATTCTTTTAATTTTAGACTTGATGTTTCTAAGAGTCCATCTTCATGGTAGCCTCCACTTGTACACTCTGCTTGTGTCAACCACATTCATCCTGAAAGCCTCCTTGGGCAGGAACTCTATCCCCATCTTCTAGAGAAGCAGGGAACCAGCTGGGGTTGCACACCCTGGCAGCACGCCGCAGACCCCACACCGGAATCACTGCTCTACTAGCCTTTCCTGCGTCACGCCTCGCTGCCTTCTATGGCTCTCAGAGGTGATTGACTTCTGCTAGAGGAGAAGTTGCCCAAGTCTCCCCGAGGTCACAGATGCCCAAGGGCCCCCTAGAGAGACTGTCCCTGTGTGGCTACAGAAGAACTCCCCACAGACTTCCTAAGTAGAGCCTCAGGCATTTTTAAGAAAATATGCTTTCAGAGAGAGGAAGGGAGAGGGATAGAAACATCGGTGATGAGAGAATCATTGATTGGCTGCCTCCTGCACACCCGCTATGGGGATTGAGCTTGGACACGTGCCCTGACTAGGAATCCAACCTTGACCTCCTAGTTCATGGGTCAGTGCTCAACCACGAAGCCACGTGGGTCAGGCAGTTACAAAGGCATTTGAAGGCCTCCCCAGACACCACGTCTGTTCTGCAGCTCAACCCCCTGAAGTCACAGAACTGGCTTGTGTCATGGAACCCGGTGGCTGACCATGGCCAAGGTTAGCGCTGGCTCCAGTGGCCCGAGTGTCTGCTCAGGGAACGAGCCAGAGGCTCTAGTGAGTACGTGAGCCCCTAGGGTCAAGAGCTGCCCTTGCGAGTGGCCTTGTCCTCCCCCAGGCTGAGCACTGCCCAGGTAGCCCGATACTATCTGAGGGCTGGGCGGGAAGGTTGTACTTACCAGGAATATCTAGCTTTGTCCCTGGGGGGCAGGGGCCAGACTTGAACAATCACAGTGGTAACTAGCACCAAGACAGGAGGCCTGTCTTCTTCTTGGCCTGGCACCTCACCAGGAGATCCCTATCTAAATCACAGGCTCTCAGAGCTGGAAGGAGCTTCCATTACCATTGCCCCAATTGAGGCCCAGAGCCTCCACGTGCTGCCCAGGGCTGCAAGATCATAATGGTGTTCACTGGGCCATTAGAATGGGTTAAGGCCAGGTTAATCTTAAAAACAAACTTCTAACAATGGGGATAATAGCAGCCCAGGCCACTGCCCTGTTATCCTACACATCACCTCCGATGAGATGACAGCCTGGATCAGGCATGGGGCTGCCTGGAGTTGCACGGAGAGGAGGTGAGACTTGCCTGGACATCCCTGACTCCTAGTGGCTTGAGGCTCTGAGGGGGTGCAGAGAGACCCGAGATCTGAGGCCCTTTTTCCTGAACTAACCTCAGCACTGTGGAGGGGGTGGGAAGGGGCAGTGGGGCTCAGTCAGCCAGTTTTCTGTGGGCCTTCCCTCTGTCCCCCCTTCCTGTGTAGTATCTCCTGCCCATGTGCCAGGTGCTGTGCTCACACACCAGCTCCCCTGATTCTGCCACAGGGGAGATGATCTCCTTTGTGCAAATGAGGAAGCCAAGGCTCAGGAGGCCCAAGAGGAGAAGGCCAGCGAGGAGTGAAATTCATAGGGAGGTGCTGAGAGGTCCCTGAGCTAGTTCGGCCAGAAGAGGGAACCCACTGAGGGAGAGTAGGGACTGCAGAGGGATGGGGCGCTAGCCTGGCAGGCCAAGAGTACCTGCTGCCCCCTCCTGCCACATCTGTTCCCGCACATCCCTGGGTCCAGGCTCTTTGTCAGGGGCTCCTGGAATCTTACACACACACACAGAGACACTTCAGTGAGGCCTGGGTGAGGGAGAGCCGGCTGTGTGTGCCATCCGTCTGTCCTGGGCTTGGCCCTGCCAGCAGCAGAGCAGCCGGTAGGACCGTGGGACACCTAGTGAGGACCCAGCCTTCCACTGAAGAGTCTGGGGGCCAGCTTCAGGGCCAAGTGGAAAGCACGTGGCTTCAGGCTCAGTTTCCCCATCTGCGCAGAGGCCATCACACCCTCCTCTAGAGCAGCGCTGTCCAGTGGGACTTCCTGTGACACAGGGGGGTTCGCTCCCTGTGCTGTCCAATATGACAGCACTACTGCGTGTGGCTGTTGAGTAGTGGAAATGTGGCTGTACAACAAGAAACTGAATATTTCATTGTCATTAATTAAAGATTAAACAGCTGCATGTGGCTAGTGGCAACCATGTTGGATAGCACAGCCCCAAAGCTTCTGGAAAGATGCCATCCATTGTGTGTCCAGTACAGTGCGGGCAGTCAGCCAGGGTTCGTCCCCTTCTGCGCTTCCCAGAGGGGTTCCTCACAGACAGGCCCTCACCCATCCCACCCGAATGGCCAAGCCAGGTGGACCAGAGAGCCCGGGCAGGGGGCGGGGCGGTGGCAGGCGGGAAGGCTTGATTCAAGAAGGCCTTCTACAACAGAGAGGGCAGTAGCAACCACAGCCGTGGTGATCACATTCGCCCGCAACTGCTCTTAAAATCTCTCCGTGCTTTGACCTAATAACATTTGTTGAGTTGCTAACCAAGTGCCAGACAAGACACTGTGTGAAGGGCCCAACATGTCCTGTAACCTTTGGGGCAAAGCCTTGTTCTCCCCACTTTGCAGTTGCGGGCACCGAGGCCCAGAGAGTGAAGCGGCTTGCCCAAAGGGACGTAGCGAGTGTGCCACAGCACCAGAATTTGCCCGGTGTGTCTGTCTCCGGGTCTGTGCCTTTTTCACGGCCTCCTGTCGCATTTATTCTCCACCTGCTCTGTGGTGGCTAGTACTGGACCAGGCATATTTGGGGGACACGGAATTGCATAGGGCAAGGCCCCTGCCTTCCAAGTCTCCTTCCCACATCACTCTCTATGCAGAAATGGTAAAGAACACCCCAGGGCCCAATAGGCAGGAGTTTCTGAGCCTTCTCTGGGTGCAACAGGTATGAAGCCTGCAGGGCGAGGCTGGCTCCCCAGCCTGGGACCACTCGGGCTTTATGGCTGAGCCCTAAACCTGGGTGCTGAGGCTTGAATGATAACCTCTTAAATGGCATCCAGAACCCAGCTGTTTCCTGGCACTGCAAAAGGCTCGCAGTAAACATCAGTTAGTTGAACCTTCTCCAGTGTTCTCTCTCCAGTGAGCCAGGCAGGAGAATCATATCTCATTTGTCAGAGGAGGAAACTGAGGCCTGGAGGAGCCTCCCTCAAGGCGTGCCCCTGGGTCCTGCCCCTGCTCAGGTCAGAGCAGGGGGGCCCCCAGCTCTCCCGCCACCTGCTCCAGGGTGTGTTCCACTTCCCACAGCTGCTTTTCTAGGATAACCAGGGAGCGGGTGGAAGGAAAGCGTTCAGCTTGCATACGCAGGGAGGCAAATCATAAATATTACAACATCCACGAGGAAAAGAGGGAGGAGGGAAGGCGGATGCTGACAGCAAGGATGTCCGCTTCCGAGAACCTGTGTCCTCCGGCCCGGCTGTGAGTGGGGGGATCATGCCGAGTCACTGGGACAGCCCAGAGTGTTTATCTGTCTGTGTGCCTCCAGAGTGCCAGTAGGCGCAGGGTGCTGGCGTGGCAGTGTGCGTCCATGGGTGAGCATGGCACGCAGACCAACTCCCGCTGTGCCTGGCCCTCCCCAGCTTGCTTCCCAGTTTTCCGGCAGACAGATGTCTCCCAGATGTTTCTCACTTCCTGCCTGGCTCCGAGCAGTGCGTGTGTGTGTTTATTTTGGACAGCCCACTAAATAATAACCATTTTAAGAAAAGCTTTTCATAACCCGGTTCCCACGAGGAGTCAGAGTTCAGGAAATAATCCCAAGTCTATTCACTATTGTCCCCTGGCTCTCTTCTCTCTGACCTCCACTCCCCCCACCCTTGGGGCCACTTTTGAAAAGATTTCCTTTTATTCGACGTGACGTGTCCTCTCTCCGTGACGCTGGCTCCTGGGAAGCTGGGGCTGGATGTTTGTGAAGAGGGGGTGAAGCTGGAGCTCAGAGCAGAGAACCTTTAGAGCTTTGCTACTCCGTGGTCCCCGGCAGCCTCACCTGGCACCTTGTTGGAAATGTAAAGTCTCAGTCCTACTCCAGTCTCAGAGTCAGAGATCTGCAGGAGCCCAGGTGATGCAGACCTACTTCAAATGTGAGAGGTGCTGGTCTGGGCCAGCTCTGCCGTGTTGGTGAGACAATGGGGGCTGACACAGGGGGTGGAGGCCCTGACATCAGACCTTCCTTAGCAAAACCCAGGTGGGGTCTGGTGGTGCAGATTAGGAGGCCCTGAGCCCGAGTGGCTGGGAAAGAGGCGGCCCAGCTACACCCTGGTGGGGGAGCCGAGGGGTAGATTTGTCATAAGAATGCCATCTATCCCATCCCTGGCAGCCAGTAGGGCAGCAGGCTAAGTGGCATACCAGCCTGGCCACACATTATGGTAAAGAGGTTTGGGCTGGCCCTATCATCTGCTTCTTGGGCTCTTAGTCCCTGCCCCGCCCCTAGCTGCCCTCCGGAGCTTGGCCTGGCCCACTTCCTCCCCAGGACATCTGGGCTGTCAGTGGGGTGCCACAGAGTGTCTGTTCTCCTGTCCCTACCCTACCTGGCTTGTAGTCCTGCCTCCTATGAAAACAGAGCAGATCTAATGTCAGCTCTGCTCACTTCTTAGGGAACCTGGGGAGCCTGCGGCTTTGACTGCTCCCCAAATCATCCAACTCTACACGTGCCCAGGGTTTATCCATCTCTCAGCAAGGGCCTGCAGCTGTCTTGCACACCTAGCTCAGGGTGGCTGTGCCCTGAGAGCCCTGAGACCCTGGCTTGGTCTTGACCTCCTGCAGCTGGTGGGTTAACTGGGGAAGCAAGAGTCCTGCCCTTGGAAGGTTAAAGCAAGACCAGACCCCAGTGCGGGAGACCAGCAGTTAGCAAAGGCTTCCCCTCAAGTAAGGACAGGGCTGACAGGAGTTCCTTCATGGACAAGGTGGGTGGTGGGGATGGGGTGCTGCAGGCTTGGAATGTTGAGATTCTTAGGGGAGTAGAGAGGTCCTAGCAAGGTGGAGTCCTCAGGGCCAGTGGATCCCGAGGTTCCTTTTGGATGGATGGTCCAGGGGCAGGCCAGGTCCTAATGGGATGGAGGTCAGGATGGTGGGGGAGCCCTCTCTAGGGAGCGAGTCTGAGGCAGGAAATGCCTCCTGCGCCCTCTGCTACGGAAGGTGACCAAGTCACATATTGTCGATGAAGTATTTCATGTGTACCTACTCTGACTTGGTAGGTACACAGGAAATGCTTCATCGGTACTCAGTGGATGAAGGATTGGGTGAGGGACTGGATGGGGAGAGGAGGGAGGGACCAGTGCATTGATGGGTGGTCCGAAGGAAGGGCAGGAGAGAAGGATGAAAGAAGGAACACAATCATCCTGACACTCTGCGTTTGTCAGAACCCTTTCCCCCACCCTTTGGTCCCATGCTCACCTCTGAGGGAGACTAAGCTAGAGTCCTTCTCTGTGGGGTTGATAAGACTAACCCAGACCCAGATCTTAGAAGCCAGCAGGCAGCCGACAGCCAACGGCCTCCCGTGAGGGGTACTTTACCACTGCCGTTTCCTGGTGCTCCCCACAGCGCGAGGGCCTGGCACCAAGTCCTCCACACTCCCTTGCCCATTCCCCGTGTGACCAGGGACCCACCCCACAGGCCGCCGGAACCCGCCTGATCATGTCCTTACTGCTTAGAGAATGCCGGCGCCAGCAGCGTCTCAGCTCCAGCCTTTCCCCAGATCCCAGCACTAACCAAGTGAGAAAGTCGATGGCCCCAACTGTCCATCAGAGGCATGTCCGGGCCCAGCAGGGTTGTCCAGGAAGCGGATCACTAAGCGTTTATTGAGCACCAGCTGTTTGGCAGTAGTTCATGGAGACAGTAAGGATAGTAGAAGTCATAGGCACTCACGGAGTCCGAGAACAGCGAGGTCGCAGGGAGGGGGCGGTTGCTCAGATTGTGGCGTGAACATCTCCAGCTCCTAGTGGAGGGCGTCCTGGAGCAGGTGCCCTTGGAACTGGGCCTGAAGAGAGGGTCGGGCCCATGTTCCATCTGGCCAGCCCCTGCAGCAGTTCCCACCACCCCAGCCTGGTAACATGCCGGAGAGGAGAGGTGAATTAAGGGGCCTGGCTTGTCTCTTTCTCTCCCACTGAGGGCTCCTCTCCTGGACAAGCTCCCAGACGTGGCAGACACTGTCAGCTGGTGGCCTCACCCTCTGCTCCAGACCTGACCCTCCGCATGGCTGGTCTAATACCACTGCCCAGCCTAGCAGAGCTGCTTCAGGAACCTGAGCCTAGGCCTGCCTCGCCTCTGGTCTCTAGCTCCAGGCTCTGGCAAGGCTGTGAGCAGTGACCACAAACTGGAAGCTGTGCAAAGTCGGGAGTTCTGTGCCATAGGGTCCCCAAGAAGTCAGGCCACAAGTGTTAGGCAGCAGAGAGCCTTAGGAAGGAGGTGCTTCCTTATTTGATTTGCCCGGGGTCTGGAGCTCCCCAGTGATTTGGGGTCCTGTGTCCAGGAGACCCCTCTCAAGGCCTCGAGGAAAGAGGACAGGGACCACCACACCTGCCTTTGGCTTGCTGCCGATTCCCCTCCTCCTACATCCCTTTATCTTCTTCCTCTGTGTAATGAAGGGTGGATGCAATGGCCCCCAAAGCACTGCCTGCCAGCATGTGACATCTCAGGGAAGGAGATGCTGGCTTCACCCTGGGAACCCTTCTGAGGCTCCTGGGCCCCTGGTCCAACTCTCATCTCCTGGTGGCAGCGCCTCTGAGGAGCAGAAGACCGCTAGGCTCCCCCACCCTCCCTGCCTGGGCAGGAAGCCTTGCCTCTGGGCTCAGACTCAGGCCTGCTCTGGGAGGCTGCAGCAGGAGGGGAGGGAGGAAGAGGGAAGGAGGCAGTACAGACAGAGCCAGAGAGAGAAGTCCTGGAGCCGAGGCCTCCCCTCCCCGGGCTCCTCCTGGGGCCTGCGCATCCTTACTCCAATCCAGGAGGGCTGGACCAGTGGGAGGCCCGGCCTCCCTTCTTTCCCTGAGTTGGCACTTTTTTCTCTGGGTGTTAAACTCAGCTCTTCCTCCCTTTTCTTCCATTCTTGACTGCCTATTAAATAATTTAAATATTTGGGCCTAAAGGGCTTCAATTATCCTTTAATTTACATTAGTAATTTATGTATTAGGCAGAATGGACACGCGGTTAGTGTAACAGCCCCCAGTAGACCGGCTGGTATCTGCTGCACTCCGTGTTCTTAAGAATCTCATCTTTTTCATTTGCATCCCAAGGTCTTTGTTTGGAAAGTGGCTCCTATACACACACACTTACACAGACTCATGCAGATGTTCATGTGCACCCACAGGAGGATGCCTGAACTCAGAATGAACATGGACATGCACCCCCTTACATGCATGCACGCTGAGGCAGAGGACACAGGACACACACACACACACACACACACACACACACACACACACACAGATATAAAATGCATACCTCATTGACCTGCAGTCTCCACTCCCACCTGCACCCTTCTTATTGCTACGGGCAGTGTATGCACACACGCTTGCGTGTGCATCAATTGGCCTGGTGGTCCCAAACCTAGCTCTCTCTGACAAAGAGGCCAGTGGGCAGCAGATGACATTCAGGTGGGCCACTCTGTGTCCTTGTTTTCTGTTCCTCCTTGTGGAGCCCCACACAGGCCCCTCACTGGCCTCAGGTTGAAGGCACATAGGAGAACATGATGTGGCCACTTCTTCAGCCTGTTCACATGCCACCAGCTCCAGACTCCTTCTGCACATTTCAGGCATGCTGCCCGCCCGCCTTGGCATCAGAGCCTTGCAGCCTGGGCACCAGCAGCCGGAGCTCTTGCCCTGACACAGCCAGGCTGCCACCGGGAGCTCATTCAGAATGGTCCTGGCTGCCCCTTGAATTCTGTGCCAGCTGTCCCAGCACCAGCTTGCAAGGGCTGGGGGCTTCCCAGGGAGTGGGGCAGCAGTAACAAAGAGCGGTGTTCCTGCGTGTGAGTGTGTGTTTGCGAGCTCAGTATCAGCCGAGATGGGCCCTGGCCCTGCGGGAACGTGCCTCTCAGCCCCGTGTTGAGACCTTGCTGTCGGGGCAAGGCTCTTTGGAGCTAGAGCGGTCCCTGAAGATATGGCTCCCCAGATGTCATCCCAAACACTCCAGGGGAGTCCCCTGGCATGATTCCTAGCCCTGCCCTCTTTCACCCTCACCTCTCCCCCATAGTCCCCAAAGTACAAGGTGGCTAGGAGGTGGGTAGTGGGCCACACAGACGTCCAGTTGATAGGGTATTCCATTATACAAAGGGAAGAACTAACTGCAGGTTAGGACAGCGTACTTATACTTAGAGAGTTTTCTAGTAAGGTCCCTCATGAGGTCCTAGAGTTCAGGCTGTGGCTCTGCTGTCTGGGATGGGGTGGGGCTGTGGTTCCCTTTGCTGAGCACATGTCTGGGCTCAGGAGAACAGTCCAAGGAGCCAGATGGAAAGTGTGTGGCAACAGGTGCCCATCTCCCTGCCCCCTCAGGGACTGCTGTGGCGCAGGCACCCTACCCCCGCAGAGTGGGGCGGGGGCACTGGGAGCCTGTGATAAACCCCACTGGGTCCAGGCCTCCTGGCTGCTGAAGGCCTCCTACCATGTCGGGGTCCAGGCCCGGCTCCCCAGGATCCCTTTCATGAGGGGGCAGTGCCAGTGGAGCAGATACCAGAGCCCCTTGTATCTGGCCCCCAGGGCTAACCATGACCCTCCAGCTGTTCTGCTGACTCCGAACAGGACCCTCCCTGCCTCGGCTGGCATGTCGCTGGTCCTCCAAGGAATCCTCGCCACTGCCCCTCTCCCATCCTTGGCCTCTCCCTCTTCCTTCATACGCCTGATCTGGCTTGGGTGCTGGAGTGCTTACTCCGGCCCCAGCTTAGCTCCTACCTCTCCCTGATAACCCTGCCTCCCCGGGCCTGTAGAGCCTGTACCTCAAAATCTAGGGCAGCAGTGACAAAAACGGTTTGTTTTTGTCTCAGGTGGCTGTTCTGAAAGCCTGAGGGTGACCACCTGGTGTGTTATGTTGAGAAGAATTCTAGGACCACATCTGGACTCGTTTGTAAAGATCTACATCAGTTAGTAATGTCTGCTGTGGGCAGGGGATTGGGGTGTGATGCCAGGTCTTTGCCATCAAGAGCCAGGGCTAAATCACAAAGTCACAGATTGCTCAGTTTCGTGAAGGCTTATCCCCCTCCTGATGCCCAGTGCCCCCACATAGATGATAGCTTTTCTGTGAGCAGAGCATACTTTCTGTCTCCCACAGATTCGACGTAGGGCTAGAAATAGAGTAGAAACTGAAGACGGGAACACTTATGGCATGCTAGAGATGGAAGGACCTCTGGAGGCCATCGAGTCCAGGGATGGCAAATAGGTTTCCTCTTGCCTACTGACTCTGAACAAGCAGTAACGACTTCCAGGAGCCGGACAATTTTGAGATGTAAGATTAGGCTCAGTCGGAAAGAGTGCCATAATCGATTAGTAATGTCTGTCATGGGCTCAGCCATGGCAGCAGTTGGACCACGGTATTGCTGTCTCTGTTACTTCAGCCTTCCAAATATATTGATATGGGTACTAGGACCCAGAGAGGGGTAATCTGCCGGAGGTCATTCCAGTACTTGTTTGAACAATTGGAGGATCCTGGCTCCTGCCAAGGGAGTCAAGGTAGGGAAGGCAGGAGCTCTCCCAGCACACGCTCGTGAGTTTCCCCTTGTGCTTGCCTGCTCACGCTCTCACCAAAACACATACAGCCGCATACACACATGCCCCAAGCATATACAGACACACAGCACCCACGCAAAACATGCACACTCGACTCAGCCTTCCCCCTTGACGAACCTCATCCTTTATAAGCTGGTCAGCGGGAGGCAGGGACAGCTCAAGGAAGCTTGGACAGATGTGTCTGTCTGAAGCAGGTCCCTACAGCTGCAGTCCTCATAAGTCTTTGTGCAGGTTTTAAACTTTTAAACTTTCACCTTTTACCCTTTAATATCGTGGGTGGGTGGTTGGTGCGATAGAAACACTCTGTAAATGGCATTTCAAGGCGAATTGGATTTTCTTCTGGCAGTTGCCCTGGACTTGAGGCTCACAGGCCACGGAGCGCACCTCCCTATGTGCGGGAGCGATTTTCCGTTTGCCCCACGATGGGAAACGGGAATCCGTCATGGGCCGTTGTGTCGCAGAGGCGCCCTGCACTCCAGTAAGTTCGCTTTTAACTGCTGTCCGTCCCTGGAGGTGGTTTTGCTCATGCCCGCAGACAGAGAGGTTGATGTTGTAGAGCGATGGCCCTGAGCTCCGTCCCCGTCTGAATCCTCTGCCACACAGTCAGCCCTGGGCAGATGAAGGAATGAGGGAGCCAAGAGGCAGCTCCTGGCCTGTGAGAGGCTCACAGCCGCACGGCCAAGCCCAGGCGGGGAGAAGTGGGGATGCTATTTCTTTTTCTTCAAGTTCTTTTTTTTTTCTCTGAAAACAACAACAAACCCTCTATAGGCTGGGATGTCTATTTCAGGCGAGTCATTTCATTTGCTCTCAAATGGACCTTATGTCTCTGGGACTTTGTGTCTTTAAGTGTACCAGGTGTGCCAGTTCTATAAGTAAATGAAGTGAGATATAGGGGGTTCCCAACCCCCAACAAAAAAAGTAGTAGTAATGGGACTAGACTCCACAAAACAGTGATGAGATCTGAGTTAAAGTAAGTAATATATATATATATATATATATATATATATATATATAATGTGTGTGTGTGTGTGTGTGTGTATATATATATATATATATATATATATATATATATATATATATATCACAATATTTCCTCAAATGTCTGTACTTTAAAAGGGGGGGAGGGGGAGGGAGACAGTTAATGCTGTCTTCTGTGGTGTCTGAATCTTGAGTTTTCTCTTTCCCAGTCCAGTTCCTTCAGAGTTGCTCACTCGCTGTGTGACTGTAGGATGGTCTGTTGCCCTCTCTGGGGCTCAGTTTTTGCCTCTGTCAAATGGGACGACTTTGGGCCTGGGGCAGCAGAAATCATGATACGAGTACCAGGCTACAGCAGGCACTCCCTGGGTGGTTCTGTGCCTGGCAGGGCAGGACAGGGTTTGACCTGCTGCCTACAAAGGGCCCGAGAGCAGCAGCCTCCGCCCTCAGCCTCGCCCACTTCTGTTTACAGAGCACATTGCATTCAGTCCCTCCGCTCTCTGCCTCACAATAGCCCTGTGAAGGCGGGGCCTGGATTGCATTGTGCAAAAGAGGAAACTGAGGCTCAGAGAGGTTGCTAATAATAACAGCCACTGGCAGATTTCCAGCTTTTAGGATGTGCCAGGTGCTGTGCTCAGTTTGTATTAAATTGCCTCGTTTCATCCTCAGAATCCTTCAAGAGGTAGGCACCATTTCTCCCATTTTGGAGGGGAGGAAACAGGCTCGGAGAGGTGAAGTGACTTCCCCGAGGCCAGACCCCTTCCTGGGACCTGCCTAGACAGCCCGCAGGAGCTATGGGGAGAGTGAAGGCATTGACCAGAGAGAGGGGAACAGGTGACTGAGGGACCCCAGAGACAACCAGGGCCCGAGTCAGACCCTGGCAGCCTGCTCTCTCCAAGGAAGTACAGGGCAGCCGGGGAAGGGCGGCAGGCGTTGAGGGAGAGGAGAGGGGATTCCCCTGGAGAACTCAGGGGGTGGGAGGGGGGCAGAGCACCGGTCCCAGGGTTCCCACGGCAATTCCCACCTGTCCCTCTTAAGTTCTGCTCTTTTGCAGCTCTGACCTCGGCCTCCTCCCCCCACAACCGATCCCTCACCAACTGTAGGCTCTGGGCCTGCCCCCTCTGCTTCCCACACTTGCTCACTGTAGACTCCAGCCTCAGGGGGTCCCCCAGAGGCACAGTTCTTAGCACTAGTAGCAGAAGTGCCCCAGCCCTGTCATTCAGTAGACCACAGCCTTTCCCCCCATGGCCTGGTGCAGCTCTGTGAGCCACCCCCGTGCACAAGGCCCAGGTGCTGAGTAGGCAGTTCCCTGCCCTTCCCCCAACACCGTGCCCCAGAGATCCTGATGCAAGAGCAGCAACCACAGTGGCGGAGCTTCCCAGGAATGAGGTTTTCTTTCCATTGCCCAGGAAATACCTGCAGCAGGTGGGCAGGCTTGCAGCGCAGGCCGAGGTGGCCGGTGTTGGGAGTGGCACTGTTTTGGTCCAGGCTGCGGTGGTGTGTGTGGTGGTGAGTGTGTGTGCTGAGTTCACGCAATCCCTGAACAGCCTGGGCTGTTCCTTCCTCTTCTTGGGGCCCCGGCAAGCTCCCTGGCACCTGGTCCAAAGCATTTCCAAGGTTTCAGGAGCTTCTGGCTTCCCAGGGCTGCCAAGGGGAGGAGGGGCAGGAGGGCTGGGCAGGGCCGTGAGCACACTCCCTCTCCAGGGACCCACCGAGCACTGGTAGTCCCGGGGCGGCCAGGAGGCCAGAGTATCTGGCTCCGGGATGTCTCCCAGGAGGCATTCAGGGAACACTGGCCCCAGGTGGGGGTCACTTAGGAGGGGGGCCAGGGGCCCCTTTTTGCTTCATGTGTGACTTCTTCCTGCCCACCATATCGTGTCAGCTTACAGACCAGCAGTCCAGTCCCCAGGTCAGCAGATGGGGAGACCAGTACCTAGAGAGGATGGACATTTACTCAGGGTCACATCATGGTAGTCGTAATGGGACTAGACTCCAAGGTCTCTGGCTCTTGGTTCAATCTTTCCACTAGAGCAGGTAGTTATGCAAATTAATTAAATTACACAAAATATCCGTGGCTTTGTACGCCTGGCATGGTGGGACGGGTAGGAGTGTGTCCTAGGGGAGCCTATGGGGCTCTCTTCTCTTTAGACTGTCAGATCCTGTCAGGCCCTGGTCCCCTCCACCGCAGGCCAGGGTCGGAGGGGCTGTGCTGACAGGGAGGAGTGCAAGCCGCTCTGGGACTGTGGGCGCCTCTCGTCCTGCTGCTGTGGAGGCGCGGGGCTGACAACGCCAGGAAACAGCCAGAGGAAGCCTCCGGGACGGGCCCCCAGAGCCTGCAGGGCGGCGTGGGCCCAGCTCAGGATATTTTCTCACGCGCCCTGGGAAGGCTGCTTGCTCCCTCCAGGCCCCCTGGGTCCCCATCAATAAGCCCAACTGAATGGAGAGGCTGGGTTGGGGGGGTTGATTTATTTCCTGGCTTTGGAACCAGCCATCCTCCCTGCCCCCCACCTTCCTCCTGGCCAGAGAACAATGGGGCATCCCCAGACAGGCCTTCCTGGGACAGCAGGTGCGGGAGTAGGGTGGGTGGCCACTGGCCCCACAGCTCCCAGCCTGAGGCTGCTGGGCACTGGGAGCCTAGACTGTTCTCTTTGCTCCCAAACAGCAGCCGGAGGGGCACTTGCTAGAGTCCCTGGGACCCTTTAGAGAAACACTGGGCTCTGGCCCTCTGCCCAGTATCTCTGGGCCCAAGAACTGTTCGTTTATCCAGTCCAGATAATGCTGCCATATTGCCCCCAACAATGGGAAATAAAGTTCTGAAAAATAACCAGCTGTAATCGCACCACCCAGACCCAAGCACTACCTGCTTATTACGATGTCTCCTCTCCGGCTGCAGCCCCGGTTGGTTTTGTGGTGTAATCAAAGGAGCGAATCAGATGTTTCATTTTACACTCTGGTTCTTCACTTAACATGGTTTCATGAACCTTTCTTCTCTTGTGGTTACCGAGGCTTCATACTTAGCACTATTAATAGCTGAGAATCATCCACACTGGGGATAGACTTCAATTTACTCAGTTTCCCCATTGTTGGATGTTTTACCCTGGTAAGTTACACTGCAGCGAACATCTCCGTGCACACAGCTTGGTTGAGCTCCTGAGGCGTATGCTAGGCGTACAAAGCCACGGATATTTTGTATAATTTAATTAATTTGCATAACTACCTGCTCTAAGTGGAAAGATTGAACCAAGAGCCAGAGACCTTGGAGTCTAGTCCCATTACGACTACCATGATCTGACCTTGACATGGAATTCTAGGCGAGAGGCACGCCCACGCCCCCCTTGACACAAGGGGCCGTGGATTTGGGAGCAAGAGTCAGCCCCACCTTGTCGTTTTCAGAAGTCCCAGCAGATGTGCAAGGGCCCAGGAGATGGTACAAAGTATTTCCCAGGCAGCACAGACTTCCAGAATTAGCCAGGTGCTAATTCTGGGGGAAGGGAATGTGAACTGGAGACAAAAGGAGCGCAGGGCTCCCACTTGCAGAGTCCCTAACTTAGGCACCCGGGGCCCCTAGGGACCTGCTGCACCAAGCAGGCCACTCCTTGTTGGTAATTAGCCCCATCAATCTGCAGTGAGATCTGGAAGGAGCGGAAGCCCTTTAAAGCAATTTGCTCTTTTAATATCACCCCTGTGATCTCATTTAATTTTCTCCACCAAACTTTGCTCACTGAGGATGCCAAAGGCTCCTCTTGCACCTACCGGCCCGGGCTGAATTCTCACCCTTTCCAAATAGCGGGTCAGACTCTGAAGCTCTCCTGGGATCCGTTTCGCCTGTGGCCCTTTGGATCCCAAGCAAAAGAGCTCTTTCCTGTCCCGGCTACAAAAGCAAAGAGTGTCGTGTAATTTGCACTCGGATGTCGAGTGTGACTCGACACGGTTAGCATTAGAATAAAGGAATCGAGAAAAAAGCAAGCGAGTGCAAAGGGTTAACAGATGTGGCTTTCAACACAGGCCAGCAGGCCACCACTCCCTACTCTGAGCTGCAGGGGAAAGGCCAGCGCTGTTTACCAAGTCATATCTGGCAGTTAGTGTGTGTGTGTGCCAGGGCCGGAGTCTCAGGTAATCCTCCCATGAACTCTGGAGTTGGTGTGTGATCACCCCATTTTATACACCAGAAAACTGAGGTTTTGAGTCTCAATGACTTGCCAATGTCCCTGCCATGTTCCCTTTCTTGAGTGATTGCCAAGTGATACTTCATAGGGAGCTGGGGTGCTGCTGTCACAGTGTCATACCCCAGAAGTGATGGGGTGAGTGGCTGTGTGCCTGCCACACCCTTGTGCCACTGCCCCATTCGCAGCCGCTCCGGCCTGGTCCCATCCCCTCCAAGAAGGGAGCCAGCTGAGCCAGCAGAGCTCCCAAGCTGTCAGCAGCCCGGCTGGGAGAGAGAGCCACAGTGATTTATGTTACCTCGTCCCCTAGCACTGTGCTCCCCCCTACCCCCCGCCCCCGGGCCTGGTAGACTTACTGACTAATGGAAGCCCAGCACAGAGGGAAATAATTCTGCCTGGATCTGGCTTCACTGACAGGGGCAACCTCCATTGCTTTGGGGCAAAGACAGAGTAGGGAACAGAGGGAAGTCGGGCAGAGGCCAGAGACAGAGACACATTGATGCTCTGAGGAAACAGATGGAGCCCACGAGGGGACTTGGGGGCGCAGAGAGTGGCACCGCCTGGCAGCCCAGTCCCTAGACCAGCTTCTCCAGGGCCCCAGTGGGGAGCCAAGAGGTGAGCCAGGAGTCCAAGCTTCCAGATGCCCACCAGCCTACCAGCCTGCCCATTTGGTGTGGGTTTTCATATTCATAGGACATCAAAACTTCTCATCTAACCCCTCAATGACAGATGGGCAAACAGGAGCCCAGAGGGGGCAGGTTCTTGTCCAGGGTCACACAGCTTGACAGTTACTGAGCTAAGACAAGCGTCTTAAGTCCCCTAGCTCCCTGGGATGTCACAAGAACACTCCAGCCATGGTGCAGCCTAAGGGGGTAGAAGGAAGACCCCAAAGATGGCAGAGAGTGTGGTGTGGCCGGTGGGGGGGGGGCAGTTGGGGTTCAGGGGGGAGGATGGGCACCTGGATTAAGGACGTTTCCTAAGGAGGAGAACTGGAACAGCCCCAATAGCAGGAAGGGCAGGCGAGGGGAGCCCTGGGAAGCCACACCCCGATGTGTCCCCTCTGTTAATCAGCAGGTGCTCCCTCGTTCTTTGCCAGGCACTGAGGGGCAAGTGGGAAGAGAGGGAACAGCACTCCTAGATCTCACCTGGCTCCTCTCGCCAGCGTGCCTGGCCTTGTGGTGGAGACGAAGAGCCCTGGAGTCAGACCCAACTCCGCCACCAGCTCAGCATGGCCTGCCCCTCACCTCTCCTGAGCCTGTTTACTTACTCATCTGTAAATGGGACCATTCTGCCCCTGAGAGAGAGAATCAGGAAGTTGGGCTGAGAGGAAGCCTAGGTGAAGAGGAGCTCTGGCCTCAGGTCAGGTGTCTAAGGACCGTGGGTGCCTATTCTGGACCC
Source organism: Eptesicus fuscus (assembly GCF_027574615.1). Classification (NCBI taxonomy): domain Eukaryota; kingdom Metazoa; phylum Chordata; class Mammalia; order Chiroptera; family Vespertilionidae; genus Eptesicus; species Eptesicus fuscus. The sequence goes on along the minus strand of NC_072489.1, from coordinate 18,480,176 downwards.
CTTCCCCCCCCCGCCAGGCCCACCTGGACCAGTCACATAGGTGGCTAGTGCCTCAGAGGTGTGTTCCATCTGTGAAATGGGCAGAACCAGGGCCGCTTCCCCACTCCCAGCTCTTCTCCCAGCCCCAGGAAGGTATGCCCACTAGGCCCTGAGCTCCCGCCCCCTCACGCCAGGTGCTGCACGGAGGCGCTGTGTGGGTTTGGGAGGTGTTGCCCCTGGCTGGGGGCCCAGCAGCCATCTGGGGCCTGACAACCAGAAGGAGTGAGAAAACCGCCGAGCCTGTCACAGGGCAGAGACCAGGCTCTGTCCCCTCCCTGGCATCGGGGTGGGCTGTGCCAGGTGTGCGAGGAACTCTGCCAGGTCACCTGGCTGCTACCACTTCCATGGATGCCTCGAGTGTCTGCTGTGCACCAGGCCTGAGCCAAAGCCTTTCATACGTGGGATCTCCTGGAGTTAGGCAATGTCCAGATAACCCACTTTGCAGACAAGAAAGTCGAGGCCCAGAGATTGGAAGCAATGTGCACCAGGACAGCACTGCTTCCACTGGAAACGGTTTCTGAGAGCTTACCGTGAGCCAGGCACCAGGCCAAGTGTTCCACTCTCCACCACGTCTGTTCCTCCCAGCTGTCCTCTAGGCTAGGGGCTGTTGACAGCCCATTTTACAGGTGATGAAACCAAGGGCCAGAGAGGTAAACACCTGCCTAAAATCCCACAGCTGTTGACGCTGAGATTCTCTCCTGGGTGTGTGTCACCCTCCTGGGGAGACATGGGTACCCTCAGCTCTAGGCAGAGCCCCCACCTCTCAGTCTAGGCTAAGGAATCTAGGCATTGCCTCCTGCTTGTCTCTGCCTGCCTGCTGGCCAAGCCCCGGGTGGGAGGAGGGGCTGCGGATTAAGAACTCTGGGGGAAGCCCTGGTGTCTCTACCACTTTTGCTTCTTGAGTGTCCAGGAGGCCACCCCATGTCTCTCCAAACTGAACCTTGAGGCCCCTCCAGGACACCTGGCCTCCGGCTGAGCTGTGCCTTTTGCTAGAACCTTCTCCCGAGCATCCAAGAGCAGCAGGACAAGCCACCTGCTTTGAGAGCATCCTTTTAGGAAAAGTGATTTGTTCCAGGTCGCACTTCTTGGGGCATCCCAAGGAATCATGGTGGAGTCCCCTCAGAGAAAGGGCAGGAGGAGCCAAGGATGGGCGCTGCTCAGCTGGCTCCTGCCCGTGCCCACCTTCCGAGGGTCTCTCAGGTCCCCAACCTGTTTCCACCCCCCCCCCACAATTGCCTTTTCTCTTGGGGTTGATGACCCACCAAGCAGAGGATCTACCCTTCCCCCCAGAGAATTAAGCATCCAAAGACCCTCCTCCCTGTCCAAGGACAGTCACCTCCCTGTCCAGGAGGCAGCTGGCAGGCAGCAGGGGATAGGCGGAGCCTCAGGGTGGGCAGCCGTGTTGGGGCCAAGTGAGCCAGATGTCACCAGTCTAGAAATGGCCCAGCCTCATCCATGGGCAGGGTGGAGGGAGGGTAAGTATTGCCATTCATTAGACTAACCTTAGACCTGGACAGCTCTTGACAGGTTATGAAGCCCCTTCATATCGGTAAGAAGGTGCCAGTCACTTCATCCAAAGATTAAGACGGAGGCTCAGAGAGGTGAAGCGGGTTGCCCAGCTTTACACAGCCAGTGAGCATACGGCAGGACAGGAACCTACACTAAGTTTTCTGAGTGCGCAGTCAGACCCTGTGCTGATTGCTTTCAAGTGTGCCACGCTTTCGCTGAACAGCAGGCCTGGGAGGTTCATGTGGATCTCCCCATTTCTACGGAGGAGGAGATGAGGGCACAGACAGGACCTGTAGGCACGGTGCCTTGGCCACAGCCTGGCTCAGACAGGAGGGGGGCAGACTGGCCCCAGGCAGCTCCAAATTCGCCCATCTCAGATGTGGGAGAGCACTGTCTGCTGTGTCCTGCCCTGACACCGCAGGATTTGGGTGTGAGCCAGAGCCTCTAGGAGACAAACCTTTGTCATTGTCCCTCCTGGTGGCCACTGCGCCCCACCCCCTGCCCAGAGGTGGCTTCTCCGCTTTTGCCAACCATCTCCAGCACCCGTGTTTCCATGCCTGAGATCCAAAACTCAGCTCAGGAAATCACACCTGATTCATCTAGCATTCCTTCCCAGGGGTCCCACTCTGGGGGCAGCAAGCAGGGGTGCTCGGGACCTGCCCTCCCCACCACCCCAGGGAGGAAGTGGCTGTAGGTGGAGACGAGAGAGCAGGCTGGGCCTGGGAGCTTAGAGGCCTCTGATGGCACCGGGTGTGGCCTGTAATCCCGCTGGCTGGCTGCCCTGTTCCCTAATTAAAGTGTCCTTTTGAAAATGCCCTCGGGCCCAGGACCAGCTCTGCCAAGTGAAGCGGGCACCTCCCAGAAATCTCAGTGGCTTCTGTACCTTCCCTGCAAGGCCTCCGGACGCCGGGCCTTTGGGCATTGGGGGAGGCTGGGGGTTACATAAAAGCGGGGACCTCGGGTTGTGCCATCCTGTTGTGGTCACTGTCTCCCAAGACCCCGCTCTTCCACACCCCTTGCTGCAGGCACGGCCTCCTTGTGCAGGAGCCTGGAGAGCCCTGATCAAAGGCACTATTGAGGAGGCTTGTCAGAACGGTGGACGCCAGGAGAGAAGGGGGGGGGGGTGGCTAACAAGAAGACTGAGTCACCACAGGCCAATTGCGGTGAGTGGGCAGTGGGTGGCTGGAGCCAGCTTTTCGGGCTGGGAGGAGGGCTCAGCCAAGAGGCCCAGGAAGGGGTGTGTGGGCCGCTCGGGGCGTGTGGAGAGGCTGCACTGTTGCACCAGGACACTTCCACGGGCGAGCAAGCCCGTGCCCCCGCAGTCCCGTGTGAAAGCCACCTTCTGGTCCGGGCAGCAGACCAGCCCGCTGGGTCAGTCCTGTGGGGAGGGGGCCGAGTCTTCCCACACAGAATGCCCAGAGTTGACAGGGCTGGGCTGAGGGTGCGGTTGGGAGTGGCAGGTTGGCATCCAAGGAGACTGGTCATTGAGGAGTAAGAGCCACTCTGTAACAGACAAGTCACCCCACCTCTCTGGGCTCCATTTCCCCCCGGGGTTTACTGAGGGTGAGCAGGCAGGGACTAATCGGATCAAGAATGGTGGAACCCTTTCTTCCTGGCTTGATTGGTATGGCTGAGTGTAATCCTGTGCCGAGGAGTCTGAGGCCCTGTCCAGGCATGCCACGATTGATTAGTGATGCCTGCCACCGCCTTGGGCTGGACCAGGCTGCTGTGTGTGTGCTCCTGAACTAGATTTTCTCTAACCCTTTGCACACTCTAAACACCCTGAGATCCTGAGGACACCAAGGCCTCCCACGCCCTGGCTCTGCTTCTGGATCCTGATGTGCCAGTGGACACCAGAGCCTCAATTTCTCCATCTCTACAAGGGAGAGAAGGACTCAGCGGGACCTCTCGGGCCTTGACTTGCAAATCACATATTTCTCTGGGTGCACTGAGCCCTTCCTTTGGCCCCACCTGTGCCCTGTGCAGTGAGGGCCTGGCTCAGGCCCTGAGTCAGCCTCTTACCGAAGGTGTGATGTGGGGCACGTTAGTTTTACCCACAGAACCTTGGTTAGTAAGAAAGGAGTGATGGCGGCTGCGCCCATGAAATACAACTGCGCAGAGCCCGAACCCCGACCTGCACAGCGCGCTCAGCCCTGGATGGGACTCTGCTGAGAGGATTCGAGAAGCAGCCTCCGGTGGTTTCTCGGCCCGTTCCTGACCTTGGCTTTGGGTGGGAACTTTGTCGAGGGTGGGGCAGGGGGTGGTGCGAGGACAGTTTCAAAGCAACACAGGCTCAGACTGTGAGCGCTCCACTCTCCCAAGACGGAAGCCCCAGCTCGCGCTGTCTCCTCTGTAAACTCCCCACTCCCTCCCTCTAACCAGCCCCATAAAAAGGGAATGGGGCAGGAGGGGCAGGAGGGAGTCCGGCTGCAGACTTTGTAATTTGGCTTGGAGGCGGCTCCTGTTCGTTTTAACCAGGCTGTAATTACGGCTGGCACCCAACACCCCTCATTACCGGAGCCTGGAAGGAGGACTCTAATTATAGCGTGCTAGGTTGCCCCCCCACACCCCCCTCCACCCGCTGTAGCGGTGGGGGGCCCCGGCAGAGCTGGCTGCCTAGACTGTGGGTACCTTTCCCAGGGCTCCTCATTTTTCTTGTTTCCAGAGCCATCCCTAGACCGGGGGGGGGGGGGGGGGGGGGGGGCATAGATCTACCTAGAGGAGTCCAGGAGGTTCGTTCATTCATGCAAGAAGCATTTATTAAGCATCTACTGTGTGCCAGGCTGGCACTGGGGTCAGTGGTGAGCACACCTGTCATCCAGCCAGGAATGGGTGTTCAGGCAGAAAGCTCCCTGAAGGCCATTGGGCTGCTGAACTATCTTAATATATCCACACTGGATGGCAGATAGCCACATCCCAAGCCTCGAGTGCCCCCAGTTGCCCAGTTAATCCCCTGGGGCGCCTCCCTCAGATCCATTTGGCACAGCAGGAATGCTAGGACTCTGCCCCAGAACCCACAGATGGGTAAATCTTCTTACTGTTACTACTCACGAGCCCCTGGGGCCCCAGGATCTGATCGGGACCCAGGCATTAAACAAGGAAATATACAAATGAGTATAGAACGAAAAAAAGTGACCAGGGCCATAAGAAGAATGCTAGAGGGGGAGCCAGGGCCCTGTGCGGTTGGGAGGGGCACAGTCAGAGCCAGGCTCTCTGAGGAGGTGAGCCTTAAGGTGAGACGTGAAGACGGAGGGATTCAGCCAGGTGAGGGAGGGAGGTGGGGGTAGGGCGGCACTCCAGGGGTCCCCACGGGAGGCCAAGGGAATGGGAGGCTTGCAGTCTGGGATCTTGCACTCTGAGGTGTCCCCAGACTGGGTGGGAGCATGGAGAGCAGTGGGATTTCTCCTGCACGTGGTGCCAACCGCACTGGGCCATGAGTCCGTAGACTAGCAGTCCAGGCCCAGGTTCTGCCAGCGTGCTGTGTGACCTTAGGCCAGGCACACCCTCTCTGGGCCTCCTCTTCGCTGGCTATCTACAGGGAGGCCCTTTCAGGCTGCAAGCCTCCCCTCTGCCCCCACCCCTGAGATTTGAGGAGGCTGTGACCAGCAAGTACTGTTTAAAGGCTACACTTTGGGATGCCTAATTCTGTGAAGTGAGGGCCCAGGCAGCCGGGGTGGGGGTGGGGTTGGCAGCTCCAGGCCGTCCCATCCCCTTCATGAGTTATTGGGAGCCACCCGGAAGCAGACACAAAGGGAATTGTCCTGAGCTGGAGTCAGCCCCCAGCCCCCCAGCTGAGAACAATTGAGGAGGAAAACCAAGGCCATTTGTCCAGCTCAGAGTGCGGCAGTGACGGTGGCTGGGAAAATGCCTGGGAAAATGCCGAGTATTTCTCAGCTAAAATTAGCCACCACTAAACCTTTACATCAAGGGCAACCTGAAGCCTCTATTGTTTTGAACTTGGGATCCCAGGGGACATGGGGGCAGGGGGTCTCAGGAGAAGCAAGTGACCTTTCCCTCTCCCAGGGGCTGGACCAAGCCAGTCCTCCAGCCTTGAGGGTGCCCGGTAAGGAGGAGCCGGCCAGGGGACAGAGGGACAGGCAGGGAGGGAAGGGGCCTGGCTTCCCAAGGTCAGCCATGTGGGTAGCTGACAGCCTCTGGTTCCCTATTGGAGACATTCTGCCCTCACCAGTGACACTGATTGCACCCCGGGCTAAGCTGGGGGGTCTAGAAGGAAGTGCAGGAAACAAGTAGAAAAATAACTCTCCACCCTTCCCAGAAGACGCGGAGGGGGGGATCTCCCTGTTCGTGGTGGCCAGTTCCGACCACTGGGGTCCCACACCTGGCTTACCATCCTTCCTCTGCCACCTAGTGACTGTGGGCAAGTTTCTTATCTCCCTGAGGGCCATTAGGTAACCAGTGGAGGTGGGTGTTGATAGCAACCTCCCAGGTTGTTAGAAAGATGATATGGATGATGTCGATAGTAACAGTAGTACTAATAACAGTAATGTAGCTTATACTCAATAAGCCTTTTGATGTGCCAGGCATTCCTCTAAGTAATGTGTATGTGCTTAATCCTTCCTAGAAATACTATTACCCCCATTTTGCAGATAAGGAAACCGAGGCCCAGAGAGGCTAAGTAATTTGCAAGAACGCAGATGCAGGCGATGGCCGTCAGTGTTGGTATTAGGTGTTACAGCACAGCAGTGCCTGATTCAGGCTCAGGTCGCCGGCACATGCTGCCAGGCCATTCCGTTCGTTCCTTGTGAAGGGTCTCCAGCTGAATCAGAGGTGCTCAGGGGAAGGGAGCTGGCCTGTGTTAAGCACTGTTGTGTCTGCTATTTTATATTTCTGTTGGGAGGCAAGAGAGCACAGAGCGGCGGGCCAGCCACCGCACCTGGGAACTTGTTAGACATGCACATTCTCAGGCCTGCCGAGTGGGAAACCACAGCACTCGGCCTGACCAACCTCCAGGCTGTCTGGGTGCACGCTCGTTTAAGAATCGCTGGCATAGAGGTTGGGAGACCATTCGAGTGCTGATGACCCTGTTCTGTGACCTTGAGCAAGTTCCTTCATCTTTCTGTGCCTCCATCTACTCACTTGCAAACTGGGGATTACAATGGGAGTACCTGCCTCCAAGGCTGTTGAGATTCAGTTAAAGGATGTAGGCCTGGTGCTCTGTGCAGTGCCTGGGAGTGGGTTAGCCCACAGCGGTGACTGGTTCCCCACAGACCTGCTAAGACACAGAGCTGTACGAAAGGGAAAGGTGGATCTTTGTGGCCCAGGAAGCCCCTGTGTCCCTACCTGAGCGCAGCTCCCCATCCAGAGCGACCCAGCAGAACCAAGGGCTCAGATAGAACAGGTAGTCCCACTCCCCCCTGCCCTTCCCCACTCCTCGGGGCTGAGAGGTCTGGAGGCTGAGATGGACGTCTCCCCACCTGGCTGGTTCCTGTCTTTCAGGAACTTTCAATATCAACCAAAGAGCCCCGCCAGCATGGCTCAGTGGTTGAGTGTTGACCTATGAACCAGGAGGTCACGGTTTGATTCCGGGTGCCGGTTCAGTCCCCAGTAGGGGGTGTGCAGAAGGCAGCCAGTCAATGATTCTCTCTCATCATTGATGTTTCTGTCTTTCTCTCCTCTCCCTTCTTCTCTCTGAAATCAATAAAAACATATTTTTTTAAAAATCAACCAAAGAGACTCACGAACTAGGTAAGGTGCTCTTCTCCCCTTTCTCGGGAAAGAGCAGAGTTGTCTCCTGGGAAACCAGCTTTGAGAATTAGAGTCTGGAGACAGGTGATCCCAGACCTTGGGCGCCGGGGTCGGGGGCCTGACAGTCTCCAGGAGTGTGTCTTGGCTCTTGTCTGCACCACCTCAGTGTTTCTGATGGCTCCTTAGAGGCCTCTGGGAGCCGTGTGCTCCTCTTCTCTTCCGTGCCTTCCTCCCCAAGGGGAGGTTCCTGGGCCAGGCCAGGCAGAGCACAGCTGACAGGCCCGCCTCTCCTCCAGGGCTCCAGGTGAGAATTCCTACCCACCCAGCCCCCTCACCCCCCAGTCCCTAGCTCCCTGGAACCGTCCACATGCTTCAGTGTCCTGTTACTCGCACACCTGTGGTCCCAGCTGTCTCTGTGAGGTGGGCACAGGGATGTTGTGCCCATCCTACAGATTGACAAGCCAAGGCCCAGGGGGTGAGGCAGCTGGCCTGAAGTCACCCAGTGAGCTGGTGGCTGGCCCAGGACTATTCTGGTATTTTTCTTCCGTGGAGCCACACTTCCATTCTTTCACTTTTCCCCTCGCAGACTTCCTTATTTGCCTCAAGAAATCCACGGAGAGAGTGACAAGCTGAGTGCCTGCCATGCACCAGGCTTGGGGACATGGGCACCGGGGTTGACCCATATCCTGTGTATTCCAGGGCGCTTGCTCATCTTCGTGCCACTTTTCAGGGTCTTTCCTCCCTCTGCTGGGGCCCAGTCGCCCCACCCTGGAGAATAGCCCTCTCATGCTGCCTGCGGCTCTGCGCCTGCCCTCCTGCCCTCCAACTCTTCCTCTGGCTGTAGCACAGAGGCCGAGGTGAACAGGCGGAGTCCTGAGCCAAGGAGGCCCATCGATTACATCAGCAGGTGCAAACAAGCGGGCAGGGGCAGTGCCAGGGTCCCCCGGGGCGGAGGGTGGAGCTCCAGCCGCACCACTTGAGTCTGTTTCATTCCCTCCTTCCAGCTTGCATCAGCCTTTTGCAGCTTCACCTCATCATGGCGTGGGCCAGAGTAGCAGCTGGGGGGCTGGGCCAGGGCAGGAGTGGGGAGTGACGCGCAAACCCAGAGGAAGACCCTGGAGCTGGTGTCAAGGTGGTGCCCCCTGGCAACCCCGGGAAAGCACACCCACTGTTTCTTACTGTGAAAAGCAATAATCAAAATTAGCAAGGGCACAGGGCTGCCCAGCTGGCAAAAAGGCTTCGTACTTCTGACCTTAATGTTCCCAACAACTGTGGGGGAGAAGCAAGCCAAGGTGACCCCATTTCCCAGAAGGGAAGGTTGAAGCCCAGAGGGAAGTGGGGTGCCCAAGTTCACTTCATGAGCCAGTGACAGCACCAGTGTGTTTCAGCCCAAGAAATACGAGGGGTTACAGGGGCCTAGAGAAAGAGACATCCCCGCAGGAGCCACGTGGAGGTAGTCAAAGCCTGCTTCCTGGAGGAAGGGGGCTGCCTCCTTGCCTGAGAATGAAGGAGCCACAGACAAAGCTTCGGATTCACGTCTGCACTGACGGGTCCGCAGGCAGAGGAGTCACCATGACTGCAGGCTGGAGGCACGCTGAGCGCCGGTCAGAGTCGGGGTGTCTGGATCCTTAACTTGGAACCTTTGCTGTGAGCTTCCCATTGGTAGGACTGAAGCTTGGTCATTACTCCCCAGGCTCTCCCCTAGGCACGGTCAAGGGAAGCTCGGAAAATGCTTGGTTAAAGAATGGGGTGAGTCCTGCCCACCCCCCTGCCTCCCTCGAGGTGCACCTGAGCAGCCATCTGTGCCTTCCCCCTTGGCCAGTGCATCCGTCTCCCCGCATCTCCACCAACAACAACTCAACTTCTCACCCAAGCGCAGGGCCAGGTCTTCACCACAGCTGGAACCAGAGAGAGGCAGAGGAAGAGCATTGGGCTGAGTGCCAGGATGCCCCTATTCCACTCCCAGCTTTGCTTGTACCTGCTGTGCGACCTGAGGCCAGTTACTCCCCGCCTCTGGTCCCAGGGTATCCCCGAGAGTGCGAGTCTCCAGCGTCTGCCTTCCTGGCCTGTGGAAGAGACACAGGAGTGAGAACGAAGGCCAGAGAGGGATGGCCACCTTCTTCCCCTGGCCCCCGAGGCCTAAACAGGAACCCAAGTGGATTCCAGGCTCAGAACATCGAAGGAGCAGCCCACACACAGCTCCACTCACCACTCATTGCTCTCAGGTTCCTCTTTCTCCGTAACTCCCAACTCTTCCTCTCTGTTCATCTCTCCCTGTTGGTCCCAGGCCCCATTTCACAGATTGACAAGGGCCTGTCTGGGTACCCCTTTTTCTCTCTCCCTACTGTGAGTCTCTTTTTGCCACCATGATGCCAGGAAACCAGGGGTGTTGCAGCCACCAACTGGCTGTTTGGCCGTGGACACGTTGTTGTCCCTTCCTGGCCTCAGGGTCCCCCTCTGGAAGTCAAGGGTGGGAGTCAGGTCCAACGGCTCCATTTCCCAGGGTGTGAGCTGCCTGCCAGGTGGCCCGCAGCCACCACCGGGGCAGGGTCTGGCCAGGCGTGGTGACAGTGCTGACGGCAGTGGGCAAGCATCGTAGTTTTTCCACTTTGCAATGTGTTGGCAGTTGTCTTTGCTTTGCAAGGAGGGGCTGTTTGGCCCTCGAGCGTGAAGCTGGGAAGGCAGAGGAAATTGTGACTTGGGGGCACTCTAAGAACAGGCATGACCCTGGACTTTCCAAGGCGGCATGGGGACACCTCGCCCGGAAGGAAGGGCAGCAGGGACGCAACCACTGCCTGCCAGGCAACCCCTGAGCCAGAGGCTATACCCATGTGCGTCTTTACTTTTCTGGGAGACGAACAGGACACCGGGCGTGCAGAGCCAACCTGATGTCATTGGCCGGTGGCTCCCCGCACATGCTCTGCATCCTGCAGCTCTTCCAACCCTGAAATGCTGTGCCAGGGGAGTCTGCCCAGCTGGCCTGTGCCCGTCTGATGTGTGTGACTGCCAAGAGAGAGATGCCCTGTGCATTTTGCTTATGGTTTAAAAGTCCTCTGCGAACAGCCTTGGAAGGAAAACATAGAACACACAACTGTATATAGTGAGGCCCCTTTAAGTAACAAGATATGTGCATCTAAAAAAGGCAAAGAGGACCAATGCCCAGTGTTGATTCTGGTAAACTGGGGATGGAAATAGGTGAGTTTTATTTTCATCCTTTTTCCCTAAATTGTAAGTGTAAAAAAAAAAAAACCACCTTTTTATTAGAAAAGGTGGTTTTTAAAATAAAGTTCCCCCACCTTCCCTGGGAGTCTAGAGCCCAGTTTCTCTTACTAGCTCTGCTGCTCAGATGCTGTGTGGTCCGAGGCCAAGCCACACCCTCTCTGTTCTCCATCCTAGAGGACAGTGATTAGATGGTCGCTGAGGTTCCATCAGTTGGTGGCATCCTACAGGATGGGGTTTCCAAAGGGACTGGCTCCCATGGCCCAGGTCAGCAGCCTGTGCCCTCTGCCCCCTGGCTGCTCCCTTCTACGCTCACCTGCCACCCCAGGTGTTTCCAATGAGGCTGGGTGGTGCAGCTGGAGGAAGTCCTGTGTCCCCAGTAGGCCCAGCTAAACAAGCAGCCAACCAGTTATTTCCAGGCCCTCAAGGAGTTTGCCTTCCAGAGAGCAGACCTGTTCAGACACAAGCAGCAAACAACCAAATGCAGGAAGAAGGTGATTTCAAAGAGATGAGCACAGTCAAAACCAAAACAAACAAACACAGAAACCATGACAGTGCGGGGATAGCACCGGGGAAGGAGAGAGGGTGATGAATTTGCATTTGGTCATCAGGGGAGGCCTCACTGGGGAGATGGTAGGTGGCACTTGAGCTGAGATATCAATGACAAAACGTCAGCCACAAGCATATGGGGACATGGTGGAGGGGTGCATCCCAGAAGGAGAGAACAGCAGGGGCCCTGGCGTGTGTGACTGCTGAGAGAGAGGGGCCCTGTGCATTTTGCTTATGGTTTAAAAGCCCTCTGCTAACAGCCCCTGGGTGATACATAGTGGATGATACATGAGCACCTGAAGTCTGAGGGTTCAGTGGGGTGAGGGCTTCATTCGGATGCCAATGGTTGGAGGGTGTGAGCAGGGGAGGGGTTTGTTTATATTTTGCAAGATCCGCCTGGGCTACTGTGAGGCGAGTGGATATGGGGGGCAGAGGGGGACGTAGGGAGCACAGTCAGGAGCGCTCTGGGTAGAAGGACATGGGCTTGGAGACTGCGGAAGGTGGTGATGGGTGGTCGTGCAGTTGGAGGCACGTCGGAAAGTTGACCAAATAATATAACTCAGGTCCCCCACGGGCCTGAGTCACTGCCATTGTCTTCAAACGTTGACATAGGCAGAGTCTCTGTCCCAGCTGGTTGGGGCTCTCTGGGTGTCCAGGGGAGGTGGTGGTGGATGGTGACGTTGGGTGGTGTATGGGTGAGCCTCTTGGTGTGTGTGTGTGTCTGAGTGTGATTTCTTGGGGCCTGCACCAAGCTGGCAATGGGCCCCTCCCAGGTTAGGATGGATCTGTTTGTCTGGGGCATCTCAAACAAGTCCAGGACTTTTCACTTCTTTGAGCCTCAGTTTCCTCATCTGTGAAATGGAACGCCTACTTCACAGAATTGCTGTATTGCTGATGGTGTTCTCACTTGTGTGCTGGACAAACGTTATCTGGAGTATGACCGATGAGAGGGCTTTGCGTTCCTTTTGGGGAGAGGAAGGGGAAGCAGAATGAATCCTCTCTCCTACAACCCAGGCCTCCAGGTACAGCGACAACCGGGGACCTTGGACTTGGAAAGGGAACAAGAAATTAGTCCTAGAGAGACCCAGGTCCAGGCTGAGGGAGCCCAGTGACCAGAGGAAGGGACTGGAGGGAGGGTCCAGGCTCATGGATGTAGAATACAGCCTCTCCAGGTACCTCCGAGAGCCTGAGGGTAGACCACTGATGCAGTAACCAGAGTGTCCCTCCCTACTTCCTAAGTAGTGTGGCTCCCTTTAGAATGTGGCCTGCCCTGGGGCCTGGTCTCCAGCCTGCTATGGGCTCCTTCGCTTGAGTCTTTCCAGAGAGAGATTTCTCAGGATCAGTCAGACACCCCCTTTAGGATGCAAGCTCCTGCCTTAGCTGTCCATCCGAGGCCACTTCCTGCACAGGAAGTGATATCACGGGCACGGGCAGGTCTGCAGAGGGTATGGGAAAAGGGCCGTGCAAGGGGCCTCCTTTGTTAGGGATAGCTCAGCCTCCCCTAAGTCCGCCAGCCCCCATTTGTCATCAGTAACGGCCATTGTAACCATCTCTGAGGGGGGCCCCCAGCCCGAACCCCAGAGCCGCCAGGAGCCAGGGCCAGATGGAAGAAGGGCTTTGTGTCCAGGGAGGGGTCCTTCCATGTGGGATTTGTGTGTTTTTAAAACATAATAATAAATGGGCTCCTCTCCCCCGCTCCCCTCACTCCCCACTGGGCACATCAGCCTCCAAGTGAATGGAAGAGATTTTCCATGCGGCGGGAGGTCAAGGCTGGCGAGAATTAGCCAGTGTCCAGGGGCTAGAGAAAGACTGTGATTGCTGATGATAAATGTGCCCAGCGTGGGGCGTTCCTCTCTCCCTCCCCTCCCGCCTGCCCCCCTTCTCCTCTCCCAGGCCTGTCCCTCGGTGCGGGCACCACCTCATGCCAGCCCGCCCTGAGACACAAGGCCTGCTGGGCTGCAGATGCCTGCCCCCAGATGCTGAGCCTGGGGACCCAGGCCTGGTCTTGTCACCCACCTGGGACAAAAGCCAGTGGGAGGGGTGTCAGGGCCCTCCCTACCAAACCGCTGCGGCCTCATGCTGAGGCCTCTGCCTGGGCAGCAGGGCCAGCCAGAGGCGCACGGACTGAGGTGGACGGGAGTGAGTTTTGAGTTTTCGTCCCAGGCCTGGGAAGACAGAGCCCACGCCTTCCTCCGCGGCCCTGCTGTGGCCGTGCTGTCTCCGCTCCCAGCCCCGGACCAGAAACTGGGCCATGGTCCAGCGGGGCCGTGAATTTGCTGTGGAAGTGGCATTCGTCACTTCCCCTCTCTGAGCTGGTGGAGTGGAGGGCCCCACTTGGGGCACCTACTTTCTATGCTTCTAGCCTGCTGGGTCTCAGGTGTCCATAGGCCGAGGAACCTGCCAATCTAGGCTTTCAGGGTTTCCCTGCACAGAGATGCCCTGCCTGGCCCCTCCCCCTGCTGCACGGGCACCACCCAGTCAGCGGAGCACATTTACATCTGTTTTTTCATAACAACACCTCGGAGGTGACAGGGCAGCACCTGTTACCCCTTTTCATGGATGGGGAAACTAAGGCCCTGAGACGGAAGCGGCCTCCCAAGGTCCCGGGCAGAGAGAGGGTCTGCAGCAGTCTGCTGGCTCTCTGGCTTCCCCCAGCCGCTGGGACAGTCCCCCATCAGGAACGTCCAGACACTAGTTTCAGCCTCTCCCTCCTTTCGAGAACCTCTGGGAAGTACATCCTCTTTACCTTTGTCCTGAAGCCAGTTCTCCACCTCCAGGGCCCTTGGCTCCTGCTCTTCCTAGTGGCTGAGATTCTGGTACCTCATAAACAAGCTTGTGGCCTCAACTTCCTCCCCATCCGGACCTCCCACCTGCCAGGTGGCAGCCTGTGTCTCCACATCGGGCATTGCCAAGGCCCAGCCCCTGGGAAGGAGCGTGCGGCCTGGCACGCGTCCTGCGGTCGGGTGGAGGCTGGGCTCAGGCTCCCCGCTCTGTCCTGCAAGCTCCACTACCCTCCCAGGGGACCGGTACCCTCCTGGACCCCAGGGGGGGGGGGGACACTGAGAAGGGTGTGGTGTGCTCCCTGCCCTCCAGGAGCAGCTGCCAGAACCTGGGGCAGGGAGGTGCCCGCCAGACCCCACCCTCGCCTCTCCCCTCCCCAGTTTAGAGTGGGCTGTGAGCCAACTGAACTTGTCCATGAGGAAGCCAGGTTGGTGGTGAGAGGATGCAAAAGTGTGTCTCGTGAATGAATATTCAAAAGAAAGACGAGAAGGCCAGGGAGGGCAGGCCTCAGCCTCCAGAGACTGGGCAGCTGTCAGGGGAGGAGGAAGCACGCTGTTCGGTGTCACCTCGGAGGTGAAAATCCTCGCGGTGGCTGCAACCTCAGACAGCAAATTCCAGCTGAAAGTAAGGAGGACTTTTCCGTTAGGCCTGTCCAAAGGCGCACCCACTGAGAAAGGCAGCGGTGAGCTCCCATCCCGGAGGTAGGAGTCAAGGTTGGAGCAGGCGTCGATGGGGGATGTTGCACTAGTTGGTCCTTGAATAACAACCTCTGTCGCTGTGAATCTGTGCCACCAAGGGATGAGCTGACAGGAGACCTCCTACAGGCAGGTGCAGGTGAATTAGAAGCGAGGGTTTGCCTGGTGCCCGCAGGAGTCCCACCCGGAGGCGCTGGTGGTCATTTTGGTCTGAGGCCTGGGGTGGGGAGGGCTGGGGCACAGAGAGAGCTCAACAGCACCTAGTTCCTCCCCCTCCCTCCCAGGCTCTCCCCACACGGTGTCTTAGGACCACAGGAGATGCTGGGTGTGTGAGCCACGAATAAAAATGGCAAGAAAGGTGATCTTGTTTTAAGCAAATGGACTTCCTGAAGAAACACTTACACACGGGACATTGTCATACATGAACAGATTCCCCATAAGGAATCTTCAAATCTCAACGTGTTAGAAGTAGAGTAGGGCTTGAGAGATTGGCTCAACCAACTTCCCGATGTTACAGACGGGGTCTCCGAGGCCTGAGAGGAAGGCCACGCAGCAAAGCCGGGGTGCGCACCCTGGGCCCCTGACTGCAGCGGCGGTTCTTTTCCCGTGTGTTCACTGTCCGCAGTGCCCTCTGTGCGGGGGTGCGTCCTCTCCGTGGGCGAGCTGGGCCGTTCGTGTCTGCGGCTTTAAAGGCAGTTTGCCGTCTTGCAACCGTCGGTTCAAATGAGTCCTGCTATTTGAAAAACACAGTTTCTGCGGGACATTTTCCTGCCAGCAGGAAGTTCCGGTCTGGCCTGGCAAAGGCAAGGTCTCCTCCCAGGGGCGTCTTCTCAGGTGTTGAGTGGGGAGCGCTGGAGTGAGGCCAGGGAGATGGGTGACTGGGAGCCGGGCTTCCTCCCACTGACAGGTGACCTCGGGCAAATCCCTCGATGCTCCATGTCCTCCGTGGCGTGGGGAGATAACCCCCACCTTGATGGTTGCGAGGAGTAAATTAGCTGAAATAGTCGAGGCACCTGGCTCAGCGTGGGCATGAATGCTGGTTCCCAGGCCCGGAGTTGGATTCGAGCGTCAGACTGCCTGAGTTTGCGCTCCACTCGGCTGCTCACTACCTTGGCCTCCTGTGCCGGTTACAGACCCCCCGCCTCAGTTTTCTCATCTGCGGTATGAGGGTAACAGTGGCACTGAGCATAGAGGGCTGCGGTTCCAACCGTGTGCCCAGGCACCCCAGGGTGCCGCAGCCAATTCACAGGGGTGCTGTGAGGTATTTTTAATCTTCAAGGAAGCACAGTAGTACTGGACGGCTGCCAGCCACTGCCACAGCTGCTAGTCCAAGACAGCTTATGGCGTCAGCATTACATCACACTTCTTTCCTTTGGATGGCATCACAGCTTTGAAAAGCTGGGGTGCGGGCATTCGGGGGAACCCTGAGACAGACAGTGAGGGTGGCAGTGTCCACTCTGACCCCCAGAGTGGAGACCTTATGTGGTGCCTCATTGGTAAGTCAGTCACTGTGGCTTGTTTAGGAACGGACTACAAGTAATCTTTTACTTTCAAATCATGTATATTCTTTTTTCAAATGGCGACTAAGGTGTTAGGATATGCATGCATGCATGCATGCACGCACGCACTGACGCTGTTTAGATCTAACTACGTAACAAGCAGAACCCCTCGGAATTTCTTTTGGCCTTACAGTAAACATTACCCCGAAAAATTACAGGGTCAACATTACCAAGACCCTAAAGACCAAAAAGGTTCGGGACGCTCTGACTAGGGTTGGTGTGGGCTCTGGGAGTTTATTCGAAACGCTTCCTGACGGCATCTGGCGGAGAGAGCTCCCGGGAACCCGAGACTCCACTGTTCTTCTCCCTCCAAGCCGGCGCCCACGGGCAGGCTCCAGGGGCCCTCGTCGGGGACACCCGTGGAGCCTCCCTCAGCCGCGAGGGAGCCCCGAGCCAGGGCCAAGGAGGAGGGGAAGTGTCCAGCGGTGAGGGCGGGGGCCCAGCTCAGCTGCTGCCCGGCCCGGTGGCAGCCCCAGCCCCCCTTTATGTAATTTGCATTCGCTGAGCACATACTGCATGCCAGCCTGCCTGTAGTCTGCCAGGGGTCCCTCTGGGGAGGAATCTGAGGTCGGTCCTTGGTTCGTCTTCCTTGCCTCTTGGCAGCATTTGCCTCCCGGAGCCTGGGGGGTGGGGCTGTTGGCAAGGGGGCAGCAGCTACACCGAGAGCCACCGGCACTGCCATGACAGACAGGCACTGAGGAAGACGCCCAGCCATCTTCCTGCCAAGGCCAGAGATGAACCTTCGTGCCAGGGCTGAGAGGAGGGGTGGGGCCGGGAGGGCGGGGCCTGCTGCACTAATGGATGTCTAATGTTTAAATGTTTACTTTGCTCCGTCGCGTCTGTGCCAGCTTTCTAAATAAGCCGCATTAGGGTTATAAAACTGTCACAAACGCAGCCCGCAGTGCCGCAGCCAGCCGGGGAAGCGGTCACCTGGGGGCCACGTGGTTAGAAGGTAGGGTGAGCACACAGCTGCACCCAGGGGCGCCCACACACCTTCTCTCGTGGTCACCACCCCCAGAGGAAGGTCCAGTCCCCCCATTTCACAGATGAGGCGCCTGAGGTCCGTCAGGCCCAGTTCAGACCCTGGGGAACCTCCCACTGACAGGTGACCTCAGGCAAATCCCTGCCTTACACACCTCAGGCCTGAGGCTGAACAGGATGGTGGGAGGTGGGCATGGAGCCTGGCAGGTTCTCTGCTGCCCACCTGCCCTCTGGTCTCCAACCTGCTCTCCCTAGAGCTGCCTGCCTGGCAGAGAGGCCACAGTGACCAGCTCTCAGGCCACTGGGAGACCAGTGTCCAGCTCCCTCTCACCACCAACTGCCCAAGCTGCCAGGCCCTTGAGGCTACCCGTGTACCTACAGAGAAGGAGTCTCCCTGCCTGGCTGAGGGAAGGGAGCATCGGGGAGCCCTGACCTGGCCTCAGGATACTCCCTGCGACTCCCGGTTTAGCTGCCCACTCACCAGCTGGCCGTGGTCAATCAGCTGCCTCATTTGGATGGGCTTCCATTTCCACAGCTTTGAAACAGGAAGGACGCTTTTAGCCTCGCTGGACCTTTGGTGAGAGAACCCCCACAGTTATAGAGTCCCGGCCAATGTCAGGGTCTGTTAGGGTTCAGGGGACACCGGTGGGTGCAGCTACTCCAGTGAGGGGCAGTGTGGAGTCCCGGCCCATGTCAGGGTCTGTTAGGGTTCAGGGGACACCGGTGTGTGCAGCTACTCCAGTGATGGGCAGTGTGGAGTCCCGGCCCATGTCAGGGTCTGTTAGGGTTCAGGGGACACCGGTGTGTGCAGCTACTCCAGTGAGGGGCAGTGTGGAGTCCCGGCCCATGTCAGGGTCTGTTAGGATTCTCGGGGGACACCAGTGTGTGCAGCTACTCCAGTGACGGGCAGTGTGGAGTCCCGGCCCATGTCAGGGTCTGTTAGGGTTCAGGGGACACCAGTGTGTGCAGCTACTCCAGTGACGGGCAGTGTGGAGTCCCGGCCCATGTCAGGGTCTGTTAGGGTTCTCAGGGGACACCGGTGTATCTGCTACTCCAGTGACGGGCAGTGTGGAGTCCCGGCCAATGTCAGGGTCTGTTAGGGTTCAGGGGACACAGGTGTGTGCAGCTACTCCAGTGACGGGCAGTGTGGAGTCCTGGGCAATGCCCTAACACTGAAGTCTGTTTCTTGGGTTCAAACCTTGGCTGTGACTCCTGCTTGCTGTGTGCCCCTGGGCAAGTTGCTTAACCTCCCTGGCCTCAGTTTCCCCATTTATAAACTGGGGACTAGTATAGCATGCCTTACAAGGTTGTTGCAAGAATTAGGTACGTTTTCAATAAATATTGCAAACATAGCACCTAGTGTGGGATGAGCATTAGTTGTGTTTTTAATACAGTGACTTGTGCTCTGTGCTCGGCCCCTCCCAGGCACACATGCATGGTTAACGCACATGACCTGCGCTCTTTGGGGTGAAGTGACTGGGTTGGAGTTAAGGGGCTCTCCCTGGGTCACCCACAGCATTCTGGATGGAGCTGAAGTCACACCCCTTCTTGCTGGCTCTTCCTTCTCTCCCCCTGGGGTCAGTCTCTCTCTCTCTCTCTCTCTCTCTCTCTCTCTCTCTCTCTCTCTCTCTCTCTCTCTCTCTCTCTCTCCCCCCCTCCCTCCATATCTCTGTCTCTCTCTCCCCCTCCCTCTCCCTCCCTCCCCTCCCCCATCTCTCTCTCTCTCTCTCTCTCTCTCTCTCTCTCTCTCTCTCTCTCTCTCACACTCACACACACACACACACACACACACACACACACCCTGGAGCCCGTGACAAGCCAGCATTTCCTCGGAGCTCCTGAAGCGCCCGGTCCTAGCAGGAGCTGCTGGTGCACAGAGTCAGCGTGGCCTGGGCACGTCAGGTGTGTGTGGCTCCTTCAGGAGGACAAGCGCCCGGTCTTAGCGGGGCGCTGGGGCGCTGGGACAGGGACGGTAGGTGGTGGTGAGGGCGGGGCCGGCAGGGGCACCCCTGCAGCTTAATGTGTTGCTTCCTCTGGCGCAGTTAGCAGAGGAGGACAAGCCCCCTGCCGCGTGTCCCAGCCACCTGATCGCTTGGCACTTGGCACTGGAAAGTCAATTTTCCTAAGTGGATGGTGAACCAGTAGCCTGGCGCGGCCTGGTTTCCCCCATCCTAGCGCTGGGTGGCTGGCTGCCCTCCCTTCCTGTTCGTCTCACCTCCTGAGGTGCTGTTCTTCCCAGGGAGGCGGGCAGCCAGGGTGTCCTGTGGCCCCTTCAGGGGAAGGATGGACAGCCGCAGTGTGTGCCCGGCCTCTGCAGTCTCCTTCCCTGAGGGCAGAGGGATGGACTTGGCCGAGGTGGGAAAGGCTAGGATCGGAGCCCCAGACCAGAGGAGGGAACTCAGCGTGGAGCTGCTGGGAAGGTCGTCTCCCCTCCATGCTGCCCCTGCCTTGGACTTCCTGGAGGAGGAGGCCTGCCGGGCTGCACCCGGGGAGCCCAGGCCCGGTGCAGCCGCCCCACCTCACCCACCCATTGCCCTGCGGGTCTCGGCTCTTCTCCCCACTCCCATCGCCCGGGCTTCGGGGCAGGGCTGGCCTGGTTTGAACTCTAGCCTCAAGCGTACTGTGGTATCACCGTGAGAAACTGGAGGGAGGCCAGAGAGGGCTCGCGGAGGGGATACCGGGGAGGGCTGGAGGGCCGCAGGGGTGCCTCGCCTTGATAGGTCCCCTCCCCTGGCCAGGCCACCCCGATTTCTCCATCGGTAAGGAAGATCGCACACAGCATCGTAGAGCCGGGACAGGCTCCACAGCAGAGCCTCCTAACAGCCGGGCAGGATAGGGGAGCTGAGGCTCAGGGAGCCAGACCTTGCCCGGTCACAGAGGGCATCTCTAGCATCTCCAGATGCCCCTCCGTCTGCCATGGGCTCCTGGGCGGTCAGTGGGTGCCCCTGGCCTCCTCAGCCTCCGGCCTCACAGAGCCTTCCCTCCCTGCACAGGCACTGATTCGGGCAGCGAGGTGCTCCCCGAGTCCTTCCCGTCGGCGCCGGCCGAGCCGCTGCCCCACTTCCTGCAGGAGCCGCAGGACGCCTACATCGTGAAGAACAAGCCGGTGGAGCTGAGCTGCCGCGCCTTCCCTGCCACGCAGATCTATTTCAAGTGCAACGGCGAGTGGGTCAGCCAGAATGACCACGTCACGCAGGAGGGCCGGGACGAGGCCACCGGTGAGCCGCCCCACTGGCCTGGTCACGCCAGGGACACCCCCAACCCAGAGGGGGCAGGGACACTGGGTCCTGGGCTTCACCACCCCAGACTCTGTGGGAGACTTCAAGCAGCCGTGGCGCCCCTCTGGGCCTCAGTTTCCCCTCTGTGGTTCACCCCGGGTCAGTATTTTCCCAAGGGTCGGCCGCATGGCACAGGCTGACTCAAGATGAAGTAGCACCGAATCCCTTTCCGAGCTGAGCGCTTGTTCCCTTTCCCAGTTTCTTCCCATCCTGCTCAGCTCGGGGAGCAAGTCTAGTCGGGGCCAGGATTCCTCACCAGCACCCAGCCAGGGCTCTGCCTCCTGCTCCCCCCACCATCCCCCCCTCCCAGAAGCAAGGGGTCTTCTGCTCCAGACACGCTCGCCTCTCCTTCGGGTTTGGGCTGCACCCCAGCAGCACCTCTACGATTATTTACTGAATATCAGCCCTTTAAAATGAAAACAGTTCATTTCTGTGAAGGAAACGCTGTCCTTGCTGGGAATGGGAACCAGCACTCCCACTAACAGAGAAGACCTGGGACACGAAGGAGGGCCTAGAATCCTGCCTGGGTGCAGCCCAGGCCGGGCTTCCGGACAGAGCCGGCTCCTCTCTGTTAAATGGGGCGCACGGCAGGTGCTGGTCCCCTGCAGCCCCAGAACCCGGGCCCAGGTGGCTCCCTGGCCCCAGTGCCTGCCTCGGCCTTTGTGTTTGCGTTTCTTCCTTGATCCGTTTCTTCCTCCTGCTTGTCTAGCCCCCTCTTATTTCCTTCTGTGTCCCACCTCTCCCTCCTTGTCCCCGTCTCTGTCTGCATCTTCTTTCCTTGTGTCCCCCCCGCTCCCCTCTCCCTCTCTCTGTCCCCACCCCCATCTTTATTCTTCCTTTTTTTAAAAAAAATATATTTTATTGATTTTTTACAGAGAGGAAGGAGGAGGGATAGAGAGTTAGAAACATCGATGAGAGAGAAACATTAATCAGCTGCCTCTTGCACACCCCCTACTGGGCATGTGCCCGCAACCAAGGTACATGCCCTTGATCAGAATCGAACCCGGGACCCTTCAGTCT
The DNA here is from genome assembly GCF_027574615.1 of Eptesicus fuscus. Lineage (NCBI taxonomy): Eukaryota > Metazoa > Chordata > Mammalia > Chiroptera > Vespertilionidae > Eptesicus > Eptesicus fuscus. The sequence goes on along the minus strand of NC_072489.1, from coordinate 18,458,840 downwards.
GCAGGCCGACGCTCTATCCACTGAGCCAAACCGGTTTCGGCTATTCTTCCTTTTTTTTCTCCTCTCGTTCAGCCTCACTCTCTATGTGTCTTCTCCCCTGACATTCTCACTCTCTCTCCTTTTTTCTCTCTTCCCCAACTTCTGTTTTTCTATGAAAAGCTCACACATTTCAGAACCACCCAGGCTTAAAACTTATACCCCATAATGTACTTAATATCACGGAACTAAAAATGGTTAAAATGGTAACTCTCACATCGTGTATATTTTGCCAAACTTTTAAAAGAACATTTTAAAAATAGACCCGGAGTTGCATTCTTACCAAAATCTAAAAATAAAAAAGCAATTTTTAAGAGACAAATAATCTGTGCCAGCTACCCCCACACTCTGGGTGAGTGATCCTGGGGAAGTCGCTCAGCCTCTCTGAGCTCACTCCTCTCTTTCTGACCTGGGAGGCTGCCGGGAGGTCCTGGTGAGCGCCTTGCACAGCTCTGAGCAGCGCAGGACCCAGCGGGCACCAGACACGCCTTTCCCTCCGTCCTCTTACTTCTCTGTCCTCCTGAGCCCCTCCGGCCTGTATCAGAGGTCAGCCGTGGGAGTCCGGGCAGAGCAAGGGGACAGTGTACCCTGCTGGGGACCCCCGCAGCCCCTGCGATTATTAGTAACAGTAGCAGCGTGGCTCTTACACCCCCGCTACCAGGCGCATAAGCCCCGCCAGCCCTGGAAACTGGGGCTCTCTTGTCCCATTAGCTACAAAGAAGGGACAGTGGTCCCGTGGGCCACCCCCCTGGCAGCAGTGTGGCCGGTTCTAATCGAGCCTCTTGCTCCCCACCCCTGGCCTTCCCTGGCCCTGAAAACACAGAGGAGGACAGCTTTGGGCCAGGACAGGCGGGACTGGTGGCAACTCATGCCAGGTTGGGGCAGGCAGCCCAGTTCCGTGTCCTCACCGAGGCACTGCCTGCCAGGCTGCCATCATCCTGGGGGGCGGGGGAGCACCTGGTGCTGGGGCCCAAGTCTAGGAGACCAAAGGCCCCATCATCCTCTCTGCCTGCCAGGACCATTACCAAGGTGTCAAGCTGCCCGGGATGATGGTTTCCCTCTGTCCATCTGGTGGGTGTGGCCGAAACCCTTTGGATGGATGGTCCCCTTGAGAGGAAGCACTCTGCCAGGCTCACCACCTGGAAACTAAGGGCCAGGGACCCAGCTCCCCGGCCCTGGGCCACGCAGCATCACTTGTTGGGCCAGCACGCCAGGCAGCCACTGCGAGCGAGCAGAACCCCTCCCTCCCACCTTCACAGCAGCCTCTTCCCTCCTGCTGCTCCCCAACAGCAAACTCTAGCCCCCTCCCATTTAGGTCCCTGGCTGTCAAGAGGGGCTCCCCAGAGTAAGCCCCTCCCCCTATGATGCAGGAGAGTTAAGGCAATGGCTTTACTGGGAGAGGTCCAGAGAGGCGTCAGTGTTAGGGACAGAGTTCTAACCTGGCAGCACGCCAAGAGCACTGATCTCAGCTCTGCTGGCAACTTGCCGTGGGCCTTTGGGCCTGCCCCCTGCCCTTTCTGAATGTACAGGGAGGGGCTGGATGAGGTCCAGAGGACCGACAGAGTGGCTTTGGGTCCAGCTTGAGCTGTGTGCTGTGGCCCAGTAAGTGCCACGACTCATTTGGAGTTTACCCTGAGTGTTTTATTGTGATGAGGGACCTGAGGCTCAGAGAGGCAAAGTAACTTAGTGAAGGTCACAGAGCAGGGGTGGGAGGGTGAGGCCAGGATTCAAACCTGTCCATCTGTCCAGCTTTGTTTAACCACCATGTCACAGTACTGCCTGTGTACAGGCGACAGTCCTGCCCTCAGGGGGCTTAGTAGAACCCATGTGCAGCCATGAAAGTGTGAGCTGGGACACATGGCAAGGAGGAGCAGCTTTAGGGATTCCGGGACAGGGGAGTCTGGGAGGGCTTCCTGGAGGAGGAGGTTCCACAGTTCTCCCACAAGCTTTGGGGAGGAGCTTCAGACGGCACCCTCACCCAGGAGGGCTCACTTTTTCTCCTGAGCCTAGAAGGCTTTGTCAAGGGAGAGTTGGCAGAAGATCCCTCTCTGTGAGCTAGTGGACACAGTTATCCAGGGAGGCCTTCAGGTCCTGACAGGGAGCCAATGAGAGGTCGGGGGGCTCCCAGGAAGAGGGTCCTCCCCTCAGCTCCAGCCCCACAGGCCCCAGAGCCGTGACCAGGGAGAGGCCGCGTGCTCTCTTCAGATATGGGGGAGCCTCTCTTCTAGGCCACAGCGGTAACCAGGCAAAGCCCCTCCTCACTCGCCTGCAGGAGGTAGATGGTTAACACAGGAGCACATCAATGAAGGATGCTGTTCCACACAGTGGTGGGTGCTGTGGGGAAACCAGGCTGGGCAGGAATGACAACCAGTGTCTGGTGCCGTGTAGGGGCACTGAGCAGTGCTTTGAGAGCCGGTGGGCATGGACCAGGGCCAGGGGGCTTCCCTCCAGAAGTGGGGCCCAGCCCAAAGCTGACTGGGAGTTCACTGGACACAGGACAGAAGGGAGTTCTGTGCACAGAGCCTGTGGCTAGAGGGGCCAGGGTAACGTGAGGGTCTGGAGGACGCCCAGGGGGCGCTGTAGTGAGTAGACTGTGCAAGGCCTGGGGGCCAGATGGAGGGTCTGGGTCTTCACGCTGAGCGGACTGGAGACGTAACCAGGGGAATGACGTGCCGTTGTGGATTTGGGGAGCACACGCTGGTGGCAGGTGGTGTGTGGATTGGATGGGGGGAGAGGGCTTGTTTTAGCCATTGCCGTTTCCCGGTGAGGGGCAGTGGCGGCTGGGGTCCGGGTGGCGGCAGAGAGATGAGAAGGTAGGTGGGAATGAGAGGCACTTGGCAGACGAGCCAGAAGGACCCGGGGGTAGAGAGGAAGAGGGGTCATGGTGCCCTGTCCTATGTCCTGTGTCCTCAGCCTGCCCCCCCTGACAGTGTCTCTCCTCCTCCCAGGCCTGCGGGGGCGAGAGGTGCAGATCGAGGTGTCTCGACAGCAGGTGGAGGAACTGTTTGGGCTGGAGGATTACTGGTGCCAATGCGTGGCCTGGAGCTCTGCGGGCACCACCAAGAGTCGCCGGGCCTATGTCCGCATCGCATGTACGCCACCCTGACATTCCCCTCCACCCGCTCCAGTCCCTGGGCCCTTTCCCCGTCCCCGGGATCCTGGGGAGGGAATTCCACACCCGTGGGGTATCTAGCTGAAGACACCCACCACAGAGACATCAGGATCCATGGACTCCAGCTCAGAGCAGGCTTCTAGACCCAGAACCTGGGCCACCCCTGGCCCACAGATTTGTAAAGGCCAGTTTTCACCACATCCATATAAGGAAGCTGCCAGCTTCCTCACCATTCCAGGCCATCGGGGAGGGAACCCTGTTTCGGCAACTCCACCTGGTAAGGCCCCACTTTAGAGAAGAGGCTAATATTCCCCAGGTAAAAGCCCGGTGTCCCCACGAACGTTCCCTTGGTTTGCACTGCCACCTCGCGGCTGGAATGGGGCACTTCAGCCTCCAGACTGGGCCTTGTCCTCTCCCTCTTCCCAGATCTGCGCAAGAACTTCGACCAGGAGCCTCTGGGCAAGGAAGTACCCCTGGACCACGAGGTTCTCCTGCAATGCCGCCCACCAGAGGGGGTGCCTGTGGCTGAGGTGAGTGGGGACCTGGAGGACGCTGGGCATGGCAGAGGCCAATGAGCATGGCATTAACACCAGCCATGATATGATGCCTCAGGCTCCCAGAGCCCTCCCCATTTCACAGAGGAAGGAACTAAAACTTCTGTACAACTCAGCACATGCCAGACCCCGGCGGGGCCCTCTGCAGGGGCAACCCCATGGGATGCGATAGAGCTGGGGCAGGAGCCCCCGGGACTCCTGGGGTCGGCCGCAGGCTGTACACACCACCTCCCCCAGCCCCACCCAGTGGTCATCTTAACCACTGTGTTCTGTGGTGCTCCGCGCGGTGCCTGGCTGGCGGTGGCCCCGCCTCACTGCGTCACCGCTGTGGGTGGACACAGAAAAAAACGCCGCCCTGCTTCTGCCAGACCTCCCTAACACTCCAGAGAGGGAGCAGACACTGGGTCCTCATGCCCGTCCACCCTGTTCCTGCAGGTAGAATGGCTCAAAAATGAGGACATCATTGACCCCACCCAGGACTCCAACTTCCTGCTCACCATTGACCACAACCTCATCATCCGCCAGGCCCGCCTGTCAGACACGGCCAACTATACCTGTGTGGCCAAGAACATCGTGGCCAAGCGCCGCAGCACCACGGCCACAATCATCGTCTATGGTGCGGGCCAGAGGGGGGTCAGGCATGGCCGGGTGGGGGGGCGGGGACGGGCAGCCCAGGGCTAGATGGCCACCTGACCCGCCCTACTCAGGACACAGCCGGACCCTGGGCAACAAGTCAGCAGGCTGAAGCCCACAAGGTTACGTAGCAAAACTAGTGGTCGAGTGAGGCCCCCTGAGTCCCTTCTCAGACCCTTTTCCTGCCCCTGAAGGAGAAGACCCAGCTCTCTCAGAGTCAGATATGGGGCACGGCCAGTCGGGATCCCCATACCCTAGCCCAGTGGTCGGCAAACTCATTAGTCAACAGAGCCAAATATCAACAGTACAACGATTGAAATTTCTTTTGAGAGCCAAACTTTTTAGACTTAAACTATATAGGTAGGTACATTATTATTAACTTAATTAGGGTACTCCTAAGCTGGCCTTTGCTAAAAACTCAAGGGGCCAAAGAGCCGCATGTGGCTCACGAGCCGCAGTTTGCCGACCACTGCCCTAGCCCATTGCCCTAGCAGAGTTAGGGGCTGCTGGCCAGGCCCGAAGGCTGTTCCTTGCTGTCCCCTGGGTGGGAGGGGCGGAGCCACACCTGAGATTCCCTGAATGTTGTAGAAGGAACCCCACACTGGGTTCCAGTCCCAGGTCCCCCATCACTCACGGGAGATCCTGGGTGTCAGCCCTCTCTGACTTCCATTTGCCATGTTACAAGGGGGCGGGGACTAGACCATGACCTCGAGGGTCCCCTCTGGTGCTGAAGGTTGCAGCCAGGTCTGCCTGCTGGTATCTGAGTGCCCAGCCCTGCAGGCAGGAGGGGTCCAGCTAGGAAGGGCCAGCCTCAGCGGAAGACTTGTCCAAGTTGGAGAGAGAGGGTTTGGGGGTCCATGGGGTCACAGAGCCAGGCCATTGGGGTGACACCTGCTGCCCCCTGCAGTGAACGGTGGATGGTCCAGCTGGGCAGAGTGGTCGCCCTGCTCCAACCGCTGTGGCCGCGGCTGGCAGAAGCGCACACGGACCTGCACCAACCCCACCCCGCTCAACGGAGGAGCCTTCTGTGAGGGCCAGGCCTTCCAGAAGACTTCTTGCACCACTGTGTGCCCAGGTAAGGCCTCTGGCCAGGTGAGACCCTGCCCACATCAAGCCCACGCCCAGCCCCCAGCCCTGTCTTCTGCTGTGGTGTTTGCCAGAGTCAGGACAGCCTTTCTCTCCCCACGTGGGGAACAGCAGGTGCTTGTCCCAGGGCCCACAGCTGGCTGAAAAGGCCGGGCTAGATGCTATGACCTCTGACCTTTGTTCTTCCCTGGCTGCTGAAGAGACGAGGCAGAGGCTCGGAGCTGAGCTGTGGTCTGAGGGGTGGGCTCTTCTGCCCTCTACACTGAGGGTGCCAGCCCCCTGGGCCAGGGTCCCAGAGCTGCCTGGAGTTAGGGCGCCTGCAGTCCTGTACTTGACTGCAAACCACCACAGGCCCCTCGCCCAGGCCGCCCCATGCCCCAAGGAAACCCCACCCTGATCCAGGACACTCTTCAGAGCAAACCAGCTGGGCACACCATGGCTGCTGACCCTCATCCGCTTCTCCTTTTGTCTTTGTGTAACTGCCTCTCCATCTGTGTGTCCGTCCTTGCTTGTCTGGCTGTGTGTCCTGTGGTTACATGTTTCTGCGAGTGGTGTGGTATTTACTGGATTTGTATCCTTGTGTATGTGTTTGTGCATTGGGCTGCCTCTGTGTGACTTTATGCATCTACTTGTGTTCTCTTTGCCCACCGGGCACACCTGGCTCTGCGTTGGTATGGGGCTGTGTGGATGTGGCATGGATTTCTCTGTATGGCCTGTATGGTGTCTTGTGTTCTATGCATGTAACTGTGTGTGTCTGTGTGTGTGTGTGTGTGTGTTTATGTGTACATGTGTTCTCATGTACCATTTGCTATGCTCCTATAGTGGATGGAGCGTGGACAGAGTGGAGCAAGTGGTCAGCCTGTAGCACGGAGTGTGCCCACTGGCGCAGCCGAGAGTGCATGGCACCCCCACCCCAGAACGGAGGCCGAGACTGCAGCGGGACCCTGCTCGACTCCAAGAACTGCACCGACGGGCTGTGCATGCAGAGTGAGTCCTCGGGAAGACGGATAAGGGACACCCCGGCCGCACCCCCAGGCCTCAGTGCCCAGCCTGCAGCGGAACAGCCCCTCGGGGCCTCTGCCCACCCACCACATCCATCATCCCATTCGGGCCATTCTCCGTCGCCTTCTCTACCACCTTTCCCTGCCACCTGTGTCATCGTCTTTCCCTTTATTTCCCTCAACAGATAAGAAAACTCTAAGTGACCCCAAAAGCCACCGTAAGTCCCATTTCATGGCTGTCCTCTTTCCTCTGGGGCTCTCCTTGGCTGGCTTTTCCAGGGTGTGGGGGGCAGGGCAGGGGGAGTGGAAGGTGCCTGCCCACCGACCCTCCGCGGGGTTCCTAGGACCCGCTGTAGGTGTCTCGCCTCCGTTACACGCAGATAGGCAGACCCTGGGCTGACAGAAAGGCCCTGGGGCAGCATCTTGACCCTCACAATACGGGACAAGAAGCTAAATCTGAGAAGGCACTTGCCCAGGGTCCAGCCAGGTTTGAAGTGGATGTGTTCCTGGCAAACCTGCTGCTCTCAGCCCCATCCCCTTGGCCTCCTCTCTGGACCAGGGCCAGGGGGCAGGCCCACACCTGTCCATCACGGTGCCCCACTCTGTGCCCCAGCAGCTGGCCAGAGCCTCCCGAGTTCCCTGGGCTGCCGTCAGCCCCGAGGGCTTGTCCTCCAGCCCCCAGAGGCTGCACTGCGTTAACTGCAGAGCAGTAAAGCCACTTGGGGAGATTGGCCTGTTGTAATGAAACCACAATTTCCAAATAATTCTGGAGTCATAAAATCAGCAGTGAGCCCCTCCCCCAGCTCACTGGGGGCCGAGCTGTTGACTGATTAGAGAGTGTAAATCTCCAGGCCAGTGGCCCCAATGGTTAGAGGGACATCAGGAGGCAGAGCCCAGCCCTGGGAGTAGAAGCCCCCAGAGGGGTGGGGGTCCATCCCTGAGGGCTGCTGAGGCCAGTGGGGGTACCAGAAGGTGCAGAAGTGGGCGGGCATGGTGCCCTCCCCGAGGGCTCAGGGACAGGACAGATGCCGCCTGGAACTCCCACAGCAATTATCTTGTGCTGTCCAGTATGGCTCTTTAAACTTCTATTCACCTTAATTAAATTAAACGTATTTAGAAATTCAGTTCCTAAGTCTCACTGGCCACATTTCAGTTGTTCAGTGGCCACATGTGGTTGGTGGCTGTCGTGTGTCTTCATTCAGACATAGTGTCTTCATCCATCATCATGGGAATTCTGTTGGCCAGCCCTCCTTTAGTCCCTGAGTCTCGACCGGACGGACCCCTTCCTGCCCGCTGTGTGGAGTTAGTCCAGCTGTGCAGCAGCCTGCCCTGCCCCCACCAGCGCTGTGTCCTCCAGCCCAGTGGCCTGCCTGGGGGAGGGGAGTGTAGCCAACAGTCGCCTCCCTGAGCCCCTTCCTTCGCCTCCACCTGCTCACCTCCTCTCCACCCCATTGCCCTGCATCTCATTCCCCTCCACCTGCTCCCCCTCCTGCCCCTCCACCTCCACCTCCGACCCCTCCGCACAGAGCGGGAGCCGGGTGGGTCGGAGCCACCCCTTGCAAACATGGCGGGGAGCCTGGCCCTCTGGTCCTCTGGAGATTTGCCACGGGCTGCAAGTGAGACTCTAGTTTGGATCTCAGCTCCGACAGGACAAACTGTGGCCGGATTACTGAGCCACAGGCCCTGGCTCCTCAGCAGTGAGCCACGAATCACTCCTGGGAGTGACCAGTCACTTTGCCTCTCCTTGCCACACTGAGCAGGGAGCAGGCCAGAGGTTTTTGAGGCCGTTGTACTTAGAAAGACTGGTGCTCAGAGAGGTTCAAGCCTTGCCTGAGGTCACCAGCCTGTCGTGGCTGGGATCGGACTAGAACCCAGGCCCTGACCCTCCCTAGGGACCCTGGGTCTCCCTGGCTCCCCCAGGCCTGGGCCTCTGCTCCTGCCCTCACACAGCCCTCCCGTCCCGCAGTCCTGGAGTCCTCGGGGGACGTGGCGCTGTATGCCGGCATCGTGGTGTCCATCCTGGTGGTGGTGGCGGTCCTCATGGTCGTGGCGGTGGTGGTGTACCGCCGCAACTGCCGTGACCTGGACACTGACATCACCGACTCGTCCGCCGCCCTCACCGGAGGCTTCCACCCCGTCAACTTCAAGACTGCGCGGCCCAGTAAGACCCGGGGACACCTGGTTGGCAGGTGGGGACAGGGCACCCAGCGGGGTGCAGCGGACAGACTCCCTCCTGGGGTTCCAGAGTTGGTTCTAGAGCTGACTCCGTGGGTTGGTTTGGATTAGAGAGATGCAGAAAAGGAAAACAGGGGTGACCCAGCCTGGTGGGTCCGCGAAGCCTTTTGCAGCTGGACATTTGGGTGGGGGTTTGCAACAGGTGGGTCCCTGGCAGGAGCAGAATGTGGGGCTGGGCCAGTGAGGCACGTCTGGGTCTGACTGTACCCCACCTCTGCAGACCACCCGCAGCTCCTGCACCCTTCTGTGCCTCCCGACCTCACTGCCAGTGCCGGCATCTACCGCGGGCCCGTGTACGCCCTGCAGGACTCGGCCGACAAGATCCCCATGACCAACTCGCCCCTGCTGGACCCCCTGCCCAGCCTCAAGATCAAGGTCTACAGCTCCAGCACCACCGGCTCCGGCTCAGGCCTGCCAGATGGGGCTGACCTGCTGGGGGTCCTGCCGCCCGGCACGTACCCTGGCGACTTCTCCCGGGACACCCACTTCATGCACCTGCGCAGCGCCAGCCTCGGCTCCCAGCAGCTCCTGGGCCTGCCCCGGGACCCGGGGAGCAGCGTCAGCGGCACTTTTGGCTGCCTGGGCGGGAGGCTCAGCATCCCCGGCACAGGTGGGTTCCTCTCCGCTTGCCTGTCAGCGTGGCCTTGGCACATCCTCTGGACAACCCCAGCACCCAGCAGAAGATAGGCCTTCCCTGACCCCATTTCACAGATGGGGAAAGAGAGGCCCAGGGGGAAGATGTGACTATAAAATAGAAGGTCTGGGGTCGAAGCCTGTCTCTGCCTCACTATGGCAGGGGAACCTTGGCCCAGCCACACTCTAAACCTCATTTTCTCTATCTGTTAAGTGGGGGAGAATGCCCCATTGTAATCACAAAACTACAGTGCTGTCCTAGGTTTTGGCATCAGAAAGGGCAGAGGCGCCCATCTCAAGGGTGCAAAACCATCAGTTAACAGTTACCCAGCGTCATACCCAAGGCTGGAGGCAGCACTGGGACCTTCAGACGCCAGGTCTTTGCTCCGTCTCTACCCCATTGCAACGCCAGAGGCCCGTGTTACTGACAAGCCCTCTGGTCAGTGGCTAGGCCTCTCGTTGCACCCAGTCTCCAGACCTTCTCTCCCATCCCCTGCTGGTGACCACCTGTTCAAAGCTCCTGGACTCCCTTCAGCCCCTCCCTGCTGACCTCCCTCTCCCCCTAGGGGTCAGCCTGCTGGTGCCCAATGGAGCCATCCCCCAGGGCAAGTTCTACGAAATGTACCTCCTTATCAACAAGGCAGAAAACGCCCTGTGAGTAGAAACCCCAGCCCTGGCCCGGGATGCCTCCTGCTCTTCCTCTCTCCCTGCTGCCTGCTTACCCTGGGCTCAAATATCATCTTCTCCCCTCCTGAGCCTGATCCTAGGCCGGCGCCAGTCCTCCGAGGAAAACATTGCTAGATATTATGTCCACATCCAAAACATGCAGAACCAGCACAACAAATCATATAACTTGAAAGGCAATTTACAAGCTAGCCACAATATGACAAAGGGCTAATCTCCTTACGATGCAGAGAGGTTTTAGAGACCAATGAAAAAAATTTAACATCTCAGTACAAAAACGGGCAAAGGACATGAACAAGTGATTTACACACACTCTTTGTTATGCACACGCATGTACACACACACACACACACACACACACACGCCAATAGGTTATGAGAAATTGTTCAACCTAATTTGTAGTCCAATAGTAACTCAAACAGCCATGAGATATTGCGAGTTTTTTTTGCTTCATGAATTCGTAAAGATTTATATTTCAAACGAGAATGCCTTCATGCCGGCAAAAGTGTGGCGCGCAGCCATGGCATGCTGGCAGGAGTGTGGAGCCGTACCAGCTTCCCAGAGGACAGTGGAGCAGCCCATTAAAACCTTCCACAGGGCCCTCGCTGGTTCGGCTCAGTGGATAGAGCATCAGCCTGTGGACTGGAAGTTCCCGGGTTCGATTCCAGTCTAGGGCACGTGCCTGGGGTTGCGGGCTCGATCCCCAATAGGGTACATGCAGGAGGCAGCCAATCAATAACTCTCTCATCATTGATGTTTCTATCTCTCTCCCTTCCTCTCTGAAATCAATAAAAATAAATTAAAAAACAAAAAGAAAAACAGTCTTTGAAATGTGAGCAAAGGTTTGGCTGTGAGAACATCATAGTATGATAGCAAAAATCTGGAAATAATCTGCAGGTTATGCCATTTCTCTGCCTCTCCTTAACCCCTGACCTCTGGGAGCCCAGGGGTGGAGACCTGCCCTCTGTCACCCAGGAACAGGGACAGAGGTGGGAGCCCAGCACCCATCTAAGCCCTGGCTGAGCGCTCGGCCTCCCCTCACTGCCGCCTCCTGTCCCCAGCCCACTTTTGGAAGGGACCCAGACAGTATTGAGCCCCTCGGTGACCTGCGGGCCCACAGGCCTCCTGCTGTGCCGCCCCGTCATCCTCACGGTGCCCCACTGTGCCGAAGTCAGTGCCAGCAACTGGATCTTCCAGCTCAAGACCCAGACCCACCAGGGCCACTGGGAGGTGAGGAGCCACAGCTGCGGGGCCGGGCCCACCATCTGAACCAGCCTCCTTTCCCCTGGCCCGACCTGGATGGACCCTGCACAGCCTTGACTGTGACCTGTCTCCCCACCCCCTACTCTCACCTTGCAGGAGGTGGTGACCCTGGATGAGGAGACCCTGGACACCCCTTGCTACTGCCAGCTGGAGGCCAGGTCCTGCCACATCCTGTTAGACCAGCTGGGCACCTACGTGTTCACGGGTGAGTCCTACTCCCGCTCAGCAGTCAAGCGGCTCCAGCTGGCCATCTTCGCCCCAGCCCTCTGCACGTCCCTGGAGTACAGCCTCAGGGTCTACTGCCTGGAGGACACACCTGTGGCGTTGAAGGTAAGGCCAGGCCACAGGTACCCGCACAGCCCTGGCACACTGTAGATACATCACCCCTGGCCAGCCAGCTGCATGGTACCTTCTAGTATTCCCCTCCCCAAGGTCATGGTATCTTTCAGGCACCCTCCGCCATCACCAGCCTCATTCATTCATTCATTCATTCATTCCTCAAACATTGAAATGGCATCAGACACTGAGATACAGAGGGATCAGGCACAGGTCTTGCCCTCACCCATCTCCAGGCTGGAGGTGGGAGGCAGACTGGTGGTCTCTGATGGTGGTCGTTCAGAGGACTGAGGGAGCACCCGCCTGGAAGGGGCGTCCAGGGCCCGGGGTTGGGGGAGGGGTCTGAGAAGGCTTCCCAGCAGAGCTGGCAGGCTCCAAAGGACGGGTAGGCATGCGGATAGAGGATGAAGGGCATTCCTGGAGGCAACAGCTTCTGCAAAGGCAGGTGTGTCTTTCTGCGGGACTGAAGCGTGCAGAGGGTGTGAGCGTGTGAGGGAGAAGGATGGGCCGAGACAGGCCGAGCTCAGCTTCCCAGCACTCCTGGGGCCGTGCCAAGGGATTTGGAACTTGTCCGGGGAGCAGGGGCATCGACCTGGAGGACACCTGTTCACAGGTGCGCCTTTCCAGCTTCTTTGTCTCCCAGTCTCATGTGACTCTGAGTTGCCAGATGATGCAACAGCGGTGAAAAGGCCTCGTGGGAGAGTGAGTGTCGCCTGCTGGGACCACTCGGGCCTGAAGTTCCGGGAGGTCCAAATGGGCTGGAGACTCCTGGGGAATGGCCTGGTGGCCTGGATCTCTTCATACTGGGCCATTGGCTGATGTCCTGCTTTGCTCAGAGATTGGAGTGGAGGTTAAGAGGGACGTTGCCACATTTTGGCATGATGGCATTCTGTGTTACTCAGTCCTGGTCCATCTGTCCATCCATCCATCCATCTAACTTTCTGCCCATCCCTCTACATACCATTCCAGTCAACAGTCCCTCTGTCCATCCAGCCTTCACACATCCATCCATTTACCTGTCCTTCCACCTGTCCTTCTATTTTACAACCATCCATTTGTATATCCATCTGTAGATCCATCTCTGTCTCTATCCATATCTGTTTATCCATCCATTTATCTATCCATCCATCAGTTCATCTATCCACCCATTTATGTATAAATCCATTTATACATCCATCCCACTATTTGTCCACTTACCTACCCGCTTTTTTCCTGTCTGCTGTCCACATATCCACAAGTAAGCCTTCTGTGAGCATTTACCAAATGCCCAGCCCTGTGTTCAGGTGGGTCTCTGCCCTCTGCCTGAATCTGTCCCAACCCCCAAGTTTGCAGTAAGAAAGGGCCCATTGGCCAAGTACGATGGGCTCCCCCTTCCTGTTGTCCCACCCACAGGAGGTGCTGGAGCTGGAGCGGACCTTGGGCGGATACCTCGTGGAGGAGCCCAAACCCCTGCTGTTCAAGGACAGTTACCATAACCTGCGCCTCTCCCTCCACGACATCCCGCACGCCCACTGGAGGAGCAAGCTGCTGGCCAAATACCAGGTGAGGGCCGGGCTGCAGGATGGGGAGAGCTGGGGCTGGGGTGGGGCACACGTGGGGATCTGCCCAGGGAAGACCAGTTTCCCCTCCCAGGCTCTGCTCCCCCCTCAGCCTTGCTGCCTTGCCCCTCCATCTTTGTCTCCCTCCCACCCCCCTCGCCAGGCTCCCTCCCAGTTGTGCCTAGGCACACCCCCACCATTGACAGCCACACTCCCCTCCCACCCGATCACACTTCCCTTGCACAGATGTCTCCCACATCATCCTCCAAGAGGCCTCACCATCCCCAAGAGCACCCACGCCTGGCAGACAGTCCAAACTTACCTACGATGGTCACACCCCTCTGCCCCATCCGCCTGGGACACCACTGAGTCCATTGGCTCCCCAGCCCCAGGCACACATGCGCACACACACACACATTCAGGCTTGTGCCTCCTTCTTCCCTTTCTCAGCTGAAGGGCCCTTGATCAGCTCTTCCTCTGCCGAACTGGGTGGAGAGGCCTGAACTACCCCCTGAGAGGTCCCAGCCCTCCCTGCCCTGGCCCCATTACCTCCTCTGCCGTCATTCCCGGCGGCCAGGGCAGGCTGGGCTTGTCTCCTTGACCTGCCTCCCTCCTTCCCCAGGAGATCCCCTTCTGTCACATTTGGAGTGGCAGCCAGAGGGCCCTTCACTGCACCTTCACCCTGGAGAGGCACAGCCTGGCCGCCACGGAGTTCACCTGCAAGATCTGCGTGCGGCAGGTGGAGGGGGAGGGCCAGATATTCCAGCTGCACACCACACTGGCAGAGGTGAGGCTGGAGGGCTGGGGGCGGCATGCACACCCCATGCTCGCCCCACATCTGAGTGGAAACGCCATCTCACACTGAGACATGCCCCCCAAGTCTGAGCTGGGACTTGGGCACTTTTTGCCAACATCTACCATTTGTTGAGTGCCGACCCTGTGCTTGGCATGTACTGTACCTAGATTTTCTCACTCAATCTCCACAGCCACCAGGGAAACAAATCCAGTGATCCCCCGGGAGATGAAAAAAGTAGGTTTCAGGGAGGGCAGGTACCATGGACCTGTGTCAGGGCCTTGCTCGGCCCCAGCCTGCAGCTGTGCACCCCTATAAACCTGGATTGAGGTCCACGAAAGCCAGGCCACCAGGGGGCAGTGCTGGGCCTTCCTGGCGGTGCAGTGGGGAGAGCACTGGCTGTGGGCCTGGGCCCAGTTCTGCCACCAGTTTGGCATGTGATCATGGCAGGTCACTTCCTGTTCTAGACTTTGGGCTCCTCATGGCTTCCTGATATTGAGGCTGCATTAGCATTCACCCTGGGCAGTGCACTAGCCTGGTGCGCCCCCTGAGGGCTGGGGGTCAGGCCTGCAGCCCTGGCCCACAGGAGCTGAGCCTCTAGGGGAGAAGGCCTTTGACTAAGCATTTGCGGCCTGTCCGGGGCAGGTGGGGACTGACTAGAGCCTCCTCTGCCCCTCTCACTCTTGCCCCCTGCCCTTCCAGACACCCGCTGGCTCCCTGGACGCCCTCTGCTCTGCTCCCAGCAGCGCGCTCACCACCCAGCTGGGACCCTATGCCTTCAAGATCCCGCTGTCCATCCGCCAGAAGATATGCAACAGCCTGGACGCCCCTAACTCGCGGGGCAACGACTGGCGCCTGTTGGCGAAGAAGCTCTCCATGGACCGGTAAGTGTTGGGACACAGACCTGGCCACCTGAGTGTGCTCAGTCTGAGACGCCCATTGATTGAGAGGCGTGGTGCTTAGCGTGTTGGCCTGCGGCAGTCAGATGAGGCCAGGCCCAGCCGGTGTGAGCGTCGTCAGCACCCCGGTGCCCAGGACGGAGCAGGTAGAGCACCCGTGTGCTGAGGAACAGAGACAGCTTGGTGTCAGAACTTTCCTGGAGAACTTAAAATGCTGGGTAAATGCAGTGGCAATAATAGCCATTATCATGATGTCATACTTACTGAGAAACCACTTCCTAAACCTGCATCGAGCAGATGCCAGGTTTACGACATCTTAGTAGAAATGGGTGGGGTTCACGAAGACGTCTGAGGCTTTCTCCCTGCTCTCAGGAGCGCACGGGGCCGGTCAGGCAGGGTTGGAGGTAGGAGGAAGAGAAAATGGAGAGCTGGTTTCTACAGCCACTCCTGGACCAGTGTCTTTCAGTGATAATAATGAGGTGATGAATGGTGATGAGCAAGACAGGTTCCATGTGACAGCTGAAGAGACTAAAGCTCAGAGAGCTGCAGTGACTTGCCCAGGGCCACACAGCCTGCAAGCAGAGGAACTGGGACTCAGACCCAGGATTGGGGGGCTGAGCCCCCAGGCGTCCCCCTCCTCATGCTCTCCCCACACCCAGGCTTCGGGAGGTGTTGAGCTTTGGGGCAGTCCACTACCCTTCTTCCCTCCGCCAGGTACCTGAACTACTTTGCCACCAAAGCGAGCCCCACGGGGGTGATCCTGGACCTCTGGGAAGCTCTACAGCAGGATGACGGGGACCTCAACAGCCTGGCCAGTGCCTTGGAGGAGATGGGCAAGAGTGAGATGCTGGTGGCCATGGCCACCGACGGGGACTGCTGAGCCGCCCCAGACTGCGGGCTGCTAGGGACTGGCAGGAGGCGGGTGCAGGGAGGTCCAGGCACCTCCTGTGTGGCAGTTCACCTCTGCTGCCCCCCCAGTTCACAGCCGGAGTCACCCTCCTCCTCCTGCCTTGCCCTGCCCCAGACCACGACCAGCCTTAGGAATCCATGGACTCTGGTGTTCCTCCCCGCCCCCCCCCCCGCCCCCACCATCTCTCCTGGCTCAGTCCTTCGTGCAGAAACCAGGGTGGGCTGAGGCCTTTGGAAACAGGGGAGCAAGGGGGTGGCCCTCCCTCCACCCCCACCCTCTACCTGCAGCCCTGGTTTGTTTTCGTTTCGTTCTTACTTTTCTTCCTCAGCTAATGATTTCTCCCTGCTCCCTAAGCCCTCTGTCTTCACACCATTTTCCTCTTTGAAGATCAGTCAAGTACACATGCTTTCTCCATCCAAAAGCTAAAAGGAAAGGAAGCAACTTGCTTCCGGAAGAAGAAAAACACCAAAACCACAAGGGAAAAGAAAAACCCCGTTTCTTAGGAAACGCAAATGATTTATTATCCAGGTATTTGGATAAGTCCTTTTTAAGAAAAAAAAAGAAAAAGAAAAAACAACACACAAAAAAATAGAAAACTCTTTTCTTGAGTGTGGGTGTGCTCATGGTTCTGGCCAGGAGCGAGTGTGTGTGTGTGTGTGTGTGTGTGTGTGTGTGTGTGTGTGTGAGAGAGAGAGAGAGAGAGAGAGAGAGAGAGAGAGAGAGAGAGAGGAGAGAGAGACTGAACGTGGAGCACTTTGCTGCTGCTGATCCCATCTTGGACTGGTTTTTACAAGGCCTCCGTGTCCCAGTTGTAAAGGCTCAAATGGTACACGTTTCGCTCTAAAGTCTTAAGCAGACGCTGCGCACATAAAGCCAAGGAGCCCTGGAGTGGAGTGAGGGGGGCTCTCCCTCCACGTCCCAGGCAGACGCCCCCCGGCTCCTCTGGGCCCTGGGATGGGACATGAGGGCCCCCAGGCCAGCTGTGCGCCTTGGAGATCGTTTCCAGCACCAGGATCCGGTGGCCCCTGGAGAGGGGATGTGGCCCAGAAGCGGGGCCCTAGCAGAGAAAGGTGTGGGAGATGAGCCCGCCCTGGACACCTCTACTATCCCCTAGGGCGGAGCCAGCCAGGGCCCCCCTCCTAGCAGCCTCTGGAGCAGGTGGGCATTGTCCTGAACCCAGGCGTCCAGGAGGCATCCTTCCCAGCCTGTTCCTCTTCTGTGAGACTAAAGGGGTGGCGAGAGGGCCTCGTGAGCAGCACAGCCTGTCTGGGCCTCGGTGTGGCTTTGAGAGGCGTGTGGACAGCGGCCCTGCAGCGAGAGGTGGTGAGTGGGTGGCCTGCCTGCACAGGACATGCCCTCCGCCCGCCCCGTGGAGGAGAGGGTGGAGGGCGCTTTTCCCGGCTCTGGTCTCCGCAGGCACCTCCCTTCCTCCTCCTCTCACCCTCCCTCTGCTCTGGGAGATCTTGAGGTAGGTCACCTTTGAATAGGAAGGGCTGCCAGAGTGGAGGGCTGCACCCCCTCACCAGCCTGGACCAGGATGTCCTGAGGGGCCAGCAGGGTCGCGAATTGGGAGGGATGCGTCCCGGCCCTTTGCAGCTCTCTGACAATGGCTGGGACCAGGCTCCCACAGCTGGCACGGAGACCTCATCAAAGGCCTCTCCTTGGCACCCAGGCGAGGCAAGTGCCAGCTCGCCGAATGCTCCAGGCACTGCCCCCGCGGCTTGCCCCAGCAGGCCCAGCAGCAGCTGCGGGGACCAGCCTGGGCACAGCCTCGCCTTTGAAAGGCTGCTTTAGGGCTGCAGTCCCAGCCAGCGTCCCCAGCCTGGCTCCCTGCCACCCACAGCCCCCTCAGGGTGGGGGTCGGCCGTGGGCAGATGAGGTCCTGCCCCGAGTCTGAGAGAGGAGTCCCTGTGTTGGGACTGAAGGGGCCAGGCCTGCCTCAGAGGCTGGGACCCCAGCTCCTGACCCAGAGCCCATGTGGCTGCTGCCTCCCTGGGGCTCAGCCTCCCCGGTCACTCCCAGCCCACGCCATGGGGCCGGTGTGACAGCGTGGACCTGGCAGCATCACCAGTGCCACCGGGCTTCACCGTGCCCTTCCCATCACAGGCTCTGGAATGGCCACGGACCAGCACTCGGCCTTCAGTGGTGCCGTTGAGCTGTGGGGCTCAGCATATGGCTGCCTTCTCGGGGCCTCTTCCTTCCTATACCTAGAGGCCCCGCAGCTGCTGTTTGAGGCCCTCGTTCTAGGCTCCGGATGGGAACCCCGGTGGTAGAAGCTCTGTGCTCTGCCTGCCCCACCCTCAGGCTTGCTCAGGGCCTGGGACAAGAAGAGCTTTTTGTGGATGAGGCCAGGCCACCCATTTCTAATCTGATTTCTAGAAATGATGTGCACCAGGGCCGGGCGCACAGAACCCGTTGGCCGGGGCCTCCTGGGAAGGCTCGCCGTCCGGCTTTGTAAGAAAAGCCAGGGAGGGGTTTTCTGGCTCTGCCCATCTACCGAGGCTGCTGTGACCATCCCACGCTGCCCGCCTCAGGTGGCATCCAGGCAGCCCCACGTGCCCATGAGCATGGAAAGCGGCAGGTTAGGTCCCACTGCGGGGCCTGTGTGGCCCTCAGGTGGGCGTCTCTGTCTCTCTCCTCTCCGGTATGTTTGTGTTTGCGTGTGTGCACGTGCTCTGTGTGTGTGCTTTTGTTCACACGGGCACATCAGGGCTCCCCTCCGGAAGCGTGTCCCCGCTCGTGTGAGTGTGCCCTCCTCGAGTCCCCAGCTGGGACGTGCAGAGGCTGGCGTGCCTGTCTGCTGCCCGCTCTGAGTCCACAGGGTCAGTCAGTGTATCTTCTACGTGCCTCTCCCTCTGCCCCCTCTGAAGTGCCCCGGGATCCAGGGCCCTTGGTCCCCTTCCCCCCCACAACCGGCAGCTGAGCCAGGTCCCTTAGCAGGTCCTCTGAGGGGAGGTGATTCCGGAGCTCGGGGTCAGGGAGCAGCTCTCCTGGGGGCAAAGGGCTGGACCCCCTGCCTGGGCCTCGTCCGGGGGCTGCAGGAATGGCCCCGTCGCGCCTGTTTATTCTGTAAACTACAGCCTGTAAATAACATTTAGCATTCCTATTGTAACAGAATTAATTTTTATGAAATAAATTATATTTCCTAGTCTAATAAAAAAAACCCTCCAGGTTACAGTCTGCTGTCTTCTGGACCGTCTTTCTCTCGGCAGCTGGGAGTGATCTTCCCACTTTACTCACAATTCTGGGGGTTTCGGGGGTGAGGAGGTCACTGTCAGGACTCAGAGCTCCTGGAAATGATCAAGCTCAACTGCCTCATTTTACAGAAGGGAAAGCTGGCCCAGAGAGGGACAGGGACTGCCCCATGGTCACACAGCAAGTTCAAGCCGGGCTGGATCTGGATCTCAGCCCCCATCCACCCCGTGCGCCCCCCCACCCCTCCACCCCCAGTCAGTGCTCTCCGTGCAAAAGCACTGTGTGCAGGGGCGGTCACTGAGCCTTCCGTGGACTGGAGGTGGGCGGGGGCGGGGGGGAGACAGAGGGATCCCCAGTGCCCCTGTCTGTCTGCCTGTGGAGCTCAGCTGGGCTGAGGCTGAGCGGTCAGCTCAGAGCACGGACTTGGGACAGGAGAATTCGTGCAGCAGAAAAGGAGTGGCGAGTGGGCTGGGACCGGGTGGCTGGACCCAGGCTGCCTTCCTGCTTGGGCGGGTTACACACTGGACGGGAATGCCTTCGATGGGGAGGGAGGTGCCCTTCCCACGGGGATTGTGGACTGGAGTGTTTATGATGAGAAGTTTCCAGCAGGCGCAGGAGAGGATCCTGTTCCAATAAAATCGCACCGGAGCTTCATTTTCCCACCGATGGGAGTGTCCTGAGGGGGCTTTATTTCTGACGTGCCTGTTTCAGCTGGCCCCCTCTGCCCTGTGGGCCTCAGGCCTCTGAGTGGGTCTGGCCCCAGCATTTCCCAGCATGCACTGCCTGCTCTGTGAGTGAATTCCGTGGCCCTCGTTCATGGCATGAGCACCCGTGGCCGTCAGGGAGACACCGTGTTCACCGGCACGTGACAGGCTCTGAGAAGTCCCGCCTGAAGCAGCCGGCTTCCTCAGATCAACACGGGGTGTCCCAGGTGTATTTGGCCATGGGACCCCTTTTTATGCTCTGAAGTATGTGGTACCTCTGGGCCCGGCCAGCTCTGACTCTGGGACCTGTGTCTGGGGTGCGCACCAGGTATCACCCAATGTTGTCTGGGGGTAGGAGCGCCTGTGGGCTTGTCCTCTGGGGACGTAGGGCCTAGCGGGGCAGGCGAGAGGTTTGCACGTGTACACACAGCCCCACCCACTCATACTGTGCTCACTCCCTGCTTCCCCGGCCGTCACGGTCCAGTGGGCCAGTCAGGAGGGAGGAGAGGAAGGGGACAGCGTGTGTGTGTGTGTGTGTGTGTGTGTCTGTCTGTGTCTGTGAAGGCAGGCATGGCGAGTAGCCTGAGGTGGGAGCAGCCGCCCAGGGAGAGGGCGGCAGAGTCAGGTGGGCCAGTAGCTCCCACAGGCAGTTGTCTGGGGTCCTCCCAGGAGTGACAGGTGCCCATCTAAATCCCCTCACCCTCGGCCACCACCTAAGCACGAGGGCCCCTCCTTGTCACCTGCCCCTTGGTGGGATTCACAGAGTTCTGGCCTAGGAAGCAGGGGACCTGAGTTCTAGCTCTGATTCTATGGGGGTCACTGTCCCCTCAGCCTCAGTTTCCCCATCCATGAAGTGTGGGCCTTAGACCTGCAGCTCTGCAAAGGGCCCTCTGGCTGGTGTCCCGCAATTTGGGGGGTGCTGGTTCTAGGAGGGGTGGGGCAGCCCCACGCCCCGGGCCCTCCTCTGTCGCAGTCCCAGAAGTAGATACAGAAGAACCAGTTAGAAGCAAAAGATGGGCTGGTTCCGATCCTGTGACCAAGCGGCTGCCCGGTGAGGTGGCAACGCTGGCACCCATGTCCCGCCCGTCAGCCGGCGGCCCAGCCCGCAGATGCAGGCCACCAGCTGCTGCCCATGAAGGGTTGCTGGGTGGGGTGGGCAGCCGGCTGCCCCCTCCTCCACGAGGGGCCTTAAGAGAAAATCCGTGTCAACCCGCTTTAAGGTCAGACTCGGGAAAACCTCATGCAGTTCTGCTTAACAAAATGTTTTAAAACTTTAACTCATTCTAATTGAAAATAACACACATGCCTATGGTATGAGAAAATTCAAAAGGTAGAAATGAACAGATGAAAAGTCGATCCCTCACCCCAGGCCTCCCCCAGAGAGGCCGCTGTTACACATCCTCTCGGGAGATCTATGCAGATACAAACATATTTGTACACGTAAATATTTAAATATAATGAATTTGATCCAAGACTCTCAAGCCCTCGAGGCATAAACATGAAACAGTTTTATTTTTCCAATAACTGTTCGAGCTTCATTTTGTCGGCACTGACGCTGGCTTTCCCAGCGGATAGCAGGCTCCCTTAACGGCGTCTCCGCCGAGGCCTCTAGCCGTGCCCTCCCTGCTGTTACTGAGACAGCCTCATCCTGGTTGCTGAGGCTCAGCCCATCCACCTTGGAGCTCGAACTCGTCTTTAACTAACGTCCTCAGCTCCCCACCCGGTCACTGGGGTGCTGTGGTGGCCTGCTCTCCACACCTCCCCTGCCCCTTCTCTTCACAGACTCAGCCAACTACCCCTCACTCCCAACGCGGGACATCCTCCTCCCTCCGCACTTGATGAGAAAGCTGCCATCAAACCCACCGGCACCTCCCGCACCAAGCCCTCTCCGAGCTGGGCCTGGAGAATTCTCCAAGGGACGCTGTTCCTAACCGAACCCCTGCCCTGGATGCCACAGTCCAGGGCAGGGGGGGGACCTCCAGGTTGGGAACTCCCAAGTCCTGGTTTTCAAAACACACCCTGGCCGGGCAGGAATGGGCTCCTCGCTCGCTGTCCAGCAGCTGTCTGGGCACACAGTGCTGGTCACTCCGCGGCCCCAGGGCTGGGCGCACACGGCCTCAGAGCCCGCGGTCGGGGGAGGAGACAGGAAGAAATGGGCAGGGGTCCAGCGAGGCTTTCTGGAAGAGACGCTGCTTTGGAAGCGGTTTCCCTGGGACGTTCTTCGTCAGGTGCGCGCTCTGGGGGAGATGCTTTCCGGCAAAGCTTTGCAGCAACCTGCTTTTCACGAAATGTCGTGCTGAGAGAAGATGCCGACGTCCTCGCAGCAGGGGTGGTCCAGCCGAGCCGGCCGCTGCCTGCCGCAGGTGCACTGTTTGGGTGTGCGCGTGGGTGTGCGAGGGGAGAGTCGGTGTCCTCTCCGTGGCCCTGGCCGGGGCCATGGGGGAGTGGGGGAGGGCTCCAGGGAGTCCGTGCTATCCCAGCAGCCATGGGGGCTGGCCCAGCCCAGGCCTCCCTGAGGGTGGCTTCAATCTGCTCATCCCAGTTCCGCAGCCTAGGAAGCTCCCCCCACCCCAGGAGAAGGTCCCGGACACCTGGAAACCCAGTCAATATTCAGTGATCTACTCCCTGAGTGGGCACAGCCCAGGGGCCGGGTTGCTGAGTCAGGCAGCTCCCAGCAGAACAGGAAGTGAGTCCATGGCCGCTTCGCCAGGACCGAGGGGCAGCCGGCCTGGGAGGGTCACCAACAGAGCACGAGGAGCAGGAGGCCGAGGTCATGCCAGTGGGCCCCTAGTATTTAGGCGGGTGGAGAGGGGGTGGGCATGAGGGCTGGGTCCAAGGGACCACCAGGAGGTGGGGACAGCGTGATCACAGGTGTGGGGGTGAGAAAGGCCCCGTGAGGAAAGCGGGTGGGCGTGGATCAGGCTGGGGGCAGAGAAGGGCAGGCGCCTGGCTGGCCCCACTCCCATCGGGGCGTGGCTCCCGACAAGACCACCCACCCTAGATCCACCCAGGTCTGCTCCTCAGTGGTGGGATGGGTCAGGGCTTTGTCCATAGGCCAGGGGTCATATCATGAGCCTGCTGGGTCATGTGAAGAGAGAAGCAGCCCCGTCAGCAGTTCACAGGCAGGAAATGTGCCCTCTTGGCTGTTTCGTGAAACCTACGGCTGCCTCAGCACGTTGCTCACTTCCCCCTTCCGTGAGCAGCACGGGTCTGTCCCTGAGTGAAGCCGGAGGATAAACGTTCGGTGAAATGGCTTCCCCCATTTCCCCTCGGTGCAATGGGGGAGCGGTAGGGGAAGGGGGGACTGTGGCTCACTGGAGAGCACACGGCGCACCGAAGGGCCAGGTCTGCACCCGGGCTCAGGCCCGGGGCTGCAGGCAGGAGTGAGCGCGCAGGCTGCTCCGTCCTCTGCTTAGGGAACTCCGAAGTCAGGGTTGGAACATAGATGTGAAATCACTTCGTCGGTGATGGTTGGCTTCGTTCTTGTTAAACACGGTGTAGGCCAAAGGAGACCTTCCCAGTATGTGGCCCGCTGGGCTGCGGGAGCTGGAGAAAGCCTCTGAAGGAGGGAGGGCGGGCTCAGAGCTGCCTGTTTCAGGGGTTCACTGGCGGTGACGGGGGCCGGAGGCCCTGGCCCTTCTCCAAGACTGCCGGGGCCCCTCCCGGGCACTGCGCCCCCTGGGTTCCGTCTGAGGGACAGTGGCACGTGCCCCAGATCCCTCCTGCCTCCCTCCATGGGACGGCGGCCTTGCGGGCCCTCTTCCCAGGAGCCTCTCCTCTGTCTGATGAAACTCAGGGCAGGACTTGGCTGCCAAGCCCTCGGGTCCCAGCAATTCCCCTACTGCCAGGTGCCCAGGGACAGATGCCCCGTGCTCACACCAGTGAATGCCGTGATTACCCCAGGGGCTACCCTGGGCAGAGGCCGCCCCTTCTCAGGGGCTCCTCAGGTCTATTGCTCAGACTTGGAGGATGGCGGAGGCAGGGATCCATGGCCACCATTGAATCCATCTTCACCTGATGCCAGAACTCCCTCCACCGTGACCTAGACCCTGGCCTGTACAGTGTCTGTTTGAATACTTCCAGAGATGGGGAACTCACTACTTCCAACAGTAATGGTAATAGTAAGCATTTGTTGAGTGCTTACTTGTTTTCACGGTAGGCGCTGGTTTTGTTCTCTAGAATCCATAGAAATAGGTCTCCGTCTTCCACTCTCTGACAGCTTTTGAAATATTGGAAAACAGCTCCCATGGTCCAGCCCGGCACCATTTCTCTCCAGGGACAGGCTCCCCGTCCCCACGGGGCACGGCTCAGGGCCCACGTGCCCTCTGTCTCCTCGGGTTCCTGGTGGCCTGCCTCGGATCCTCCACTCCCACAGGGGGATGATTGTGACGCCCACGGCACAGAGCGTGGGAGGCATAACGCCACCGACATGTGGGAGGTGCTGAGCCCTGCGGCCGCTTGGGAAACAGAACCTGAGGACACCCCTGGTCCCAGCTCAGCGGCAGGTTTAAGGGGCCGAGCTTTGGCGTTGAGGGAGGAATCTGGTTTGGACCCAGATTCCGTCATCTGCTAACCATGTGACCCTGAGCAGATTGCTTAAACCCCTGGGGCCTCAGTTACACAACGAAATGGGGATGGCACGCCTTTCTTCGCAGATTTACTGTGAGAATGAAACGAGGTGGTAAGTGTCAACATTGAGAGTGGTAAGTATTAGTCCTTGTCCGTGTCGTCAGCATCAATAGCAGTTGCAGGTGTGTCGCTGAACTTTTACTGTCACCTCCCTTCCTTTTTTATTAATATATATTTCTTTACTGATTTCAGAGAGGAAGGGAGGAGGAGAGAGATAGAAACATCAATGATGAGAGAGACTCATTGATCAGGCTGCCTCCTGCACGCCCCCTACTGGGGATCGAGCCCACAACCCAGGCATGTGCCCTTGGCCGGAATCGAACCTGGGACCCTTCAGTCCGAAGGCTGATGCTTTATCCACTGAGCCACGCCGGCTAGGGCTGTCACCTCCCTTCTTACGAGCTTTATACATCTACTAGAGGCCCGGTGCACGAAATTCGTGCACGGGGTGGGGGGCGGTGTCCCTCAGCCCAGTCTGCACCCTCTCCAATCTGAGACCCCTCTCACAATCCAAGACTACTGGCTCCCAACTGCTCGCCTGCCTGCCTTCCTGATTGCCCCTAACTGCTTCTGCCCGCCAGCCTGATCACCCCCTAACCACTCCCCTGCCAGCCTGTTTGCCCCTAACTGCCCTCCTCTACAGACCTGGTCACCCCTAACTGCCGTCCCCTGCAGGCTTGATCACCCCCAATTACCCTCCCTTGCAGGCCTGGTCCCTCCCAACTTCCCTCCCCTGCTGGCCATCTTGTGGCGGTCATCTTGTGTCCACATGGGGGCAGCCATCTTGTGTGTTGGAGTGATGGTCAATTTGTATATTACTCTTTTATTAGATAGGATTTACACAACCTGCGCCTGCCTATTAGGTGAAGATGAGAAGGAGTAGCTCTTTGCGTCTGCAGGCCTGAGATCACAGAGCTCTTTCAAGTATATTGTGTCAGTGGCGCCTCATGTTTTTCCTTCTCATGTAGCCAGGAGGCCAGGGACTCTTGGTCCAGGGCTCCTGCCTCAGCCCCACACATAGCCCAGCTGCAGCCCCGCCTCCTGAACCTGCATCACCCTGACACTGACATACCCTAGGCCTTCCTGAAACACTGTCACACCATCCCCTCCTTGATCTCCAGAACCACCCCCACTCCCACCCCCTGGCGATGGCAGTTCAGGGACTCTCCTCCTGGCTTTACAGAGGGGGAAACGCAGACCCAAGGGCACAGTCCTAACTCCTTCTCCCCCCTTTCCCCCTACTCCCAGTTCATCTCATCCTCACTCACAGCTGCAATGACCACCCAGAGCTGGTAACGCCCCAACTTAGGCCTTCAGCTCCAGCCTCTCCCAGAGCTGTATATGCCTCCCAGACATCGCCCCCTGGTGCCTCAAACTCCACATTACAAGTCAGGACTCCTGACCTGCCCCCAAATTTTGGCTTTGCTGGCATTTCCTGTCCCAGTAGAAACCCCATCATCCATCCAGATGAGCAAACTGGGACCCCAGTCAGCATCCTTGCCCCTTCCACCTCGCTCTGCCCTGTCTCATATCCACTTTTCATTCTGTCTCCTCAGCGTCTCACATCAGCTCCTGGCCTCTCCTGCGTTCAGCCAGTCATTCAGCAACCACTCGCTCTGGGCCGGGCAGTGTGCAGGCCCCGAGGGAGCAGAGGTGAGCCTGGCGTGCCCTGCTCTCCGGAGCTGGTGCAGATGGTGAGCCAGGTTCGGTCTCAGCTTGACACAATCCTGGTTACAGTCGGCAAGACTTCGCCGCTCCGATGGTGGAGGAAGACAGTTATAACTGGGGGGAGAGAAACAGGGGCTGATGGGCCAGATTTGGTGCTGTGAAATGAGGATTTCCTCTGTGGTGGTTTCTGTTTTTTTCTGTCGAGTAGGAGGCAAGAGGCAAGGCCATGTTGGGATGGGGTGTGCTCAGGGGTGGAGGCGCGTGGAGAAAAAAGGTGGCAGCAGGTCTCATGGTGAGAGCGCAGGAGCTGAGACGTGTGGGGACTGCTGGATCCTGGTCTCAGGAAGGTACCATGAGTTCACAGGGAACTGCCGGCCTGGCTCAATCGCTCAGGTGTGGGCAGGTCTGTTCGCCCAGGGTTGGCCAGCAGTGCCACCAGGAGATGAGGGACGTGGGAGTTTAGGGTGTTGCTAAGATGTTACTAAAATGATGGACCATGGGATCTAAGCGGGCTCAGGGTGGAAGGAACTATGACTGATGCACGGAGGGCAGACAGAGGTCAAGGACCTCCAGGAGGCCAGAACTTTCCCAGGGGAGCAGTTGAACACAGCAAGGAGAGGTGGTTAAAGTCGGGGAGGGGGGGATTGATTAGTGATGTGGAAGCAGAGAATTATGGGATCTACGTGCCCTGCTTGGGGGCCCAGTTTACCCTGGAAAACAGGAAATGCAGCCCCACGGAGCCAGCCCAGCCTGTGGGCACGGCAATGACAGAGCATAGCCACAAGGTGGCAGCATCGGCACACAAGCCTGCACCTGGAGACCTCAGCATCCATCCACACTCTTCCGATTGCTTCATCTCCTACAGATCAGCAGACTTCAGGTGAGATAAGGAGCTTGTGTGACCCCCACAACCAACCACCTTGATGGAACCCTGACTGGGCTCTGGAAACAGAAAGGCATTGATGTGAATCGTGGCTCTGCCACTTTCAAATTCAGCTCCTTATTACAATGTACTCCTTCCCTCACCCCACAGCCTCGAACACTCCCTGGGAAGCTGAGCGGGGCCCAAGCTGCCTGCCTCATCTTGTCCCCAAGCTGGTACTGCCACTGCCATCTGTCCAGATCCTGGAGGAGAAGGCAGGCCCACGCTGGCCAAGAGGCACCCCAGCGGATGCATTAACAACCCGTTTCCTCCCAGTCTTTCTGTCTTAACAGCGGAGGCCATCCCGAGTCCCTTCCAAGACCCAGTCCTAGCAACCGGCTAACCCCAAGGGGCTCGCGCCTCTTCCATGTGAAGAAAGACCCCCCCCCCAAACCTCTGAGCTCTAAAGGGGGCTCCTGATACCTCTGGTTCTCTCAGCAGGTGTCTTGAAACGGTCACTCCTTCACATGCACACGTGTTCTCCGAAAGTGAAGATTGAAATGACTGCATACCACTCAGGACTTTGCACGGAGAAAAGCAG
Source organism: Eptesicus fuscus (assembly GCF_027574615.1). NCBI lineage: Eukaryota > Metazoa > Chordata > Mammalia > Chiroptera > Vespertilionidae > Eptesicus > Eptesicus fuscus. Next base: position 18,431,468 of record NC_072489.1, on the reverse strand, counting down.
TCACGTGACAAAGCAACGAAGCACCAAAGAGATGAAATCATGGTTTGGGGGCTGGGCCAGGAACAGCCCTGGATCCGCTGCCCTCGCTGGACCCAAGGACTTTTGTCACCCATGCTGTCCCTTCCCTCCTCAGCCTTACCACCTGGAAATGCAGCCGGGACGTGGGAGTGTCCCGGTATCCTGGGGAGAGTAACAGCCTTCTTGCCGGAAAGGAAACCATGGGGTCCCGGCTGCCCCCTGCCCTTTGAGGACCCCCAGCCCACATTGCCTGTAATCTGTAACCATTACTAGTATACCCCGTCTCATCCCTTTTGCCCACTTCCCCATGTATTCTTTGCTCTCTTGCCCCATATAAGCAGCTGGCTTACGGGGCAGACAGAGTAGATTTTCTAGATGACCTGCTGCTCTCCCATACTGCTGGCATTATTGGAATCAAGGCTCACGTGTGATGCAGCCCTGTCTCTGCTGACTCGGCTCAAGCAGTGACAGGCAGCCCGGGCCCCCTGGGTGTCCGGTTTCACAGTTGCTGTGATCTTGACCCTTTGTCATACGTAAGCCCTTGCTTTGTTTCACTGCCCCCAGCTTTAATAAACCTACTCTCACAGTCACCTGGACTCGTGTTGTGAAATCTTTCCTGCACGAAGTCAAGAACCCACACATTCCAGGTAGTGCTGGGGCAGACCCGCCTTGGTAGTGATCTCCTTCTGGAAACACTACCCCCTTCCCCCCCATTCTAGCTCTCAGGGGCCATCCCAAGCCGGGCCCAGCCTCTCTTACAGCCCCACCAAGTACATATCACCCTCCAGGGACACATCACGGCTGTCACCTGGGCCTTTGCTTCAGCCCTCTGCCCCTCCTGGAGCATCCTCCCTGCTCTTCTCCGTGGCCACATGCGTCCTGAAGATTCAGCTCCAAGGTCACCCCTCCTGAGAAGTCCTTCCCCCTCCATCCCACTCTCCACTCTACCCGCCTGCGCCGGGCCCTCAGGGGAGCCATGTGGCGGAACAGAAACAGGTGAGGACTTCAGAGTCCCATCTAGGGGTAAAAGCAGGCTCTACCACCGTGTGGCCTTGGGTCAGCTACATTTTTTAAGCCTTGAACTTGTGCCCTGTAAAATGGGGCCAACAGGATGTGGGGCCACAGCAAGGGTGGCTGGTGCCCAGTCCTGGCTGTCTCCCACCTGTGCCCCCCCCCCCCCCGCCAGGAAGTGCACACGCTCTTCTGGACCAAGACCCCAGCCCTTGGCACCTTGGGCCTCTGCGCTGTTTTTAACTCTCCACACTACTGACATCAAATGGGTGCGTTTTTTCCACACCAACAACCAACTCTCCAACTCTCAGGACACCGTGATTCAATTCAGTTCTGGCAGAACAAGAATATCGGGGACTAGTTATGGTATGGGAAATATTAATCATGCTCTAGTAACCATGATTGCCTTGTTCTGGTTAGAGAAAGGACCTTCTACCTTGGCTGGAAGTTGTAGGCCCCTGGGGCCTGAGACAACCTTGGGCCTGGGAGTCAACCTTGGAATGGGGTTCATTCTCATTCAAGACCTGCCTGCTATCATGGGAAGATTAACAACTTTGTTGTCCAAACAATGGCGTCTCACTCCAGCCTGCATAGCCTACTTCCCATGCCTGTAATTCCTACTTCCCATGCCTGTAATTCCTACTTCCCATGCCTGTAATTCCTACTTCCCATGCCTGTAATTCCTACTTCCCATGCCTGTAATTCCTACTTCCCATGCCTGTAATTCCTACTTCCCATGCCTGTAATTACTACTTCCCATGCCTGTAATTACTACTTTCCCGTGTAATCTTTGTCCTCCCCTATATAAGCAGCTGGTTTATGAGGGGCTGCAGAGCAGACTTCTGTGGGGGACCTGCTGCTCTCCCATGCTGCCGGCAGTGTTGGAATAAACGCTCATATACGATTCAACCCCGTCTCTGCTTCATTGGCTCAAGTGGTGACAGGCAGCCCGGACCCACTGACTGTCCAGTCACAGCACTATCTACCTGGAGCCAGCGCCAGGCCCCACAGGTTTCAGTGCTCAGAGCCACAAGGTTGCCCACACTTCAGACACCAGTCTCAGATATGGGGTGCCCAGGGTACCCAAACTGAAACCAGACAACCAGTGGGTCTGGGCTACCTTTTGGCTTCTTACTTGAGCCAATTAAGCAGAAACAGGGTTGAATCAGATAGGAGGGCTGATTCCATTAATGCCGGTGCCTGACCCACTCAATGGTTGAGCGTCGCTCAGTGGTTGAGCGTCGACCTGTGAACCAGGAGGTCACGGTTCAATTCCTGGTCAGGGCACATGCCTGGGTTTAGGGCCCGATGCCCGAGTGAGCATGCAGGAGGCAGCCGATCCATGATTCTCTCTCGTCATTGATGTTTCTATCTCTCTCTTCCTCTCTGAAATAAATAAAAATATACTTTTAAAATATAATGCTGGCATAGTATAGGAGAGCAGCAGGTCACCCAGGAAAATCTGCTCTGCAGCCCCCCGCCCCTAAAGCCAGCAGCTTATATTGGGTAGGACAGAGATTACAGGGGGAAACAGGTAAAATGAATAAGAATGGTACAATGGTTACACATCACAGGCAATGCGGTGGGGCTCCATTGTTGGGAAACAAGGTTGTTAGTCTTTCTAGGATGGACCACACTCCCAGGTTGACTCCCAGGTCCCAGGGGCATACAGCTCCCAGTCAGGTTAGAACAGTGGTGGGCAAACTGCGGCTCGCGAGCCACGTGCGGATCTTTGGCCCCTTGAGTGTGGCTCTTCCACAAAATACCACGTACCCTAATTAAGCTAATAACAACGTACCTACCTATATAGTTTAAGTTTAAAAAACTTGACTCTCAAAAGAAATTTCAATCGTTGTACTGTTGATATTTGGCTCTGTTGACTAGTGAGTTTGCCGACCACTGGGTTAGAATGTCCTTTCTTTAATCAGAACAAAACAGTCACGCTTAACAGAGCATGCTTAATATTTCTTAAAAGTATAGCTAGGCTACAGAGTTGGGAGTTCCCACAACCCCCACCCATCTTCTGTTTCAAAAATGTGCTAGAATGGCCTATAGAACTCAGGAAAACACGAGGCCCGCTTGGTCTGTGACTTAGACAGGGAGGTCTGGCGGCTCCTGGGAGGCCTGGTGGGGTGGGGTGGTGGGGTGGGGTGGGTGGGGTGGTCCTGAGGGCTGTCCCGGCGGCCCCCCTGCCTCAGTGTGACCGCGATCAGGAAAGTCTTCGTGGCGCTGGCCTGGCACACAGGAGGCCTGGCACTGATAAAAAGCCGGGGTCTGGGCCCAGCTCCAGGCTCTGGGGCAGGAGGGGGTCCCTGAGGGAGGAGTGGGGACTGCAATCAGAGGGGGTGCTCGGCGGGTCTGGGGGAGGCGGAGTCTGGGAGCGGAGGGGCAGGGGAGCCGATGGGTCCGCGGCGGGTGGAGGAGGGACGCGCTGCAGCGCCGCGGGGCAGTCCCAGAGCCCGGCGCCTGGTCCCCGCCTGTGAACGGGCGCGGGAGGATGAAAGGCCGGTTTGCAAACCGGGAAGCGCGGGCGGCGGGGCGGGGCGGGGCGGGGGCGGAGCCCGGCCCGGGGCCCAGAGACGCCCCGCCTCGCAGTGGCCCCGGCGGCCCGGGAGGCGGAGGCAGCGGCGGCGGCGGCGCGGTGGCGACAGTAAGTGCGGGCCGGAGGTCGGGCGGGCCTGGCCCCCGACCAGCTCTTCAGGGTCCCGGTCGCCCCCCGGGCTCCCGCGCTCGGCGCCCGCCCCCACGGGCCGGGCCGGAGGCTGCTCCACCGGAGCTCGGGACCCTCCCGCCCCTCCCGCTGCACGGGTCCCGCCATGTCCCCCTCCCCAGCGTCCCTGCACCTCCGCCCGCCCTCCCCGCTGCTCCCACTCCTCTCACTGCCCTTCGCTCTGGGTCTGTCTTCTTTCTCCTCCAGACTCTCCCCCCGCCCCCCTCCTCCTCGTGCATTTCCTGAGACTGCACCTCACCGTCTGGATGTATGGTGTGTGTGTGTTTTTTTTGCGAGGGGGTGGGAGGGAGATGGACAACTCAGCCCCAAGCGAGCTGGTTGACTTGCTCCAAACTGGGGAGCCCGGGCCTGGGCGTGTCCTCAGCGCCGAGGCCAGTCCTCCCGTGGCCTCTGGGTGGCGCCTGGTGTTCCCCAGCCGTGCGTTCCCAGTAGGTTAGCCTCGCCAGCCCCGGCCCCACTTCACAGATGGGGAAAAGGGGGCACAATGGGGAGACTGACTCAGCCAGAGTCAGAACCCTCCTCGCAACCAGCACCAGGTCCAGAGGGCGGTCTGCAGTGGCCCCAGGCCCCCCAAGTGTCTGCGTCTTTGTACAGGGGCTGCCCCTTGTCCGGGACACCCAGAAGAGAGCAGGACCTGGTGTGGCCAGCTCCTGTGGGTGCTGGAGAGACACGCCAGACAGCCAGCTCCTCCTTTTCCTTTTCAATCTGAAAGCCAGCCGCTCGCTTTTACAAACAGTAATGAGACTGCTCACTCCAGTGCCCCGGCCTGTGACCCGGGTTTGAGAAAATTCCCAGCTCTTCAGACACTCGGTCAAGGCTGAATGGCCCTGGACAAATAGAAACCTGGAGCTGAGAAGGGGCCCCGGAGAGTGTGGGCCCAATAGCCCTGCTCTTGGCCCTGCACCCACCCTTGTAGCTGGAACATCTGGGAAGAACCACTTGCCCTTTGTCCACTGTCCTACATGAGCCATACTTTTTGAACGCTAATTTAGAAAGTGAGTGTGTGGCTGTGTGTGCGCGGGCCAGCACTGTCCGGTTAGTTTGTTAGTGCTGGGTGCCCTGGGAATAAAGGCTGGGAAGAGGCTCCGCTCAACCAGGAGAGTTTAAAATAGCCGTGCTGACTGGAATGCCGGTGTCCCGCAGGCAGCAAGCATCCTGCCTGCCTGCTCCCGGTACATGCAGCCTCAGCGAGAATATCCTGGCCACACAGAGAACATTCATTCAGCCCCGGAACGTTCTGCTCACAGCTCGCTTGCCCGAGGCCTTCCTGGAGGAGGCCCCTCTGTCCATGGTTCCTGGAGCCTGCAGACACTGGTTCACCTTGCTAAACAGCCTGCTCTCAGGGCGGCCAGGGAGTCCCCGTGGGCCTCAGACTGCTTGGCTGTGTAGCCTCACTCTTGTCATTTGGTAGCTGTGTGGCCTTCAGCAAATTGCTTAACCTTTCTGAGCCTCACGCTTCATCTGTTAAAAGGGCCTTAGAGTAGTACCTACCTTATTATTAGGCTGTTGTCAGGCGCAAGTGCTAGACACAGACCTTAGCGTGCATGAGTACCGGGTTTCATTTTAACTATTGGGAGTTCTTATTTGAATGTGGGACAAATCAAGTGTGTTTAAAGGCCTCATTCTTTGCGTCTGAAAAAAAAAAAAAAAAAGTAGACAGTAATTGCTGTGCTACCTAATTCCGAGGAATGTTGTGAGGCTCTTGCAGTAACGGATAAGCCTCGTGCCTGTGCGACAGGGCGTTCCCATCTCACCAGGGAAGAAAGGCCCCGTTCTGCCTGGCTTGATGCTCCGAGTTAAGGCTCAGCCTCCCACGTGAGCCGAGGCACATTCCTTTATTGATTTATTGGGGAGGGAGGAAGCTCCTGCACAGGGACTAGGGTGCCCCGTCCTCAGCTTTATGGAAGCATTTTCCATTTGTCAAGCTGCTGCCACATCCCAGGTGCTACCTAGAGCATAGACTAGGCTTGCTACCTTGCAGTCAAATTCAGCAGCCAGCCAGCCAGGTGACAAGCCCATGATGGCAGGCAACATGCTGATGTTTTGTCCAACAGCTGCCACCGTGGGCCAGGCTTTGCTAGCAGTCGTGGTTACATCGCCATTATAAAAAGGCGTATGAAAAAACCCCACAAAAACAAACCTAGGCCCTAACCGGTTTGGCTCAGTGGATAGAGCGTCGGCCTGCAGACCGAAAGGTCCCAGGTTTGATTTCGGTCAAGATCATGTACCTTGGTTACAGGCACATCCTCAATAGGAGGTGTGCAGGAGGCAGCTGATCAATGTTTCTCATCAATGTTTCTAACTCTCTATCCCTCTCCCTTCTTCTCCAAAAAATCAATAAAATACATTAAAAAAAAAAAAACAAAACAAAAAATAAACCTAGGTTTGCTGATGGGGATATCGAGGCTCAGAAACAGGTGACTTGCCCAAGGCCATGTAGGCAATAGTTGCTGGCAACCTAGAACCTTCCCTTTGCCTCTGGCACTACCCAGATAGGGAGTGGCTGTCGCCCGGTGGGATGCGATGAGGAGAGGAGGGGGCCCAGGCAGGAGCTGCCAACCCAGGCTTGTTCGCTTACCTGGCCTGTGACATTCCACTCTTTGGACAAATGAAGTGAGGAAGGGGACTCATATGTCTCAAACTGGCTTCTGAAGGCAGCTCTAGACACCATGGGCTTTTAAAAAAGCTGTTTAATTTGAATGCTTTTATTTATTTATAATTTTATTTTGAGCAGCTAATACATTTACATACTTCAAAATTCAAAAGACACAAAAGAGTATGAGGTGAAGTCCCCTCCTTCCCAATCCCCATCCCTCCTCAGAGGCAACACGGTTGGAAATTACTTGGTATCTCTCCAGACATATGTGTGTACAGTCTCCTCTCCACGCCAGCCTTGCTATTGCACAAATAGTAGCATATTCTACACACTCTCCTCCTTTCTCTCTTAAAGTTGAAAAGAGTTGAGAGAGCATTCTTTGCCCGCCAAGGGTCCTAATTCCTTTTTTACGGCTGCATAGAAACGTGACTGCCTTGAGACCAGGTTTACCCTTCTGGATTGACTGCCACAGGCCCCACTATGCCACATTGCCTTACTCCCTGCCAGCCACACACTTGTTTGCTACCTATGTTTCCCTGCATGGGGTGGGAGGTGACGCCTGAGGTCACTTACAGTTCTGACATCTTGTCTTTCATCCTGATCCTTAAACCTGAAGCTCTCTAACCATGCTTTGGTGACTCCATAGACCCCAGGGTGGGCATATGTTCAGCTTAGTAGGATGGGTGAGTCCCCAATTTTACCTTCTTTTTAAATTTTTTTTTATTGATTTCAGAGAGGACGGGAGAGAGATAGAAACATCAATAATGAGAGATAATCACCACCACCACCCCCCCCCCCACTTGGCATCAAACCCGCAACCTGGGCATGTGCCCTGACCAATAATTGAACGTGACCTCCTGGTTCACAGGTCAACACCCAACCACTGAGCCACTCCAGCTGGGCACCCAGCTTTAGCTTCTGATCACCTGCCCTGTCTCTGTTTCTCTCTCTGTTTCAACAGTGGCCTTTGTCTCAGAGGATAACATCCATCAGAGTTCAAACTCCACCTATAGAACCGCAAGCAGCTCTCTATGTTCGGACCAGGAAGCACTGTTTGAGAAGCTGCTGGACCGCTCACCACCCAGCCTGCCAAGGCCCGAGGACCGCTTCAATGGTGCCTACATCATCTTCTTCAGCCTGGGCATTGGCGGCCTCCTGCCATGGAACTTTTTTATCACTGCCAAGGACTATTGGATATTCAAACTCCACAACTGCTCCAGCCCAGCCCCAGGGGAGAAACCTGAGGACTCGGACATCCTGGTAAGGGCACGTTCCTCCTGGGAGGTGGGGTGCACTCTGCCTGGATGGGGGGAAGGGCAGCTTTCCTTGGGTGCGCCATACCGGGAAGGTTTGTGGCCTGCTGAGGATATACGAATTAGGAAGCCATGCGGAGTAGCGTAGAAAGAATTCAATTCAATCTTCAGACATGCTTTGTGTTGTGTATGAGGCCTCCTGCTTCATGGGACAGGAGAAGATGCAAATGTATAAGACATAGTCCCAGTCTTCAGATGTCTTACTATTTAATTTTGGAAGAAGATGAAAATGATGATTCTCTGTAGTATAGTGTGGTAAACCCAAGAATCCAGAGTCCATGCCTACAGAGCTTTGAAAGGGTGGATCTAGTAGCATTAAGTTCAGCTGTGAGTTATAGAAAATTCTAAAAGTGTAGTGGCTAAGCAAGATGGAAGGTAATTTTTCTTTCCTGTTCAAGTCTGGAGGGGCCAGCTCAACCCTGGTATGATGTTCTATGTTGTCAGGAACCTAGTTGTTTCACCATATGTTGAAACAGCTTCTATGTTCAATATTACTTCACAGTCCAGGATGGCTGTTGGAATTCAGCCATTACATCAAATAGGAAGAAGAGAAGGAGAGGCATAAGGAAACTCCAGCAAGGAACACACTTGCTTTTGGTCACATTGAACTCATTGGTGAGAACTTGGTCATGTGACCTCACGAGCTGCAAAGGAGGCTGGGAAATGTAGTATTTCTCCCCCCACCCCAGACCCATGTGACCAGCTAAAATGGGTGTTTGGTTAGTTATGGAAGACGGGGAAAATGCAGACTCAGGGATAAGTAGTCTCATCACCAAGAGAGAATGCTGTGCCCTAGCCAGTTTGGCTTAGTGGATAGAGTTTCAGTCTGTGGACTGAAGGGTCCTGGGTTCAATTTCAGTCAAGGGCACACGCTCAGGTTGCAGGCTCGATCCCCAGTAGTGGGGGTGCAGGAGGCAGCCAATCAATGATTCTCTCTCATCACTGATGTTTCTATCTCTCCCTCTCCCTTGATCTCTGAAATAAATAAAAATATATTTTAAAAAATTAAAAAGAGCGAATGCTGTGAATCACAGCAGGTGGATTAGAAGAATGGGGAGGAGACATTCCAGGTGGAAGAAAAAGCCTAGGCAAAGGCAGGATGGGAGAAAGGTCAGGCGCACATGAGGAGCAGTAAAGCACCTGATTTTGCCGTAAGAGAGAAATAAGGCTTGAGGTCATTGCCTGGGCCTTGAATGTCAGCACGAGGAGTCTAAATTCTGTTTGGCTAGCGGCTCACTTTGTGGGGTGACTTTCCCCTTGGGCCGGAAGGGTATTAAAGAAAAAATTATTCTGCCACTTGAGGCTTTACTGAAGACTATTGCAATAAGAGACAGATCAGGCTCAGCACCTATTACTCAAGGACAAGTGGGGATTTATAGCCAAAGAGTGGAGTGAGGGGGTCAGTGGATGGAAAATTACTAAGACGGGCCACCAAGGGTGGGGGCATTCTTGCTAAAAGCAGGGTAAGGGCATATACACAAGGTATGGGATG